>NW_006921695.1:8588505-8595997 GCF_000298275.1 Orycteropus afer afer | reverse complement strand
ATCAAAAGAAGATGGAAGGAATACACAGAGTCATTGTACCAAAAAGAATTGGTCAATGTTCATCCATTTCAGGAAGTGGCATATGATCAAGAACCAATGGTATTGAAGGAAGAAGTTGAAGGTGCACTGAAAGGAACTGGCAAAGAACAAGGCTCCGGGAATTGACAAAATACCCATTGAGATGTTTCAACAAATGGATGTTGCACTGGAGGCACTCATTTAGCTATGCCAAGAGATTTGGAAGACAACTACTTGGCCAACTGTCTGGAAAGTATCTCTGTACCCATTCAAAGAAAGGTGATCCCACAGAATGAGGAAATTATCAAACAGTATCATTAATATCACACACAAGTAAAATCTTTCAGAAGATAATTCAAAAATGGTTGCAGCAACACGTTGACATAGAACTTCCAGAACTGCAAGCTGGACTCAGAAGATGATGTGCAACAAGGGGTATCATTGCTTATGTCAGATGGATCTTGGCCGAAAGCAAAGAATAACAGAAAGATGTTTACTTGTGTTTTATTAACTATGCAAAGGCATTTGACTGTGTGGATCATAACAAATTATGGCTAACACTGAGAAGAATGGGAATTCCAGAACACTTAATTGTGCTCATCAGGAACCTGAACATAGACCAGGAAGGAGTCTGTTATTCAAACAGACCAAGGGGATACTGCATGGTTTAAAATCAGGAAGGGAGTATGTCAGGGTTGTATCCTTTCACCATATTTATTCAATCTGTATGCTGAGCAAATACCAAGAGCCTGGACTATACGAAGAAGAACATGGCATGAGGATTAGAGGAAGACTCGTTAACAACCTGCAACATGCAGACAACACAACTTAGCTTGCTGAAAGTGAGGATGACTTAAAGTACTTACTGATGAAGATTAAAGACTTCAGTCTACAGTATGGATTACATCTCAACATAAAGAAAATGAAAATCCTCACAGCTGGACCGACTAACAAGCAGCATCACAATAAATAAAGAAATGATTGAAGCTGTTAAAAATTTCATACTACTTGTTCCCACAATCAACACCAATGGAAACAACAGTCAAGATATCAGAAAACATATTGCACTGGGCAAACCTGCTGCAAAAGACCTCTTTGAAGTGCTGAAGAGCAAAGATGCCTTCTTGAAGACTAAGATAAGTCTAACTCAAGGCATGGCATTTTCAATCTCCTTGTATGCATGTGAGAGCTGGACAATGAATAAGGAAGACTGAATATTTGATGCTTTTGAGTTGTGGTGTTGCTGAAGAATATTGTAAGTACCATAGACTGCCAAAAGAACAAATTAATCTGTCTGTCCTGGAAAAGTGCAGCCACAATGCTCCTTGGAAGCAAGAATGGCCAGACTTTGTCTCACCTACCTTGGTCATGTTGTCAGAAGGGATCATTCCCTGGAAAAGGGTACCATGCTTGGTAACATGGAGGGTAAGGGAAGAAGGCGAAGGCCCTCAACAAGATGGATTGACACAGTGACTGCAACAATGGGCTTGGGTGTAGCAAGTATTTTGAGGCTGGCACAGGACTGGGCAGTGTTTCGTTCTGTTGTACATAGGGTTGCTATGAGTCGAGCTGACTCGACGACACCTAACAACAAAGAAGAATGGTTTGTTGATCTGCTGCCAACAATCAGCTAATGAAAACCCTATGGATCACAATGGTCCAATCTGCAAGCAATTCATGTGGATCGTACAGGAAAGTATCTCATGTCATTGTGCATGGGGCACTATGAATCAGAGACTGATTTGATGGAAGCCACCAACAAGAAGACTAAGTTAGGAACCAGGATTTGAATAATTGCCTGCCTGGTTCCAAATCCCGTTTTACATACCTATTCTATAGGAAGTTTAACTTTCCCTCCACATTCTTGTTATCCTACTGTGGTGTAGTAAATTACTTAGTGTGACTTTTCTACCCATAAGTCTTTGTAAACTCCCAGGTGGAATTTGCCATGAGCAACTGAGGAGCTCCTGATTGCTAAAGTTGTCCACCTGGGGTATTTCTGCTGGCAGTAACACAAAACAACGTTCTGGGAGGTTCCTGCTCTCTCTCAGGTGTTTAGAATTGTGATGTTATGATTGGTTGGTTTGGCCACTCTGCCGGCTCAAAAGGAGGTCTCCTAGAGGCAAAATAGTCTCTCTTTGACTGCTGGTTGAGGAAGACATGCTGCCGAAAGAGACAGGTGCTCCTGAAAAAGACATGTGCTGCTGCGAAAGAGATGCAAGAGACACACATTGCTGACTGAGACACCAAGGGACACACACTATTGGGAGAGAGACTGAGAGAGACTGTTAGGAGAAAGACTGTGGGCTGAGAGAGAGACTGAGCATTTTTCCTGAACTTGAATTGTAGCCTAGTGCTACCCTAATAAACCCTGTAATCTGTGAGTTCTGTGTGGCCACTGCAGTGAATTATCAAACCGAGGAGAGAGGTGGTAGGTGCTTTGAGAGGAACGGTGGGTGAAAGGGCTGCAGGGAAGCAGCATGTCTGGCCCTGCAGTAATAGGCCTTGGGCTATTGACGGTGATTCTGTCTTCCTCTTGTGGGGTTCTTCTTACTGAAGATAATTCAAAAACATTTGCCACAGTAAATTGACAGAGCACTTCCAGAGGTGCAAGATGGATTCAGGAGAGGATGTGGAACAAGGGATATCATAGCTGTTGTCAGATGGATCTTGGCTCAAGGCAAAGAAAACCACAAAGATGTCTGCTTGTGCTTTATTGACTATGCAAAGGCATTTGATTGGATCATGACAAATTATGGATAACATTGAGAAGAATGGGAATTCCTGAGCACTTGATTGTACTCATGAGGAATCTGTATCTTGACCAGGAGGCTGTTGTTCAAACGGAACAAGGGGACACTGCATGGTTTAAAATCAGGAAGGGAGTGTGTCAGGGTTGTATCCTTTCCCCATACTTATTCAATCTATATGCTGAGCAAATAATCCGAGAAGCTGGACTATATGAAGAAAAACGTGGCATCAGGATTGGAGGAAGAATCATTAACAATCTGAGATACACAGACGATACAACTCTGCTTGCTGAAAGTGAGGATGACTTGAGGCACTTACTGATTAAGGTTGAAGAATACAGTCTGCAGTATGGATTATGTCTCAATATAAAGAAAACAAAAATCCTCACAACAGGACCAATGAGCAGCAACACAATAAATGGAGAAAAGATTGAGGATGTCAAAGAATTCACATTGCTTGGTTCTACAATCGATGCCAATGGAAGCAGCAGTAAGGACATTAGATGACATGTAGCATTGGGAAAGTCAACCGCGAAGGAACTCTTTCAAGTGTTGAGGAGCAAGGATGTCTCCTTGAGGACTAACGTGTGCCTGACAGAATCCATGATATTTCCAATAGCCTTGTGTGCATGTGAGAGATGGGCAATGAATAAGGAAGACCGAAAAAGAGTTGATGCTTTTGAGTTGTGGTGCTTGCGAAGAATGCTGAAAGTACCATGGGCTGCTAAAAGAACTAACAGATCTGTCCTGGAGGAAGTGCACCCGAAATGCTCCTTGGAAGCGAGAATGGTCAGACTTCGTCTCACCTATTTTGGTCATGTTGTCAGAAGGGACCATTCCTTGGAGAAGGATGTCATGCTTGGTAGGGTGGAGGGTCGACAAAAGAGGGAGAGGCCTTCAACGAGATGGATTGACACAGTGGCTGCGATGATGGGCTCAAGTATAGCAGGGATCGTGGAGGTGGCACGGGATTGGGCAGTGTTTCGTTCTGCTGTGCATGGGGTTGCTATGAGTCAGAAATGACTCAACGGCACCTAACAACAACAACAACTCATGGGGTTAGAGGAGGTCAGAACATGTGGCCTCCTTGTCCTTTTTGCACCTACCTAGGATCTCAGACTCTCAGCATTAGGTGTAATACAGAAGAAATTGGGGTTATAGTCAACACATATATCTGATCATCTCTCTCCAAGTACATTATAAAGCCACACATCAGTTATTTTGGACTTTTTTCACTTTTTTGAATTATCCACTTCTCTGTTTAAATTCGTTAATATAGGGCAAGCCTTGAGAACAAATTCTGTCCTCTCTAGGCTTAATATATCTGGTTAGCTGATTGATTATCTTACTATGCAAGAAAACTAAAACCAAACCCATTGTCATCAAGTCTGTTACAACTCACAGTGACCTCCATTGAGTTTCCAAGGCTGTAAAAAAATCTTTAGAGAAGCAGATTGCATCATCTTCCTCCCATGATGCATCTGGTGGGTTTGAACCATCGAACTTCTGGTTAACAATCAAATGCCTTGTCCACTACAGCACCAGAGCTCATTACTATGCAAGAGAGACAATTAATTCAGAATATTTTACTATGAAACCAGACAGACCAATTTTACTTGGAGATGTCACCATACCAAAGTCAGGTTCTGTACACCCAGAGCTTATCTATGTACTACATTTGTGGCCATGAGTCAGCTTACCCATATCTGACTTTGAGAAATTGTTCCCCTCTAGGAAACAATCCCAACACCCCTTTCTAGTTCATCTAAATTTTCATATGTCCAGATCCATGTAGATTTTGTTCAACGTGTGTTAATACTATATCTTTATATCTATATACAAATGGTTAAGCACTCAGCTGCTAGACAAAGGTTGTTGATTCAAACCCACCAGCTGCTACATGGGAGAAAAGACCTGGCAATCAGCTCCCAGATTTCTATTCTGTAGGAGCTTTCCCTCCACATTCTTGGTATCCTGCCTAGGATCTCAGACTCAGAATAGGGCAATCAACCCACTGCCACAGAGTTGATTCTGACTCATAGAAACCCTACAGGAGAGAACTGAACTGTCTATAGGGTTTCTAATGCTGAAAATATTTTTCTTTCTTTCTGTCTGTCTATCTGTCTTTCTTTCTTTCTGTCTGTCTTTCTGTCTTTCTTTCTGTCTTTCTTTCTTTCTGTCTTTCTCCTTCCTTCCTTCCTTCCTTCTGATTTAGGTGAAAGTTTACAGACTAGTTTTCCATTCAACACTCCATACACATTCTGTTTTATGACATTTACTGCAATCCCCACGCAACATTCTTCCCACTTCCTCCCTATGCTCACTCTTTCCCTTTGTTCTCCCTCCCTATCCCCTCCACCTTCCTAGCTCTATACCTGGGCAAATGCTGGCCTTTTGATCTCATACGCCTGATTGTTGTGATAACTGTATACCCCCCTGACATTACTGTTCACTTTATAAGCCTATCATTTGGCTGCCTGTTGAGTCACAGGGGTTAAGTTGTTCAGTTCTTAGCTTGAAGGGTGTCCAAAGACCATAATCTCGGGGGTTCCACCAGTCTTCATCAGATCAGTAAGCCTGGCTTTTTTCACAATTTTGAGGTTTTGTTCCATATTTTCCCCTACTCTATTCCAGACCTCTTTTGTGATCCATTTCAGAACTGTCAGCAGTGGCAGCTGGGCACAGTCTATAGTTTTTCTGGTCTCAGGATCCAGAAGGCTGGTGTTCACGTGCACCATTCGTCATTTGGACTGATTGTTTCCTGTGACTTTGATTTTCTTCACTCTTCTTTGCTCCGGATGGGGAGAAACCAATTACACCTTAGATGGCTACTTGCAAGCTTTTAAGTAAGGTCCCAGTAGTTACTCACCAAAGTAGGATGTAGAACATTGTCTTTGTGGACTATGTTATACCAATTTACCTTAGTGTCCCTCAAGACTATGGCCCTGATCCTCCATACCCAGAGGCTCATTCCACCAAGGTGTTTGGCTATGACTAAGACATTTTTATAACTTTGTCCTCTGTATGCTTTACTACATCCATGAAAATATTTGCAGCACATATTTGCAGCACATATCTCTACACATAGGTAGAGATAGCCTTTGTCAAGCATATATATTTAGAGAGAGAGAGAGATAGAGAGAGAGAAAGTAGTCTTATTCCAGGCTATAAATCTTCTATAAATCCTTATGGAAGTAAACTGCCTCATCTTTCTACCATAGAGAGACTTGTAGGTTCAAACTGATGAACTTTTTGATTAGCAGCTGAATGCCTTAACCACTACACCACCGAAGATCACAACCTAGGAAACCTGAAGGGGCAGTTATCTCTGTCCTATAGGGTTACTATGAGTTGGAATCAACTTGATGGCATAGAACAACAACAACAACATATACAACTGCAGAGGTCCCAGGGTGGCATAGATGATTAAGCAGTTGACTACTAATACTGGCTATTTCACTACCCATAGGTGCTTTGGAAGGAGATCTGGTAGCATAGTGCCTAAGGCACTTGACTGCTAACCAGAAGGCTGGCGGTTCAAACCCTTGAACCACTCCTTGGAAGGAAGGTTGGGCAATCTACTTCCATAGTGATATTGCCTTGGCAACCCAAGGAGGGGTTGCTATGAGTCAGGGCTGACTTGATGGCACATAACAACAACAACAACAGGCCACCAGTGGAAAGGAATCTCTGTCTATAAACTGGTGGCCCTACCACATCCCAATTTTACATGGGTTCCCTGCAATCTGACCAGTTTATTTAATGAATTTTTAATGACAATTTACATTACCAGGTGTTCTGGTGGTGCAATCCCTAAGGCATTTGACTGCTAAACAAAAGGCTGGTGGTTCAAACCCACCAGCTGCTCTGCAGAGGGAAGTTGGAGCAATTTACTTCTGTAAAGATTTACCACCTTAGAAATCCAGTAGGGGTCTTTATGAATCAGAATCAACTCAATGGCAGTGGATTTGCTTTTGGTTTTACATATAGAGATAATATACATATAGATATAGATAATGTATATATACATGATTATATGAATTGTATGTAGTATCTGCAACTATGGGCTCAGGTAAAGCAAGGATCATGGGGCTGGCACAGGACGGGGCAGTGTTTCATTCTGCTGTACAAAGGGTTGCCATGAGTCCAGGACAACTTAATGGAACCTAAGAATATATATATATAATCTCCCTGGGTGGTGCATATGACAAATGGTTAAACACTCAGCTAAAAGGAGCTCTGGTGGCATGGTGCCTAAGGTATTTGACTGCTAACCAGAACGCTGGAATTCAAACCCATCAGCCACCCCTTGGAAGAAAGATTGGGCAATCTACTTCCATAGTGATACCACCTCAGAAACCCAAGGAAGGGTCACTGTGAGTCTAATCGACTTGATGGCAATAAGCTTTAGTTTTTTAGTAAGTGAAAGGTTGGTAGTCAGAATCCACCAAGAGGCATCTCAGAAGAAAGGCTTATTGTTATTAGGATTATTTGCTTACAAAAGGTCGTAGCCATTAGAATCTCTATGGAGCACAGTTCTTCCACACTGCCACACAAGGGGTCATCATGAGTTGGAATAGACTCTACAGCAACTTTAAATATATATTTTTTGTTGTTGTTGTTATGTGCCGTTGAGTTGGACCCAACTCATAGCGACCCCTTCTTGGGTTTCTGAGGCAGTATCACTACATATATATATATATATATATATATATATATATATA
>NW_006921695.1:8557984-8588405 GCF_000298275.1 Orycteropus afer afer | reverse complement strand
CTCAACGGCCAACAACAACAAATATGTATATATATATATATGTGTGTGTGTGTGTGTGTGTGTGTGTTATATCTGTATAATATATATATCTCCCCACAAATTTTTAAATTTGAAAACATCAGTGAGAACTAGTGCTTAATTAGAGAGAAATGCCATAATAATAGAATAATAGAATGTAATTTGTTGTTGGGTGTAATCAAGTCAAATCTGACTTATAAAAACTCCATGTGACAGAGGAGAACTGCAACATTGGATTTTCTTGGCTATAATCTTTACATGAGAATATCTCCAGGTCATTTTCCCACAGACTCACCAAATGAGTTCTAACCACCCATCTCTCAGTTAGTAGCCAAGCCTTTAACCATTGCTTCACCAGGGTTCCTTATAACTTAATTTCAGTTGGATTAAATGAGGACTGCTTAACAGGATCTTTTGATTAAGAAAATTTGGCATCATCTTGAATTCTAAAAAAACTTTGGAGATACTATGAATCTCTGAGGGGAGCCCTAACTATAATGGCTATTAACCCTTGACAGTACTGTAAAGACTTACATTTTTAATTCAAGTTTCTGTGACTGAGACGCCATAGGCAAGCCATATTGGAAAGCAACTAAAACTGTGCACATTAACCTTGTGAATGCATTATAGGCAAGTAGGGAAGGCAGTCAGTTCCTCTAGTTAAAACCTCTTTATATGGAACCAAAATTGGAAGTAACAATCATAATGTAAATGGTCATTAAAAAAGTCATTAAATAAACTGGTCAGATTGCAGGCAATCCATGTAAAAAGCAGGATGTGGTAGGGGCCACCAGTTTATAGACAGAGATTCCTTCCCACTGTGACCTAGTGCCTAAGGAATTTGACTGCTAACCAGAAGGCTGGAGGCTCAAACCCATCAGCCACTCCCTGGAAGGAAGATTAGGCAATCTATTTCTGTAGAAATACCTTCTTAGAAACTCAAGGAGGGGTCGCTATGAGTCCAATTGACTCGACAGCAGTGAGTTAGGTTGTTTTTTGGTTTTGTTTTGTTTTCATATTAAAAACCCTCTTGCTTGCAATAGATTGGCAGGGCATGTTCAGCTGAGAAATGCCTAAGGCACTTGACTGCTAATCACAAGACTGGCAGTTCAAACCCACCAGCTACTCCTCAGAAGGAAGGTTAGGCAATCTACTTCCGTAGTAGTACCATCTCGGAAACCCAAGGAAGGGTTGCTGTGAGTTGGGTCTGACTCAATGGCACATAACAACAACAACAGCAATGTGTGAGTGGAAGGAATAAAGAAGGGCCAATGTTTGAGTGGAAGGAATAAAGAAGGGCCTATAGGAACTCTGGTAGCACAGTGCCTATGGCATTTGACTGTTAACCGGCAGTGAGTTGAACTGAGTTCTAAGAGGATAACTTCAACCAAAGAACACTAACAAGAAACAAAATGAATTATATGGAAGCAATGAAACTACTTAACTCTTTAAATAATCTGGTTACAGAAGAGAATGTAGCAGCTATAAACAATGATAACACAGAAATACATACCTAACACGAAAAAAACTCAAAGAACATTTAAAGTTGATAAAGTAATACCGACTCGATGGCACATAACAACAACAACAACATAGGAACTCTGGTAGCACAGTGCCTATGGCATTTGACTGTTAACCAGAAGGTTGGCAGTTCAAATCCACCAGCCACTCCGTGGAAGGAAGACTGGGCAACTATAAAGATTTACTGCCTCAGAAAACCAAAAGGTGTCACTATGAGTTGGAATGGAGTTGATGGCAGTGAGTTTGGTTTTAGTTTATAGAACATGCAGGTGTTCTTGGGTGCAAACTGTTAGGATCTTGGCTACTAAATGAAAGACTAGTGTTTCAAATCCACTCAGAGGTGTCTCAGAAGAAAGGCTTTATTATCTGCTTCCAAAAGGTCATTGCCATCAGAATCTTTGTGGAGCATAGTTCTACTCAGCCACATGAGATTGCCGTAAGTGGGAATCAGCTCTACAGGTAAATGTGTGTTTTTGTTTTGATGGCACATGCAGCCAAGAGTTCTCCCTGGTCCCAGGATCATCACTAAGAAATGGCTACAAGGTAACATACACTGACTCCCCACTCCAGCTAACAGAGATAAAATCATGGTAGACCTTAACATCAAGAGCAAACTTGAGAGAGAAAGAAGGTTCTAAGAGGCACTTTGAGGAAGGGAAGCTAGAAAATAATTCCAGCTCCACTGTCCTTGTTCTGATTGTAAAATGAGAGGGAAGTGGGATAAAGACTTGGTTGCTGTGTGCCCTCAAGTTGATTCTGACTCATAGTGACCCTACAGGGAAAGTGGAATTGCCCCATAGGGTTTCCCAAGCTATGATCTTTATGGATTAGAGTGCCAGATCTTCTCTCTTGTGGAGCTACCGGTGGGTTTAAATTGCCAACCTCTTTGTTAACAGGTGAGTGTTTAACCCTTACACCACCAGGGCTACTTGGAATAAGGACTAAATGTGTGCAAAAGGCTGAGGATGGAGCACAGTGGTTGAAGAAGCTTTCTTGCTAAATGATATTATTGGAAATCTGTGTTGGTATCAGAACAGTTTTCTTATCTGTTCTAGTCGTCTTTAGGAGAACCTCATTCTACAGCAGTCTCAGATTTTTGCTTCTCTCATTCTGCTCTCTCCCTATTCTCTCTCTGCTTAGTCTCCCCTTCTCTGGTTCAGAAAACCAGGGAGAGTTTGGACCAGATTTCCTGGGGCACTAAGTTTAGAAGAAAATCTGCTTCAATAAGGAAGAACTCAGAACAAGCATGGTGGCACCTTTTGCCTTTATACCCCTGGAAAGTCCTCAAACATCAGCTATGGTTCTGAGTCTCAAGTCTTTAAATTCTAGGTGAAAGATCTCTTCTCTTCCTCCAGCCCTGCCAGATGCCTCCTGTAGTCATTGTTGACACAAAGCTCTGTCTGTGGGTGAATTTTATGCCTTGCCGTTTGCTTTCCCTTCCTTTAGAATGTGGCCATGGTGGGAGTTTGTCAGTGCAGAGTAGACATGTGTTAAATTAAAAAATAAAATAAAATAAAACTTAA
This sequence comes from Orycteropus afer afer, assembly GCF_000298275.1. Lineage (NCBI taxonomy): Eukaryota > Metazoa > Chordata > Mammalia > Tubulidentata > Orycteropodidae > Orycteropus > Orycteropus afer. Next base: position 8,585,343 of record NW_006921695.1, on the reverse strand, counting down.
GAAATGCTCATACATATTTTAAATGTGTCGGAAAAGTCTTTCTTCCCCCCAGTTAAATTTTCTACATTGCTATGAGTCATGTAAGTCATGTACCCTGATAGGAAGTTTTATCATTAAAAAGGAATTTGTAGTTTGTTCTGGTTACTTAGTGCCGCTCTGACAAGAATATACCACAAATGGGATGGCCTTAACAAACAGTAGTTTATTCTCACAATTTGGAGGCTCAAAGTTCAACTTCAAAGTGCCAGGCTCTAGGCACTGGGTGAATGCCCCTCAGCCTTGGGCTCTGCCTCTAGCTCCTGGCCCACTGAAGCTAGAGGCTTTACTTCACTCAGACAGCTGCTGGCTGCTGAGGCAGCCAAGCCCAAGGCTGACAAATAAAAAGACAATGTCCCAATGTTACCAAAGCACACAGGAGGCCATTAATTCAAGTCCATTGTAAGTCCCAATGTCAGCAGAGCATGGCAGGCTGCTGAACAATGACATGGCTACATGTAGGGTTCAAGGTGCCATAAGCTAGAGACCATTCCCAAAGCTGCTGCTTATATATGGGAAGCAGACCACATACTCAAAAGCAGCTACTCAGCTGCTCACAGTAGATTCCACCATGGAGTTGATTACCAGTCTCATCATGGGGAATATCCAGCTGCCCAGCCATTCAACCAGGCCCAGCCAAGTTGACACAAAAACATAACCACCACAGTAGTTCTTAGCACTATTACTACTATGATTGTTATTCCTTTACCACCACTACTACTACATTGTTGAAATAGGTACATAAAATTAAAAAACAAGAAAACTAATAAAAATTTCACATTTCAGATTATGTACGTTAGATAGTAAATTGAAATATACACTTTTCATAGACACTCTGCCTTTTTAACTTCATCACAAAAGTGTTAGTGGGTTCAAACCACCAACCTTTTGGTTGACAGCTGAGAGCTTAATTATTGGGCCACTAGGGCTCTATATTGCAACCTTACAGACTAGGTATTATTATACAGATCAGAAACTGAGCTCTGGTGATGTAGTGCTTAAGGTACTTGACTGCTAACCAGAAGGTTGACGGTTCAAACCCACCAGCCACTCCTCAGAAGGAAGATTGGGCCATCTACTTCCATAGTTATACTGCCTCGGAAGCCCAAGAAAAGGTGGCTATGAGTTGGAGATGACTTGACGGCACATAACAACAAAAACAACATGAAACTGAGACTCAGAGGGGTTAAATAATAATACATTCATGCAGATAATAAAATGCTCAGTTGAAATACATAGGTAGATTTTGTGATTTCAAAATATGCTTTTTGCCTCCACAAATGTCACATTTTAGTTTGTTTGCTTATTGCCTTTTTAAAAACATAAATACTCCTTTGTCAGGTACTGCAAATTTTATATATAACAATTACCGTCAAATTGATTGCAACTCATGGCAATCCAATGTGTATCAGAGTAGAACTGTCCTCCATAGGGTTTTCAATGGCTAATTTTGTGGAAGTAGATCACCTGGACTTTCTTCCCAGATTCTTCAAGGTGGATGCTTTTAGTTTAGCAGCCAAGCATGTTAAACATTTGAACCAATATTAAAATATCTGTGCCTCTCCTGCTGACAGAAACACCAAAAGTAGGAGATAGGGCACAGAAAGTAGATGCAAAGAAAATAAGAAAGCTCAGGACTGGGTAGTCTTGTCAAGAGTCAGCATGGCCATTTGTAATCAAACAGGAGTCTCATTAACGATTACATAACAAGGCCGTGAAAGGGTAGGCTTGGCTCGAGATCCTTCCTTCAGTTTTCTAAGGTTGTTTGGCATGTCCAGTGCACCATACCCAATCCATGTCAAAAGTAAGCTTCCTGATGGAAAAGTAAGCCTTCCATCCCTCAGTCCTATGGTTCTGTGTGATTAGCTGCCTGGATTCTCTGTCGCATCTCTGAACATATTGTTCAATAGTCACCATAATATGCAAGTCACTAATCGGAGAGTTAAGGCTAACTCGTTCCCCAGGTGTACAGCGAGAAAGAGAGAAACAAATTATTTTTAGTAATGAGGACATTCCCTCAGAAGTATCGCTCACCTTAAAAATGCACTTAGAAATTATTAACATGCTCTCAGCATTCTGATTTTCCCAGCTTTCTGAAGCAAAGACGTTGCAGGGGTGTCGTGGCTGCTTTGATCACTGGTAATCAAAGAGGACTTGGCATAGCTTACAGGGAGACGTGGTTGCCAATGGAGCTGGAGCTCTGCTGTGCATAGAAAAAACTGTTACAGAACCTCCCTGCATTCCTAACTCCAGATCAAATTAGGATCAGAAGGCTATCATTGGACTCCAGGAAGCCTGTGGTTTTAATTTTTTTATCTGCGTTTTTCTTCCCTGCCCATCCCAGGTAGCTGTCACAAGAGATACCAAAAGAGTGTTTATCTGTTGGTTACTCTTTGCTGCTTCCCACTTTCAAGTTCACAGCAAGGAAAAGAGCAGTTGTTTCCACCGATTGTTACAATGTTTTGAATTCATATGTGGAAGTGGTAGGCTCAGCATAGTTTAAGTCAACTTCTGAAACGTGAATTTAAACCAGATAAATTATTTTGGTATTGATTGCAGGTGTTTATACAACTCTGGAACCACCAGTTTGTTACTGTGATGGTTTGTGTGTTGCTGTGATGCTGGAAGCTATGCCACTGATATTTCAAATACCGGCAGGGTCATCCATGGTAGGCAGGTTTAAGCAGAGATACAATACTAAGACAGATGAGGAAGAAAGGCCTGGAGATTTACTTTAAAAAATTAGCCAATGAAAACTCTATGGATCATATAATATTGTCTAAGACTTTAACTTGCTTACTTTGGACATGACTTTGTAAAACCAAACTCACTGCTATTGAGTTGGGTCCAACTCATAGTGACTTCTCCTTGGGTTTCCCAGGCAGTATCTCTATGGAAGTAATTTGCCCAGTCTTCCTTCCGTGGAGAAGCTGTTCTGGTTAGCAGTCAAAATGCCTTAGGCATTATGTCACCAGAGCTCCCCTTGGACATGTCTTTAGGAGGGACCAATTGCTGAAGAAGGACATAATGTTTGCAGTATCTCTACAGAAGTAGATTGCCCAGTCTTCCTTCCAAGGAGTGGCATAACTAAAATACTGCTGGAAAAATTTAACAACACCTTACTCAGTACAAAGGGGAAACAATACGTAAATAAGTCTCAGAATTTAAATGAGCAGAGTTAATAAATATATATCTTGCTTTCACAGTATTCGGGTGGATTCAAGATGATCTGTTGTTGGAAAGGTGGTAGTTGCATGTTTATTTTATTTTGTTGCTTAAGATGTGAGAAGATTATGTCTGTTTCAATTCTAATAGGGGAAAACATGGCCATTGAAAGTGCAGAGTTGGAAATACTGGCTGTAAGTCATAGGGTATTACCTCTGACAACTACTGAAATTGTTGTTGTCTATAATCACTGTTTTAACTATAAAAATAGAACTGGGAGTTAGAAAATCAAAGAGGAAAAACAAGTTTAGAATTTCTCAAGGTGAAAGAGCTGACAAAAAAATTCAAGCCTCGAGTTGCAATATTGAAGGATTCTGTGGGCAAAAATATTGAATGATACAGAAAACATCAAAAAAAGATGGAAGGAATACAGAGTTACTGTAGCAAAAAGAATTGTTTGACATTCAGCCATTTCAGGAGGTAGCAAATGATCTATAAGCAGCAATACTGAAGGAAGAAGTTTAAGCTGCACTGAAGGAACTGGCAAAAAAAAAAAAAAAAAAAAAGGCTCCAGGAATTGACAGAATACCCATTGAGATGTTTCAACACACAGCTGCAATGCTGTAAGCATTTACTCATTTATACCAAAAAATTTGGAAGATAGTTACCTGGCCAACTGACTTGAAGAGATCTATATTTGTGTCCATTCCAAAAAAATGTGATGCAACAAAATGAAGAAATTATCAAATAATATAATTAATAAGAAATGCAAGTAATATTTTGCTTAAAATAATTCAAAAATGCTTGGAGGAATATAACAGTACAGGGAATTGCCAGAAATTCAAGCCACATTCAGAAGAGGACATAAAATGAGGGAGGGATATCATTGCTAATGTCAAATGGACCTTGGCTGAAAGAAAAGAATAAAAGAAAGGTGCTTACCTATGTTTTATTGACCATGCAAGTCATTGGACTGTGCAGACCACAACAAATTATGGATAACATTGCACAAAATTAGAATTCCAGAATATTTGATTGTGTTCCTGAGGAACATAGAACAAGAGGCAATTTTTCTAACAGAACAAAGGGGTACCGCATGGTTTAAAATAAGGAAAGGTATACCTCTGGGTTGTGTGCCTTTACCATACTTATTCAATCTGTATTTTGGACAAATAATCTAAGAAGCTGGACTGTATGAAGAAGGGCGTAGCATCAGGGCTGGAGGAAGACTCAACAATATGTGATATGCAGATGACACAACCTTGCATGCTAAAAGTGAAGAAGACTTGAAGCGCTTACTGATGAATAACAGACTATAGGTTTCAGTATGGATTACACCTCAAGAAAACAAAAACTGGACCAATAAACAACATCATTATAAATGGAGAAAAGATCAAACTTTTCAAGAATTTCATTTTGTTTGAATCTATATTCAACACCCATGGGAAGAGCAGTAAAGAAATCAAATGATGTATTGCATTGGACATATCTGCTGCAAAAGACCATTTTAAAGTATTAAACAGCAAATATGTCACTTTGAGACTAAGGTGTGCCTGACACAAGCTATTGTCTTTTCAATAGTTTCAAATGCACGTGAAAGTTGGCCAATGAATAAAGAAGATGGAAGAACTGATGCATTTGAATTGTAGCATTGGTGAAAAATATTGAATGTACCATATGCTTCCAGAAAAAATGAGCAAATTTGTCTTGGAGGAAATATAAATTGAGTACTCCTTAGAAGTGAGAATGGCCACACTTCATTTCTGGTACTTCGGTCATGTTATCTGGAGGGACCAGACCCTGGAAAAGGCTATTATGCTGGGTAGAGTAGTGGATCAGCTACAAAGGGGAAGAGACTCAACAAGATAGAATGACACAGTGTCTGCACCATTGGGCTCAAGCATAGCAGTGACTGTGAGAGGTCAGGATTGTTTCATTCTGTTGTACATAGGGTTGCTATGAGTCGAAACCGATTCAATGGCACCTAACAACAACAGCATAATTGCTGTTCTTGCTTCCCACTCTTTTCTCAACTGATATTTTTTGTTTGTTTGTTTGTTTGTTTCTTTACCTCCTCTGGGGTCTGCCTCACTGTCCTCACTATTTGACCCACACAGGAAGGCAGATCACATTTGGAAATTCCCTCACTGAACATGAAAAGAGAATTTGGGTGATCATCCAATGTTTACCTAAGAGGATGACCTTGCTCATTGGCTAAGCTTAAGTAGCATGGCCCACATTGATTCTGGGACTCTCCTTTCCCTTCTCCTCCTATGACTGTGTAACCCCTGAGGATATATTTTTTTCCTTAATACACTAATATACTCAGGAAGTCTACAGTAAAGTCTTGCAGTCCTGGGAGCTCTTTTGTCTATTAATGTAACTGTGATGCTGTACTTTTATTCATTACTTTTTGGTTTCATAGATTAACTCTCAGAGGACAATCTCATTTCCTTTATTTTTAAATTCTTGGAAGATACCTATGTTATCTCAAATAAACTGACACAAAATACCACTATTGAATAGTTTATTGAGATGCAGCAATACAAATTAACTATAAACAATCCTAAGAAACTGATTTTCAATCTGAAAAGGGGTATAAAAAATGTGTTACTCAAATGATATCGTTTTCTTTTTGCTTCTTCATGTGGCAACATTGTGATAAGTAGGAAAAAAAAATGTATGTGAAAACCATAACAAGTTACTTTGAACATCTAAAAGGAAACCATTTTTAAATGTTTCTCCAGTTCTTCACCCTCAGCCCTCAATTCTTTGTTTTTTATTTGTGTACCATCTCCCCTAATGTTGTTTCTCACCTCTGTTGCTTAATGATTCACTAAAATCAGCATTGCCCTACTTCAGATCAGCCAAATAGTTTCACTTGAACTTTCTCTCATAATCCCTTTTTGATTACAATTATTGTGTAAAACCTTAAATGTGCTGAATAAACATTTATGCTTTTTTTATAGATTCATATTAGCAAAAAGTATTTATCTATAAATGTGTGTGTAAGAGAAAGCGAAAGAGAGAAAGAGCAAAAATGGAAGGTCACCCCACCTGATTGTTGGTTTATTCTCTATTTGCACAGTTTTGTTCATATATCAATTAAATCATTTATCAGATTAGACAATCATGTCACTATTTTTATTTTGGTATTACCCCCTCCATTGTTTTATCTGACTCTGAATTTCAAGACCTTGACATGGAGGCAGAAATTCAGAAGGTAGTTAGCAAATGTTTGATAAAGAAATTAGTCTCAAATCAGGGTCTACATGTGCTCTTCGATCCCAATTCTAAGGCAGAACTATATTAAGATTGATTCTCCACATGCTGTTGTGACCATACAGAAGTGCAAAGTAAAATGTTATTTCTAAGTACACCCTGAGGTACCTCATCCCTAATTCCACCCTCCTACAAAGTATTAATGGTCACCATTGGGATTTTCCTTCCAGCTTATTTTTTTTTTTTTTTTTATTTTCTCCCAATATTTTATTTTGAAAATTTTCAAAACATAAGAAAATTTGCAGAGATCCTATAATAAGCACCCATGTGTCCTTCATCTAGATTCACCACTTGATAACATTTTGCCTCATTTAATTTATCTGTTTCTCTTCGTATTTATATATATACATATAATCTTTTGAGAGTTAGTTACAGAAATTCTGACATGTTGCCCCTAAGTCCTTCTAAATAAACATGCCAAAGTATCTAAGAACACTTGGAAAAAGGAGAGCAATTGAGGGTAAGGCATATTCTCTATATACTCAGTATTAAACCATATTAGGAAGTCTGTATAATTAAAACAGTTTGAAACTAGAACATGACTAAGCAGGCATACCAGTGAAATTGAATAGAAAACCGAGAGATAGATTCAAGTACATTGTGCACAGCAACAGCTTTCTCTTTATATATGGCCTTTCTGGCCTTGGATTTGTAGTTCTGCCAAGATAATTTGCAAAAGGATTGGAGAGTTTACTATGCAAATAATTTGTATAAAATGTTTGCAGGGATTGGTAAATTACTATGCAAACTAGGCGGAGTGACCCAATTTGTTACCCTGGTAGGCTTAAAAGGACCAATCCCACAGAGGTCTGGTGTAACCTCAGTACCATCAAGAAGAGTAGCCAGAACCAGAGTGTGTCTTTTGACCCGGGGTACGTTTGCTGACAACCTCCTAGATCCAGGAGACAGAGAGAATTGTAACACTGGAGACAAAAAATGCAAGACATCATGAGACAGTACAAGACAGTATGAGATAGCAGGAATCAAGAGACTAGTGTGAGACAGCTGTGGTGGGCTTTCTGGCCCAAGGAGCAAGGTGGCTGCAGTTGGCTCAATAGCCTATGGAGAAAGAGAGCTGAGTACCTTGAAGCAGAAGGCTTCCTGGCAAAATACAATGCCTCTGAACACTTATCTGGGAAGCTAAAGAGTTGCAAAGAGTTGTTAAGGAACTCTGGTGGTGTAGTGCCTCAGGTACTTACTTGACTGCTAACCAGAAGGCTGGCAGTTCAAACCCACTAGCCACTCCTCAGAAGGAAGATGGGACAATCTACTTCCGTAGTGATACTGCCTCGGAAACCCAAGGAGAGGTCGCTATGAGTCGGGTCTGACATGATGGCAAATAACAACAACAAAAACAAAGAGTTGTAACACTTGCCTGAGCAGACTAGTTGACCCAAGCAAAGGGCCTGGTGGCAGTAGACCCAAGTGAGGGACCCAGTGGCAGTAAGAGCTAAAGGCTATCTTTGTTGGAAGCCATCCTAATTGATTCTATCTCCTGAGTTTTTCTTGTTATTTCTAAGTTGATCTCGATCCTGATCCTGAATTGTAACTGTTATTTCTGATAAACTTCATAAATCATAAATAAAGTATGGTCTGTGAGTTCTGTATGGTCATTGCAATGAATTATCAAACCAGCAGAGAATTAGAGAGTGCTATGGGAGAGATGGCTGGTGTCAGAATGGAGAGTGAAGATGTGTCTGACCTCAGTTTCATGGGAATCAGCTTTACACTGATGGTGAATCTCATCCCCCCTCCTGAAGTTAGACATAGTCTGACATCATTAGATTATAATATGGAAATTCAGAAGCAAAAAAGGTGACATCTCAAAACAATAAGGAAAAGATGAACTGTGTCATAGTGAGGGAAAACTGTACAGCTATTTGGAAAAAATGTAAATTTGGATTCACTACACCCATAAAAATACTTCCAAAAGGACTAGCTATCTATATGCAAAAAATAGAAGCATATAAGAGCTAGAAGAAAATATGATGAATTTCCATATAATCTAAGTGTAAGAAAACTTACATCTTATAATTTTTAATTAATTAAAATATAATTATAATTTTTTAAAATGGATAATTTGACTGAAGACAAATTTTTAAAACAGCACATGACAAAAAGTGCAATTTGTTTAAGAAATCTGTCCACAAAACCACTGCATGTGTTTACTGAAACAGTCAACAGAGTTTATTATTCAATTCTGTGTTTGGCAAAGTCAGGCTCCTTTCTCTGAGACTGTCATTAGCTTTGTATTATGTGGCTCTCTGATATATTATGTTATCCTGGTCCCAGGAAACCAGACTTCACACTTGGAGAATCTGTTCACTGCATCTGCAATCCAAGCATTTAATATCCTTCTAAGTATGTCCATCAGGTTCTCACTCTTCCCCTCTCTTCATACTTAATTTTGCATTTAATTCATTTCTAATAAAAACATGATCCTCTGTGGTAAAGATATTCAGTGTGAATGTGGAAGCATAAAAAGACACAAACTGTTTTTTTTGTTTGTTTGTTTCCTTCCCTTTAACAACTGAAATAAATTAAACTCAACCATGTTTGCATGAATGACTATTTTCATTTAAGGGAATCATGTATCCCAAGATGTTGCACAATTAGGTAAACTCCTTGTCAGAGTTTTCCTAACTCATTTGTTTTTATTTGAAGACATATGGTAAGATATTTTCCTTGACAGAATACCATGAAATTAATTTTGACGTACTGTTGTAAATGAAGCCATTGTACCACCTCCATGATTAAATATTCACAAACATCACCCAGAGCTTTCAAAAGGGCTCTGTTTCCTTTCCACAGCAGCAGGCTGGAGAGTGATAACAGTCCGTTTCTTGGTGAGATGCAAATGAAAGAAAATATAAGAGGAACCAAGAATTTGTCAGAAGAAACAACATCGACCAGTTTTCCAGCCCTTTACCTGTGGAAACATGTAAAATCTCTAATGAGATTTTGGACTCAGAAAGGAACTTTTGGAGAAGTTAAAATAGGACAGTTTAATAAAAATTGTCATGTTTCAACAGATCATTCAACCAGCAAGCTCTGTAAACTTCTAGACATAAAATTACTATGTCTAGATGGCTTCTGTATCCTTCTACAAATATGAGGCTTTTAGTAAGACTATAAACCATTTAAATTTCAGTAACATTTTTTAATATGACTTTAAAATAATTCTAAAGTTCCAAGCAAAAGAATAGGAAAGGTTTTTGCCCTTACAGCAATTTTTTTTAAATATTTTTCTTGTGTTTTATCATATCTGTTAGCAGCTGCCCCCACAATGCTTTTCGTACTTCTTCTCATTCACTTTCATTCACAAATTGCACTGTTTTATAAATATTACTATTGCTGCTTACCCAGAAGCACCTTGGGAAAAAGGCCTGATGATCTATTTCTGAAAAATCAGCCTTTGAAAACGATGGAGGACAGTTCTACGCTGACACAAATGGGGTCCCCATGAGCTGGAACTGACTTGATGGCAACTGGGAGGTTGCTACCTAACAGTGATGAGAAATGGAGAATACTCCAATACAGCATATATTAATATGTCGTGTACTAAACATCTTAGAAAAATCTGGTCAACATAATAAAAATATGGTTTCTGATTTCAAGCCATAAGCAAGGATAGACATCTATTTACCAGAGCCTCAGTTTCCTAAGTTGGGAAAAGTAAATTTTTAAAAGGTCAAGAAGTTTCTTAAAGACAAGAAAAGTAATTGAAAGAATAGAAGAGCCTCAAAATGGCTCTAGGAGGGGGCAGGATTGGAGTATGTATGGTCCTGGTAGGACAGGAAGGTTTCCAAGAGAGACAAGGACAGGAAGACTTTTAAAGAAGGTGATTTCAACTTCCGTAATGTTTTTTTAAAGTTGATCTACTTGAGAAAGTAGTATAGTATGAGTGTCTCCCTTGTGAATTACCATTCTCTCCTTTTATTAGGAAAAAAAAATAGAAGAGCCAACCTCTAGCCCACCAAGAGTCTTACTTCAATGCTTTTTCATGGGATATAACAGGGCCACCCAGGACTGGATAACCCTGGCTCCCATGTCTGGATAAGAAATCATTTGCCGGATGAAGTACTTTCAAACTTCTGTTATCAGAAAATAAAAATATAAAGAAAGAAAAAATTGCCATTGAGTTGACTCCAATTCATAATGACCCCAGGTGTTACAGAAGAGAACTTCATAGGGTTTTATTGGCTATAATCTTACAGATGCAGATTGCCAAACCTTTCTTCTGTGGAGCCAATGGTGGATTTGTACCACTCATGGTTTGGTTAGTACCTGAGAGAAAACCTTCTGTGCCACCTTAGAAAGGGAGGCTCTAATTGAGTTGTTAGCTTATGATTAAAAATATCCTTTAACAGTGGTTCACTCTGTTATGCTGATATGTATAATGAAGAATTAACTTTACCCAAATAATGGTCTGACTTTTGTCCTTGGTTCCTGGGAGATTATCTTGAAACTCTTTGGAATTTTCCTAGTGATTGGGTTATGTTGGTAATTCATGCCAGGCCCCAGGACCCCATCTGATAGTTTCTGTTAATGACTGTGAAGTCTGATGGGAGCTGGTCATGCCAGAAAGACCAACCATATGATTAGAGGGTAGAAGCTGTAAGTCACAAAGCATCAACCTGACCTCTAAGAACAGAAGGGGGGCTGGATATTGAGTTCCATCGTGTAAACAATGATTCAATCAGTCAGGCCAAGTAAAGAAGCCTCAATTAAAAACTCTGCAAACTGAGGCTCAGGTGAGCTTCCTTGATTCTGTGCACCTCTATGTGCCACAGGGGAGGTTGGTCCTTGAGGACATGGGTGCTTCAAGTGTGGTATCCTCACAGACCTTTTCCTGTGAATTCCTCCTTTGGACTGGTTCTGATTTGCTCCTTTCACTATAATAAAACTATACGTTTAGTTCTTTTGGTGTATTTTGTGAGTTTTTTTTAGCAAATTATTGAATCTGAGGGGGAAATGAAAACCCTTGATTTTGTAGCCAGCTGGTCAGAAGTGAGGGTGGCCCTGTGAAGCCCTGACTTTGTGTCTGGTGTCTGAAGTGAGACAGTCTTGTGGAGGACTATGGCTTTAATCTATAAAATTTGACATAATTGTGGGTAGTTGGTGTCAGAAGTCACTGCAGCATGTACACAGAAAGAGTTCAAGGACAACCAAGCATATGAAATCAGGAGGACGGTATTTACTCAGGGATAGAGCTAGGAAGAGAGCTATGATAACATAGTGCCTAAGGCACTGGACTGCTAACCAGATGGTGGTTCAAACCCACCAGCCATTCCTCGGAAGGAAGATGGGGCAATCTACTTACGCAGTGATACTGCCTCGGTAACCCAAGGAGGGCTCGCTATGAGTCGGGTCCGACTGGACGGCACACAACAACAACAACAGCTAGGAAGGCAGGAATGGATGGGAAGGAAGGAAAAGGGAAGAGCTGAGTGTAAGGGGGAAGAGATGGGTGCAGGGAGGAAGTGGGAAGCTTGCTGTTATGGTGTGGGGACTGCAGTGAATGTCACAAAACAGAATGTGTATGGATTGTTGAATAGGATATCAATTTGCTCCATAAACTTTCACCCAAATCATGACCAAAAAGAAAAAAGGAAAAGAATTCAAACATACAAAATGTTGAAAAAAAGAAAAAAGAGTTCAAAAATTGAGTTGAATTGCTATAACAGAGCTCTTTCCATCTCTCTCTTCTTGTTTGACTGAACAAGATTTCTGAGCTATCTCATCATGTAGTTGCGAAGATTAAATTAAGGTAAAATATGAAAAGTAGTTGCAACAGTGACTGGCATATAATAATCACTATATGAGGGTTTGCTACTGTAATTACTGTCATAACATTTTTTATGCTGCCTTTATGGATTATGTACTAATAAAAAAATGTAATGGTTGTTCAATCTTCGAGACAAGTTTTAACACTTAAAACATCTCAGTCGTAGAAAACTAAAATTAATCTGTAAGTATGTGATCTATACAAATGTGTGTTTGTATAGAAAATATGGCAGCATCAACCATGAAATGTTTCTAAATCATAAAAATACATTATTTTAGGTTAGGGTAAAATCTATGGCGAAAGTCCAAAGAGAATAGTTGATAATGTAAAACTGTTAAAAACAACTTAGAACAAATTTCTATAGATGATGAAAGGAATCACATCACCTTGGTGTTTATATCCTACTGGGTACTTTTATTGTTGTGAAATAATTATTCTTAAATTCAATACTTTGAGTATGTTGGAAATTATGTCTTTTATTTATTTTAGACATTTTTCAAAATTATTTATTTTAGAGAGAGGGATGGATGCAAAATGTGTGAAGATCTTTGGTTTACACTTAAAAAAAAAAAAAAATGCACAACCCACCTTCTGTTTTCCTAATCACACCACTGCAAAAGTGGCTACAACATGGCTCAGGTCTCTTCTTGCTGACTGCCTTCAAGAAAATGCAAACAACTCAGCACAATATACAAGCCTTTCACTTAAAATACTGCTCTCCACATTTGTAGTTTCCCATGGCTCTATCTTCCATCCACACAAAACCACTCAACATATACACTTTCTTTTACTGCTGTACACATTTGACGTTTGATTGCCTGTCTCTAAAATACCTTTCTTCTTATTCTCATCCATTAAATTTTCTGTTTAAATGTCATACTATCAGAGGGGTCTACCTGCACCATCCTGTCTTCTAAATTAACACCATGTCTCTGTTCCCTTGATCCCGTTACCTAACTTAAAAAAAAAAAAAAAAAAAGTGTGAAAATATACACAACAAAACAGTCATGCATTCAACAATTTCAGCATGTGTACTTAAATGACATAATCGTGTTCTTCAAGTTGTGCCACCATTATCATTAACCTTTCCCATATTATTCCACCATCATTAACTCAGTGCCTTCTAAGCAAAAACACCACTTTTCCCCTCCCTTTTACCCCTGGTAGCCAGTAATAAACTTTAGTTTCTATATATTTGCTTATTTTATATAAGTGAGATCATGCACTATTTGTCCTTTTGTGACTGACATTTTCTCAATATACTGTTTTCAAGGTTCAGCCATGTTGTGGCATGCTTGAGAATTTAATCTCTCTTTCTGGCTAAGTAATATTCCATTATATGTATGTACCACATTTTGTTTATCCATCTGTGTGTTGATGGACATTTTGACCTTTTGACTATTGTGAAAAGTGTTGCAATGAATATTGGTGTACAAATTTTTGTTAGTATTCCTGCCTTCCCATCTTCTGGGTATATATCTAATATCGGAGCTCTGGTGTCTCACTGCCTAAGGAATTTGATAGGTAACCAGAAGTTGGAGCTTCAAACCCACCAGCCTCTCTGCAGAGGGAAGATGGGACAATCTACTTTTGTAAAGCTTTACTGCCTTGGAAACCCAGTGGGGGTTGCTGTGAGTCAGAATCATGAGGTTGGTTTTTGAGTTTGGGTCATATGGTAGTTCTATGGTCACCTTTTTGAGGAACTGCCAAATTGTGTTCTACAGTGCTGTACAAGTTTACATTCCCACCAGCAGTGGACAAGGGTTCCAGTTTCTCACCAGCCTTGCCAATACCTGTTGTTTAATGTCTTTTTAGTTTTTCAATCTTTGCCATTTTAATGAGGATGAAGAAGTATCTCATTATGGTTTTGATTTGCATCTCTCTAACGGCTCATGATGTTAAACACTTTTTCACGTACATGTTGGCTATTTGAATATATTCTTTGAGTGAAATATCTATTCAAACTGTCATTTTCTGATTGAATTATTTTTTTTATTAAGTTGTAGAATTGATTTTTGTTTTTTTTTAAATATATTTTGGTTTTTGGACCCTAATCAGATATATGATTCCCAAAAATTTTCTCACCATTGGTAAGTTATGTTTTCACTTTGTTTATAAAGACCTTTGATAAACAAAATTGTTTTATTTTTATGAGATCTTATTTGTTTACTTTGATTTTCACTGTTCATGCTTTTCTTTTCATACCCTGCTTTAGTTTTATTCATGGCACTTTTACTGTCTGTTGTTATATTAAATATGTTTTTTTCTTCTTTTTAAATGTCTGTTTACTCCACAAGGGCATAATTTCCATGAAGATAACAACCTGGTCTTAGTTTTTTCACTCTGGTTCCCCTATTAACTCAAGAAGTTGCTGGCACACTGCAGACACTCAACAAATGTTTTAAATGACAACGTACATGAACTAGAATTTCCCATTTCATTCTGTATCCCTCAAATCAAAACCAAACTCACTGCTTTCTAGCCAGTTCCATAGGGTTTCCAAGGCTATAAATCTTTATGGAAGCAGACAGCCTCAGCTTTCTTCTGAGGAGCAGTTGGTGGGCTTGAACCACTGACCTTTTGGTTAGCAGCAAATGCCTTAATCACTGTACCACAAGAACTGCTTTTGGTATCCCTACCTGAGTTTAATTTTGCAATAAGTATGTGCTGACTTGAATAAGTTACAAAAGGCTGTGTTACTGTTTCCAATGGTAATATTCAGTCTCTTTTACTGGAGAGATTTTAGCAAACATTAAGAGGCTTTAGTTTCTCTTTAGTAAACACTGAAAACTGAAGTAAAGAGAAATAACTTTAATAGGCAATCAAGTTTCCTTTAAAATCTACAATTTTATGATAATATAGGATCAGATATGTGCATTACAAATAATCACCTTGTACAGTGCATGAATTCCTGATCTCTGAATTGTGGGTAGCTTCTCCACAGAAACCAAGTGGAGGTGTGAGCAAATATAAAATAGAAATAAAATACAACTGCATTTCTTTTTCCAAATTCCTCATTTATTTTTCTGCTCAGCACATTTTAAAATATATTTTAAGCACCATGTATCACTCTCTGTTTTTGCACTAACTGAGATTTCTTTTCTGTGGGTCATTTGGTAATGCAGGATACTTATAAAACTGTCTCCAAGTATTCCCTGAAAGATTTGACTTCTGTCTTTTCTGATGTGATGAAGGTAACACCTCAGGATTATATCTGCTTTTTCTAAATGTACAGTTTAAAATCTTCTCAAGGGTGTAAATGTAGTATGTGTTATAATTAGAAAAGATGACTTTATAAGAGAAATGCATGCACTCACACACAGGCTAGAGGTTCAAGAAAGCAAGAGAGTCACTGCTGACAAAATTGCTGATAGAAGGGCCTCACTGAAATCAGTTCACCCCAGCTCCATTTCTGCCCTGCACAACCAATTTCTTCTCAGCTCTGTACTGTCCTCCAATTTGCCCTTTTAGACAGGCTTCTTGAGTTGTCTCTCTGACTGTCCTCAGCCATTTCTAAATAGACCACTCAGGTAGTTTTTTTTTTTGGAGGAATGGTTTCACATGATCAAATAAATTGAGTTTTTCAGGGAGCAGAGGAGTTTACAGAAAAATCAATACAGTATAAATAAAGTTATCCTAGTATCAGATAAACAAGTAGATAGGCTCCCACCCAGTCATATTCTGGAGCTTAAAATACTCCAAACCTGTATTTCAGAAGATGATTGGTTCTGACAAGAATATCTGTTCAGAATACCTACCTTGTCACTGCATGAGTACTAAACTCATTTTTTTTCCAGGTTTCACATGGGGGTAGAAAACCTTCATATGACCTCTACTCTCAGTGCCTCCCATGGAATGGTAAATGCCAATTTGTATTATAAGTGTGAATTGTCCCAGAAGGGCTTGCAAAGTATTTCTTTAAACATATTTGCATAGAAGTCTAAGTGAGTATATGAAAGGAAAAGATAAAAACTGCCTGAAGAATTAGTTACTTCTAAGATGAGGGTATGGCTGTGAGATGAGGAGAGTGTGTAACTGATGTGCTAAAAACAGTTTTCTTTCACTTCTCCTTCTGGAGTGTGCCCCTTTTATTTTGTCATTCTTGGCTTGGCTCCCCATGTTCCCAGCCTCCCCTGCCGTTTCATTCTGCCTGAGTATTTCCTTTCCAATATTTTGGCTGAATGTTCAGCTTTGTTAGCAGAAATGCAAAGTGAGCTCTTTGAAGCATTACCCAATAAAATCCAATTTTAAACAGTCAGAGCTACAACTTCCCCCATCCTCTGGGAGATGAGCCTTCAGTTTCTTTGTGCTTCAAGCAGAAATGTTGGAGCCAGAATTTCTGCCGAGGCCAGAGCCTTGCCAATGAAGACTGTCAGATCAGCCACCTGGGCAAGATCTGGTTGGCCACATTTAAAAGGGGACTTCTTAGAAAGATCAAACTGCCTTTTGAAATTGTTAAGCATCAGTGACTTTTATATCATATTGGATAATTCACAAATGGAGTACATCTGAAAGTATAAACGTAAGTATTCTTTGAAAGAACACACATTTCTGTCAGTGGACAATAATAGAATTTTTGTGACCCACACAAGCATCCTTAAAGTCTTTTCTCTTTTCATAAAAATGCCAACTTAATATGCTTTTTAAACTAATTGATAAAACATACCCTTAAGGTTAATAATACCAATTTTGAGATATCATCTGATTTTTATAACTTTTTCTGAGAAAGTAAATAAATACTATGATGCTCATTTCCCAAATAAAGAAACCAAAGTCTAAAGGAAATATCTAAAGTCAATAATTGGAGTTTAAACTTTGGATAAAACTACCCCTTAACATTGTGGCCATGTTGCTGTTATATAAAAAAGTGGGAAGTAGGGATAGTTCTTTTCTTGCTCTCTTTTATCCTTCTATTTGTTTCTTGGCCATAGATAAAAATAAGGCTATCCTTTAAAAAGTGATACACTTGATAAAATTTTGCTAGAACTTAGAACATGAGTTGTCTGTATCTGTAGCAGATGTCTACAAATTTTCTATGAAAGTCACCATCACAATGAATTTTATTTGCTTTCTATGTCTTTTGACTTAATTTTATTTCTAGCTCATAGTAAGGAAAATATATTTAGTTTAATTTCTTCTCACATTTAACTTAACATTCCTAAAATATTATATGTGATAGTGAGCTTTCTTTAGCTCTTTCCCTTCATACCTTTCTCTTTGGTACTGATAATGTAAAGATATATCAATTTTTTAATTATGCACAGACCTCTTCTCAATAAATGCATGATATTCTGGTTTCTTAATCATATCCAAGAGTCACTGGGTGGTGCAAACAGTTAATATGCTGGGTTTGAGCTCACCTAGAGGTGCCTCAGAAGAAAGGTCTGGTGATCTATTTCCAAGAAGTCAACCATTGAAAACGCTATGCAACATAGTTTTACTGACACCATGGGATTGCCTTGAGTTGGAGTCAACTGGACGGTAACCTCTTTTTTTTTTTTTTTTTAAGTCATATCCGTACATACATAAGTGGAAAACAAATGCAAGTTGTGGAAGCCTTTAGAATATTATGGGTGCAATGAAGAAAATAGCACATTTGCAAATATGAAATGCGTTTTAAAATATATTAAAGGCAGAAAAGTATAATTTGGCAATGGAATAATATTGGGACTGACACCAGTCCATAGGACAACTTTGTGTGAATTAGAAACAGACCCTTTCTGAGTGGACACAGCCCTACTTTACTCATTGATCCCCACTGGTACTTTTTCATTGGCCCACTGAACAAACATACTGAGAGACATGCTAGTGAACTTCATTCATAATGAATATATTGCAACGTAAGTTGGAATTAAATTTATCTATGCATTCAACAAATGCAGTTCTTATGTGTGAGATAGTTTTCTAGGCTCTGGGAATACAAAAGCATGTAAAGCAAAATTCCTTTTTATATGGAATGTGTGTACTTATCAGGAAAATGAGAAGTAAACAATAAATATGTAATATGGTAGATGCTAATCCATACTATTAAGACCAATGAGATATAAAGTAAGAAGAGAGAAAACAGACAGCCTAGGCGTTTAGGGCATGCTATTTTCTATTAGATGGTCAGGAAA
The DNA here is from genome assembly GCF_000298275.1 of Orycteropus afer afer. Taxonomy (NCBI): domain Eukaryota; kingdom Metazoa; phylum Chordata; class Mammalia; order Tubulidentata; family Orycteropodidae; genus Orycteropus; species Orycteropus afer. The sequence goes on along the minus strand of NW_006921695.1, from coordinate 8,566,956 downwards.
GGGCTCTTTGAGATGAGAGTATTGGACCAGAGATGAGGCAAGTTAAGGAGTGTACAACTTGAGCAATTTTTGAATGTCAGGATGAGATAGCAAAGTGTAAGGACAGGAAGGCAGAGCTCTGTGTGCTGGGATAATGAAGAACATCCAAGAGGTCAATAAGGTGGCAGCAAAGTGGTGGGACTAAAAATAGGACAGAGCAATCATTGGGGCCAACCCAAGAGGCAGTGTTAATGGGAGCACTGGGTTTAATTCTGAATGAGAGGCAAGTCCACAGGAGAACTTTGAAAAAGCTGGTGCTATGTATGATCTAATGAATGGAGCTCTGGTGGGATGGTGGTTAAAGCATTCAGCTGCTAACCAGAAGGCTGCAGTTTGAACCCACCATCCACTCCACAGGAGAAAGATGAGGCAGTCTGCTTCCATAAAGATTTACAACTTTGCAAACCCTATGGGGTAGTTCTACTCTATCCTATAGGGTGAGTATGCATCAGAATGAACTCGTAAAAATTATAGCCAAGGAAACACTACAGGGCAGTTTAACTCTGTCACCAGAGGTGGCTATGAGTTGAAATAGACTTTACAACACCCAACAACAAGAAAGTGATTTAACATGGCTGTTAACAAGATCACACTGACTGCAGTGTTGGAAATGCACAAATGGGGTGCAAGGGTACCAAGGAGGACAGAGTTGAGGCCATGTACTATTCTTGGAAAAAGAATTTCAGTAACTTGGATGGAGTGGCTGTGATGGAAGTGGAGTATGTTGCTTTCTGTCATCCAATTACACTTCTTTACATTAGGGCAACGATATACTGGAGCTGCCTCATACTGGCTCTCAAGAGCCAATAGCTAAATCTTCAGGAATGTTGCAAGCCTATTGTTAAACGTTAGCATTGTTAAAAAGTGAATGATATAAACTTACATGAAATAAAGTATCCTAAAAACAAAGGTATTAAATACTCAAAATGTATAATATCCTATTTTACTATTATTATATTTTACCATTACCTATACTTTAAGGTGGGAGCTCTGGTAGCATAGTGGCTAAGACACTTGCCAGCTAACCAGACGGCTGGCGGTTCAAACCCACCAGCCACTCCTGGGAAGGAAGGTTGGGCAATCCTACTTCCGGAGTGATACTGCCTTGGAAACCCAAGGAGGGGTCGCTATGAGTCGGGTTTGACTCGACGGCACATAACAACAACAACAACATACTTTAAGGCATTTGACTGCTAACCAGAACACTGGAGGTTCAAGCCCACCAGCCACTCCTTAGAAGGAAGATTGGGCAATCTACTTCCATAGTAATACCTCCTTGGAAACCCAATGAGGGGTCTCTATGAGTCAGATCCAACTTAACGGCAGTGAGTTTGATTTTTTTTGGTTTTATACTTTGAGGTTATTTACATCTATTATATCTATACAGTAAAAATATTATATAATGGTGCATTATTACATATTTCATCCCAAATTTGTGTTGAATAACATTACATTGGTTGATTAAAAGTGGCCATTATATTTATCCCATGAAAATCTCCATCTCTACATACACTAAATAGCAGAAGTTGCCTTATTGTTTTGCTGAATGTGTAGACTTAAGAAAATGATGGACAAAATGTTAATAATGCAGTTTAAATTTAAAAGTCTGTCATGTCTATTGTGAAGATGAAAGAGTGTTCAGTTTAATGAATATTAAGGGTGAGATAATACTGCAAAGGTGAGAAATAGTTTAGTTTAGTAGTAGATTTTTAATTACAATAAAATTAGTCAGAAAAAGTCAATGGGATGCAACTCCATTTGTAAAATCATGACTGAACTGCAACTACAAGTTAGCTACAGATACGAGTTAAACAAAAATCAACAAAATGTTATGCAAGAATCAGTTGGCTGTATGGAGTTTACAATAAGTAGTACTGTATATTTTAGTACTATTTACAAAAGGTTTGCTATACATTCTTATGTCAGCAAAACTTACAATAAACTTGTGGACGATGAGAGCTGATTATTAAACATTTATCAGCATGCCTCTGAGTTAGGCTCTTCTATGTTGGCATTTTAAAAATCAAACACACAAACTCTGTATGACAAATCAAAATTCCAAAAAAAATCTCAGAGTGGGACAAACTTTAGTGGTAGATAGTCCCCAAGAAATAGTGTTGAGAAAGCATCATCTTCAGCCAAAAGCCACCTGCTGTCAGAGTGAAATATAAAATTCACTCAACTCTTCCATATGAATTAAGTTCAATACCACACACTCTCAAAATGGAAGTACTTCTCCATCTGAGCCATTAAACGTATTCATATAGTGCCATCACGCATGACATTTTTTAATATGTGCCTGATTTGCCAAGAAAATCTACCACAGTATCACTTATTAAATTGTCATTTTGATCTTTGGTGACTTGCAGACACCCAGAGCTAGAACATACTTAAAGGAATATTTTAATCCCATAGTAAATCAGACCACATTTTGATCCAATTCTGAGTGAGACAAATGCCATAGCTCACCTTTCCCTCTCACTCTACTGTCTACCAGCACATCCACGAAGATTGTTCCAGTGGGCAGAGGCCACACTCTCCTAATCCACTGATAACTTTGTCTTTCTTAAAACATGCTTTTGATATTCACAGGGTAAATTCAATGGTGTTCACTTAATAGGAGATATTACAGATAGTTGATACTTAACAAATAAAAGCTTCTCTGTCTCAATACATAATAGTTAACTCATTATTTAAGGAAGAAATGGACCACTAATGCTCTTGATTACAATCTGCTTAAGTTTCTCACTTAATTTGCATCATTTTACATGATTTGACAATGAATTATCCATTATTGTGATGTTCTTTAAGCAGTTAATAAAAATGACAGTGAAAAAAAAAAAAAAAAAAAAAAACAGCCACTGTTATTAAAAACAGTTTTGCTTTCCTTATTTTGGGAGTTGCTATACAAGTTTTGAGAAGCTGTGGTGTCATAGTGCCTAAGACATTTGACTGCTACCCAGAAAGCTGGCAGTTCAAACCCATCAACCACTCCTCAGAAGAAAGATTGGTGGTATCTACTTTTGTAGTGATACCACCTCAGATACCCAAGGAGAGGTCATTCTGAGTTGGGAATGACTTGATGACAGTGAGTTTGGTTGATTTTTTCATACAAGTTTTATAGGAAGCTCTTGTGATATAGTAATTAAGTTAAGGAACTTGACTGCTAACAAAAAGGTGATGACTCAAACCCACCAGCCACTAGACAATAGAAAGATGAGGCAGTCTGCTTCAATAAAGATTTACAGCCTTGGAAACCCAATGAGGGTCACTATGAATTGGAATCAACTCAATAGTGATAAGTTTGGCTTGGGTTTTAAATGGGTTTTGTGCTTTTCTGACAATGTTCCACACTCATTCTAAAAATATGGACTCTTCACATCTGGGGGAGGGGTTTCCTAGAGCATAGGACTGTCAGTGCTAAAACCTGGACAGTACCAGGCCAACTAGGATGGTTAGTTATCTACTCTACAAAGAAATCCAAAGTGCTGATCATACAGAAGAAAAGGGAAGTCTAGAGAAACAGGAGAGGTACTGGGTGACACAACCTACCCAGTGGTGCTGAGGAAGAAAGGCCTAGTGCTTGGTTCTGTAAAGAAGGAGCTCTGGTAGCATAGTGCCTAAGACACTTGAATGCTAACCAGAAGGCTGGCGGTTCAAACCCACCAGCCACTCCTCGGAAGGAAGGTTGGGCAATCTACTTCCATAGTGATACTGCCTTGGACCCCAAGGAGGGGTCGCTATGAGTCGGGGCCGACTCAACGGCAAATAACAACAACAACAACAGCCAAGAAAACTCTATGCAGCAGTTCTACTCTGCAATACATGGGCTTGCCATGAGTGAGAATTAACAAGAGCAACAGGTTTTTGTTTTGTTTTTTTGTTTTCCTAAGAGCAACAGGCTTTTATTTGTTTATTTTAGAAACACAGTGGAGTCCCTAGGTGGCACAAACCATTAATGTGCTCTACTACTAACCAAGAGGTTGAAGATCTGAATCCATTCAGAGGCACCTTCAAAGGAAGCCATGGTGATCTATTTCCAAAATTTCAAGCCATTGAAAACTCTACAGAGTGCAGTTCTATTCTGACCCACATAGAGTCTTAAACCCATAAAAGTAAATCAAGCTGGTGAGTAGAAAAGAGATAAGGGCATAAAACTCAAGGAAATACTGATATGATGGAGCAGGCTGAGGAAGAGAAATTAGTAGAATAATTGAAAAGTTAAAGACATAAATAGAGAGCCAGGGAACAGGTGTATAAGATGTTACCTGAATTCTAACTTGTTAATAACCAAACAAAAACAAACCCATTGCCATAGAGTTAATTCCACCTGATAGCGACCCCCCATTGGGTTCCTGAGGTGGTAAATCTTTATGGAAGTAGGTTGCCCCGCCTTCCTTCTGTGGAATGGTTGTTAAGTTTGAACTGCCAACCTTCTGGTTAGCAATCAAATGCCTTAGGCACAGCGTCACCAGCACTCCTTACCTTGCTAACAATAACTCCATATTTCATTTCTCATGGAGAAAAATCAAAATTGTCAAGGATTTTATTTTACTTGGATCCACAATCACAGCTACGGAAACAGCAGTCAAGAAATCAGAAGATGCATTGCACTGGATGAATCTGCTGCAAAAGACTCCTTTAAATTGTTAAAGAGTAAAGATGTCACTTTGAAATCAAAGGTGTGCCTAAGCATCTGAAAGCCGGGCAATGAATAAGGAAGACCAAAAAAGAATAGATGCATTTGAATTAAGGTGTTGGTGAAGACTATTGAATATGCCATGGACTGCCAGAAGAACAAAACATCTGTCTCAGAAGTACAGCCCAAATACTCCTTAGAAGCATGGATAGTGAGACATCCTCTTTCCAACTTTGATCATGTTGTTAGGAGGGACCATTCCCTAGAGAGGGATATCATACTTGGTAAAGTAAAAGGCCAGCAAAAAAGAGGAAGGCTCTCAACAATATGGATAGACACAGTCTGCAACAATGGGCTTGAGCATAGCGACAATCATGACGATGCCATGACCTGTCAGTGTTTCTGTGGTTCATAGGGTCACCTATGAGCTGGAGCCAGCTCCATTGCACCTAACAACACTAATCGCATCTCAATGGAGAATCTGTGTTGTTGTTGTTCTTATGTGCCATCGAGTTGGACCCGACTCACAATGACCCCTCCTTAGGTTTCCAAGGAGATATCACTACGGAAGTAGATTGCCCAATCTTCCTTCCGAGGAGTGGCTGATGGGTTTGAATCGCCAGACTTCTGGTTTGCAGTCAAGTGCCTTAGGCACTATGCTACCAGAGCTAGCAACTCAAAGCTGAATCTGTAAACGGTGTAATTTTTTTTCTTGTTTGCTGTAATCACCTATGGGAAATCATAGATGTAACTTCCAAGAAATTTTCACTTTGAAAATCGCAGTTACATTGAAAAATAAGCTTTGCCATAGATACTCACAAATAATTTTCTTTAAAAACAATCCCTGTATCATTCCTGAAATACCTTTAGTGGTGTTCAGCATGCATTCCCTCTGCTTGCCCTCTTCTACATGTATATTTTAAAAGGCCTACCTCTCTGAAAGGAACTCAATATGATTAAATTTCCTTCAGTGTGGTATGAATACACAATAATCATCATAAGTCGTTCATTTGGGCTGTGGAAAGTGGAAAAATAAATTTAAATCCCAATTATGTACTTTGTAAAACTGAACAGCTCCTACACATATAGACTGGCTAACTAGGGGTTTAGGCAATATTTACAAATTACTGGGTATACTGCCATAATTTTCATAAATTCTGTTTTCCTAGAAAAGGAGACCATAATTAAAGTAATAAAGCCATTTGGGAAATGTAGTGATTATCATACATGCTCAGTATAATCACTTCAAAGCCATGGATCTTAGTATTTACCTTATTCTTGCCTTTCAGGGAGTGATTAGAGACTAAAAATGGATTATTCAAGCTTCCTGATATTTTTTCATGGACATCCACAAAAATTTAAAAACAGCCTTCCAGAATTTTTAGACACACAAAATAGCATTAAAACTGTTAATGAAAACTCAAGCCAAAAATACAGAACCACCACTCTTGTATAAGGGTCTGACTTCCAGAAAAGCTCATCTCTCTCTACTACAGCTACCAAAACCAAAACTAAAGTTATTACCATGGAGTCGATTCTGGCTCGTAGCGACCCACATACGGTTTCCAAGGCTGTTAAGTCTTTACTGTGGTTTCTGACCACCAGCCTTCTGATTAGCAGACCAATGACTTAATCATAGCACCATTAGAGCTTCTGTACAGACATGAACAATACCTCTGAATAGTGAAAATTAAAGAAGCTAAGGTACTTTATTCTATAGATGAGGTAGGTTCTCAGGCCCTAAGTTTTATTATTACTTGCTCCATATTCTTCACATCCTAGTTTGCATAATTTACTTATTTATTATATTGGTTATTTATTGCCATATTTACCCTGCTACAATGTAAGCTTATATGGTAGGAGTCTTCTCTTTTGTTCACTGATTATCCCAAGAGGTACCTGCAGTTATTCAATAATTATTTATGGCATGAATGATACTGGATATAATAACTACAAAAATAGAAAGAGTAGTGGTCTGGCTTGTGTCACTCCTCACTGACCAATGGGCTTTGGGGGAGAAGCCAGAAAGTGCAGGCATCCACTTTCTGAATACCAGGCCTCCATAGAAAACCACTGTTGTCAAGGTAGAGCCAGGGTCCTCCTTGTTCAGTGAAGCTCTTCGCAAGCTGTCTTCAGGAAGTTGTTATCTGAGCTTCTGGGCTTCTTCTACACTTTATTCATACCCACCTGGCAACTCAACCTGGGGTCTCACCACTAGAGTCACCTCCACCTCCCCTCTTTTGATGTATGTGCTAAGGCCATCCCCCAAACTGCAAGGTAAAGAGAACTACCCACCTTCAGTCACATAACAAACTCCCTTCTTTCCTTAACATTTAAAGGAAATCTAGACCTAGGGGGAGGGGCAAGCTGAGCAAAGAAACTTGAATGGGCTTGAAGCTCAGGGCTTCAAAGGGTGATCTTTTCAGAACCCTATGAGTCAAAAAAGCTTTGGGATGAAGGGAAGGAGCATTACCCAGATGCCCGATCACAACCAATCATCTCATTTCTCTGTGAAAAGGAACTCTGAATTCACTAGTCAAAATGCAGATTACAACCTGGAAAACCACATATTCAACCCATTTATACAATGGATTCCACTCACAGGGCACTATCTTTTCTTTCACCTTATGCTAATCAAGCTTTCCTATACTCTTCCCTGTCCATGCTACTTACAATTGCAAACTATCTCTTACCTCAATAACGCCTACTCTTCTCCCCTGATTTCTTATCACCATTTGACACACTATATATTTTGTATAGAAGCTCTGGTAGCATAGATCCTAAGACATTTGACTGCTAACCAGAAGGCTGGCAGTTCAAACCCACCAGCCACTCCTTAGGAGGAAGATTGGGCAATCTACTTCCATAGAGATACCGCCTAGGAAACCCAAGGAGGGGTGGCTATGAGTCGAGATTGACTCGATGACAGTGAGTTTGGTTTGGTTTTGGTATATTTTTTGTATTCATTTTGTTTATTGTTCATATCCCACAATTGCACTAGAATATTAGCTCCATGACCTTAAGGGCTTGGTTTTGCTCATTTCTGTATCCTCAGTGCTTCTTTATACAAGACCTGGCACACAGTAAGTGTTGAATGATTATTTGTTGACAGAAGGAGTGAATAATTGAGACATTTCAATCTCCATTTATGAGCTATTATAATCCAACTCCTCTGCCACACTCTGATATAATAAGTTATAGCATTGAAATATGACTGACAGGGCTAACTCTTACTTCCTCACTTTCTCAGCATTTACTGTGTCTCATCCAGCTCTCCAAACTCCTTGGTCCTTTCCAGCCTGAGTCTGGTGTTGTATTCGTTAAAGCATTCAGCTGCTAACCAAAAGGTAAGCGATTTGAACCCACTAGCCACTCCATGGGCGAAAGATGAGGCAGTCTGCTTCCTTAAAGATTTACAGGCTTGGAAATCCCATGAAGCAGTTCTACTCTGTCCTATGAGTCGGAACTGACTCAATAGCAGTGGAATTCTTTGTTGTTGTTGTTCTCCATTATTTAACCTAGACTTTCTCATCTTCATCTCAAATTTCCTCTTACCAGTTCACAAACTGATCTTAACATTCTGTCACACCTGCCCTGAAGTTTCCTAAACCTACATCACTGAATCCATCTTATCTCTGAGGAACCATTCACTATGGGAGAAAAGATCTTTCTTGTGCGGATCCTACTATAAATTTATGATTTTGAACATTTTAGGTATCATTGAGTTGATTTATATTGTATATAAATACACATTACTATTGTTGTTAGGTGCCATCGTGTTGATTTCAACTCATGGTGACCCCATGTGTACAGAGTAGAACTGCCTCATGGGATTTTCCAGGCTGTGACCTTTCAGAAGCAGATTGCCAGGCCTGTCTTTTGAAGGGCCTCTGAGTGGATTTAAACCATCAACCTTTTGGCTAGTAGTCAAGAACTTAACTGTGCTACACATAAACACACACACATTCACACACACACAAGATTTATAATATCATAAAATTGTAAATAACCTAATTTTTTTTCATAATGTAAGAAGAGTTAAGTAAATTGCAATGCATTTTTCATAATGAGGTTTTATGTAAGCCTTAAATAATATAACTGAAGATTTTTTAGTGATAAGAAAATGAGCACAATGTAATGTTTTGTGAAAAAATGAATTATATAAAACAGTATATGTTGGTTGTTGTTGTTGTTATGTGCCGTCGAGTCGGACCCAACTCATAGTGACCCCTCCTTGGGTTTCCAAGGCAGTATCACTATGGAAGTAGATTGCCCAACCTTCCTTCCGAGGAGT
>NW_006921695.1:8536868-8557884 GCF_000298275.1 Orycteropus afer afer | reverse complement strand
CCAGCCTTCTGGTTAGCAGTCAAATGCCTTAGGCACTATGCTACCAGAGCTCCCAAAACAATATATAGAATGTAATAATGTTTTTAAAATATGTGCCCAAAATAAATATTCCAATTTTAAGCAAGTTTTGCTTTTGGTGATAGGATCATACAAGATTCTATCTTCTTCTTTGTATACAATATTATTTTAACAATAATAATAACAAATGCTATATTTTAAAACTTTATTCTGAGGAATTTATATTTTGACTTTCCATTTTAGAAGGGAAATGAGTGTGAGTGTATTTATGTATGATTAGAGATAAAGAACACTTTGGCTTGTTAATGTCAGATAAGTTGTATATTATTTATAAATATAAGGAAAAAATCAGATACCCTAAAAATGGAATCAGGAGAGCTGATAAGGAGTTAAATATCCTGGCACTATCACTATGTTATTTTCATCAAAGATACATTTTTTTTAAATGTTCACTTTTCTCTCTTCAAATAAAGACTGATAAACCTCACCCAGTCATCACTGCATTGGTTTGATGATCAAAACAGACATTTCCTCTTCCACACGAGAGGAAGAGGCTTTTTAAGGAAACCAATCACCAAAGCCTTTCCTCCTCATATCTTCATTTTGACATGAGTGAATAATAACCATTCTTCTAACTCAAATCAGATCTCATTCTAATGGGTATTATATCCCTTTTGAAAATGTATTAACGCTCAATTTCTAGGATACCTTTGGGAGAGTGTTATAGGGCAGTCTGAAAAATCAGAAATCTTGCCTTGTGTTGCATGTGGGAGGCAGAAGAGACAATCATTTATTGTGGAGGAAAAAAGGTACGCTCTATTGGGCCCTTACAAAAGCTGTAATTTTATTTTGAAGTTCTCAAGTTTTGTTCTCCTGGTTTATGGTTTTTATACTAAAATTATAGCTTTGTAATAGGTTGTGAAGCATACTTTATGCACTATGATAATTATAAGCTATTACAGTTCATTCTTTGTATCAGGATGGTTTTATGGACATTTAAATGAAGTTTCTGACAATGAAGCCACGGCTCTAATAGTACTACATTACGGCTACACCTGGCGGTATGCAGTCTCTCAGTTTTTCTATTATGAACCATTCGAGACAGGAGGGTGGGATTTAAAACCTCAGCTGCTTGTCTCACACTGTGCTCAAGAGCAGCATGTAGATTTATCAATCCATTTGTATTTAAATAACTTACATACTTTTTGCCTCACCAAGCCACAAAACCATCAAAGAGAAAAATTGCCCTTGTGATTTCAGGTTCTTTTGCCAAGGAAGACACCTGAAAGTTTGAAAACATAAAATACAGTGAGTCATTTGTCCTTATCTCTCCAAGCTGCAGAGTAGCTTTGACACATTGTTACTTATCCTCTGATGTTTACATATTAGAAGTGATCTGTTAACATGTACCAGGCCATTTTTCATTTTCAGTATTTTCATTTTCAGAATTCACACCATTTACTATGTTTTATTTTTCGGTTTCTTGTTTCTTATTTTACAGGCTGTTGGGAATGTCCATCTTATTCACAATCACTAGTAGTTGGGCGCTCAATGAGAGCTCATTTTTCCAGCTTGGGAGATGACTTAATAGATGTGTGGATGATATGCAATTAATAATTTTAAGCATCCCATGTGGCAGTCGAGTTTTCTTATAGGTGACAACATGACTAAGTTTTCAGGAGCTTTGTAAAACAATTCCGTTGAAGTCAATGAAGAATCTTATAACAATATGAAAATGGAATTATGTACTGAGTGCCAAATGTCTACTTTAAATGACTTTCAAGAAAATCTAATTGAGAAAGAAAAAAAGATAACACTTAGAAAACATTCTGTGCTCCCACTAAGCAAGAATGTGAGAAAAAGTACTTATTTAGGGTTGCTGTAGTCCCTTAATTCAAGCCTTATTATGCATAGGAATTAGGGCCCATATGGTCTTCTATCAAATGGTTCCACACCACTGAGAAAGTATTTATTTCATCAATGTGTGCTAAGTATTTTTAAATCATTACTGTGAAAATGCAACTTCCTAAAAAAATACAATGTATTCTTTTAAAAAACATCAACAGTATCATAAAACACCTCTTCCATATTTGCTTGTAAAATCTATTTGGCTTCCCTCTAAAGGACTCCCAATTCTTGCATATTTTAACACTCCCCTAAAGCTGTAATGATGAGGGGGAGGGGTGTCATCTGCTTTCATACAAAGCTTTAGAATTCACTAATGAAGATGAGAATGAGGAACTCCAAATATGTAAACAGCCCTCAGTGGATGAAGAAATGAATCCTGCCAGATTGGTAATGGCCCAGAAAGAATTAAGTCTCAGACACCTGACCTAACAGGCTCTCCCAGCACAAGAAGTGCCAGTGATGAAGGCTTTTACTTGCGAGGAATTATGCTATTGTAATCAACCACACGACAAAAATGAATCAGTTCCAAAATTTTGACAGTGAGACAACCATTATGACTGAATTTGTTCTAGACGAATTATCATGTTAATTGCTTGGGCATAAGCATTGATTTTGTGGTTGAGGTTATATTCATATGAAAGCTATCTTATGCCATATACAATGGGGCTTTGGAGGTATAGTGGTTAAGGCATTTGGCTGCTAACCCTAAAAGGCAGCAGTTTGAACCCACCAGCTATTCCATGGAAGAAAAATGAGGCAGTCTGCTTCCATAAGATTTACAGGCTTGGAAACCCTATGGGGCAGTTCTTCTCTGTCCATTAGGGTCACTGTGCATTGGAATCGGCTTGATGGCAGTGGGTTTATGCTTTATATATAGACCAGGTGAATCTTAAGAAAATGACTTATGTACATCTCTAAAAGAAAGCATGGCACTTCAAAGCAATTATGTATACTATTTCTGGGCAGTTATTCTTGTTGATTATGTTGTTCATGTGTGGAAAGTGAAGGATAAAATCTGAGAATCAAACTGTTATTCTAGTGTCTACTTGAATTTACATACCAGTGAAAATACCAGGCTAATGCCAAAAAAGAAAAGGCAGTTTCTTTGTTTACAGTTGCTCATGCTACCTTTAGAATGCATCGATCAGTTGCCCTTAAGGGAATTTCTACCCATAGCACTACCCATGTATTTCAGAGTAGAACTGTGTTCTGTGGAGTTTTTAATGGCTCTGAACTTTTAGAAGTGGACCACCAGACCTTTCTTCTGAAGAGCCTCTGGATGGAATTGAACTAAAAATATTTGGGTTAATAGTCAAGCACTTAACCGTGCCACCCAGAGATTCCTTAGAATGTATGTTGTTCTTGTTGTTATGTGCCGTCGAGTCGGACCCAACTCATAGAGACCCCCTCTTGGGTCTCTGAGGCAGTATCACTATGGAAGTAGATTGCCCATCTTCCTTCCAAGGAGTGGCTAGTGGGTTTGAACCACCAGCCTTCTGGTTAACAGTCAAATGCCTTAGGTACTACCCTATGAGAGCTGCTTTAGAATGTATAGACAGAGTGAAAAATAATAATAGAAATGGGACAAAAGAAAAGAGTGAAAATATTAGGAGTAAATTCATTTCACTATCCATCACCAGAAACATTTATTGTTGTTGTTGTTAGGTGTCATTCAGTGATTCAGAGGCATAGCAACCCTATGTACAACAGACCAAAACAACACCCAGTCCTGCACTATCCCCACAATAGTTGTTACGTTTGAACTCATTATTGCAGCCGCTGTGTCAATCCATCTTGTTGAGGGTTTTACTCTTTTTCCATGACCTTCTACTCTACCAAGCATAAGGTCCTCCTCTAGGGATTGGTCACTCCTGATAGCATGAAAAACAAAGTCTTGTCATCCTCACTTCCAAGGAACATTCAGGCTATAGTTCTTCCAAGACAAATTTGTTTGTTCCTCTGGCAGTCTATTGTTTACGCATTATTCTTCACTAGCACCACAAATCAAATGCAACAATCTTTCTTTTTTCCTTATTCATTGTCCAGCTTTCTCTTGCATATTGATTGAAGATACCGTGGTATCCATCACGTTCAGCTTAGTCCTCAAATCAACATCTTTGCTTATGAACATTTTAAAGAGATCTTTTGCCATAGATTTGCCCATTGCATACATCCTTTGATTTCTTGACTGCTGCTTCCATGGGTGTCAATTGTGGATTTAACTAAAATGAAATCCTTGATAGCTTCAATTTTTCCTCCATTTATTTGTCCAGTTTATTGCACTTGTGAGGATTTTTGTTTTCTTTGTGTTGAAAGGTAGTCCATACTATAGACTATAGTCTTTCATCTTCATCAGGAAGTACTTCAAGTCTTTTTTTTTTACTTTCAGCAAGCAAGGCTGTGTCATCTGTATATCACAAGTTGTTAATAAGTCTTCCTCCAATCCTAATAGCATGTTTTTCTTCATATAGTCCAGCTCCTTAGATTATTTACTCAGTACACAGATTGAATAAGTATGGTGAAAGATTACCACCCTGACACACACCTTTTCTGATTTTAAACCAGCTAGTATCCCCTTAGGAGCTCTAGTGGCGTAGTGCCTAAGGCATTTGACAGCTAACCAGAAGGCTGGCAGCTCAAACCCACCAGCTGCTCCTCTGAAGGAAGGTTGAACATCTACTTCCGTAGAGATTTCACCTCGGAAACCCAAGGAGGGGTAGCTATGAGTTGGCTCCAACTCCACGGCAGTGAGTTTGGGTTTTTGGTTTAGTATCCCCTTATTCTGCTTGAATGATTGCCTCTTGGTCTATGTACAGGTTCTTCATGAGAACATTTAAGTGCTCTGGAATTCCCATTTTTCACAATGTTATCCTAATTTGTTTTGACCCACACAGCCCAGTGACTTTCCATAGTCAACAAAACACAGGAAAACACCTTTCCAGTATTCTCTGCTTTCAGTCAAGACCCATCTGACATCAGCAATGTTATCCCACATTCCACATCCTCTTCTAATCCTGCTTGAATTTCTGGGAGTTTCATGTCAATATACTGCTGTAATTGTTTTTGAATTACCTTCAGTAAAATTTTACCTGTATGATATTATTTGATAATGTCTGCATTCTGTCCTATCACCTTTCATTTGAATGGGTACAAATATGGATCTCTTCCAGCAGGTTGGCCAGGCAGCTGTCTTCCAAATTTCATGGCATAAATAAGTGAGCACTTTCAGCTTTGAATCTGTTTGTTGAAACATCTCAATTGGTATTCTGTCAATTCTTGGAGCCTTGTTTTTCACCGCCACTCTTCTGTCAGGAATATTTATAAAAGCTAATTCATAATTTCATATGCATTAGTTATGAATATGCTTATAGAATTACCTAATACTAAGAAACGTGCATTTTAAAATAATATTTCCTAACCTCTCTGATGATTCAGAATTGCCTGAGAGCTTATTAAAACAAAACAAACAAAGACCAAATTTCTTGTCCCACACTTGGAGATTCTGGAAATATACTTGTTTGTTTTAATAAGTTTCCCTTCTGCACCATGTCCTGTGATACTTGTTATGGGAAAATTTGAGAATAGTGAGTCTAAAACTTCTAATAAAGAAAATACAGGTCAATAGCTTATCAAATCTATAAAATGCATTGAAGAATTGAATGATAAAATGTTTCAAATAAATAGTTGCAATAAGTGTAATGGTTCATTTCAACTCTAAAGCCAATGGCCTCCAAGTTGATTCCAACTCATGATGACCCAATGTGGTCCAGTGTAGAACTGCACTTCACAGCATTTTTAATGGCTGTGGTTTTTGGTGACTTTAAAGACCATTCCACCAAGATGCATATGGATAAATTTGAACCGCCAATTTTTCAGTTAGTAGAAAGCATTTAACCATTTGCACCACTCAAGGACTCCTAGTGTCTATACTAGTCACCTCTATAAAGAGAATAAAATTCCATTCAACTTATTTGCTACAGTATGCCTTAGCATTTTCAAATTTCAGAAATAGTTAAGCAAATAAATATAACTTTTTTTTTTCATTTAAGAAAGAAAACCACCAAATTATGCATTTAAAGAAGTAAATATTTTAAAATATTTTTCCAAGTATTTAATGTTATTTGAAGAAAATTTAAAGTTGAGATACACATAAAGAATAAATTAAAAATCAGCTATAATCCAATTTCCTAAAATAACTGCTATTAATATTTCATTGAACGTGTTGTGAGACATTTTTTAGTCATAAAATCTTGATTATAATGAGATAGTTTCCTAACAAGTTTCAACTCAGCGACAATATTTTTTTCTTCTCATTGTCTGGAGGGTAGGAAAAGACAGGTTAGTAAATAACAGAATACAATGGTGGAAGAAAGATAGGACATTAATACTATTTTATTTTCTAGCTCACCTACAATAACTTCCATACACAGTATTTAAGAACGTATATTTTAAATCATTGTTTCAACTACCAACTAATCATAGTTTATCGTTACATTGGCTAAATACATATATATATATATAGAGAGAGAGAGAGAGATCCCTATGTGACACAGACAGATGAGCAGAATACTGACACATTGGCGGTTGGACACACCCAGAGGCATCTAGGAAGACAGGCCTGGCAATCTGCTTCTGAAAGGTCACAGTTTTAAAAGCCCTATGGAGCAGTTCTACTCTGCACATGTGGGGTAACAGGAGTCAGAATCTACCTTATTGGCCATCAACACACCACATATCTATGTACACATAAGAGTATAAAAGAGTCAGCTTTGCTCTTTTCTTTTTCCCCTGGTAATAGTTTCCAAACAGATTGAACCAGCCATAAGTTGCAGCTGGTCATCTCTGCCTTGATCAATGTATCTTTTCTAATTAGCACATTCATTATTTATGGTGTCCACAGAAAAAAGCAGTGTATCCTAGAGCCTGTCATCATGTAAAGACTAAGCACACCACGCCCTTCCAAGTCAGAGATTTAGTTTAATAAAGTGTCATTATAAATGGAGGCATCAGTGGCACAGTGATAGAATTCTTACCTTCCTAGCAGGGGATCTAGATTTAATTGCAGGCCAATGAACTTCATGCACAGTCACCATCTACTTGTCAGTGGTAGCTTCTGTATTGTTATGATGCTGAGCAAGGTTCAGCAGAGCCTCCAAACTAAGATGGACTACGAAGAAAGGCTTGATGAACTACTTCTAAAAATCAGCCCGTGGAAATCCTGTGAATTGTAACGGTGTCATACACAGCCAATGGTGGGGCTAGCACAAGCAGCATTCCTCCCATTGTGCATTTCACAGTAGCTAACAATAACAATTATAAATGAACCTCATGAGAAACTCAAACTGCTTAGATGGTAAGAATTTTTCACCTTTCTTGTGGGGAAATATAACCATCTTCATGAATTTCGTCATCAAAAGACTCCTCCTCCAAAGGCCTTCTACAAGTGAATGTCACGCAGTCCTGAGTTTGTTGCGTTCCCTGGGATGAGACAACAGTTGTCAGGAAGAGCAAATGGGAACATGCAGGACTGAGAATTGGGACTATTAAAGGGAAGATGGAAGAGGAACCAAGCCTCATCTTAAACACTTCACAATATCGCTAGACCTAGCTGATGGACAAGTAGTGCTTCTGTCTTAATGCAGTCAGATATTTTGGCCTCTATTTTGTAGGACCCCCTTAAGCCATGCAATAGTTTGTTTGCTTATTTGCTTGCTCGCATATTTTTCACTTGGGGAGCATATCTTACTCTTTCCTAGGTCTTCTTTTCCTTCATTGTTTCATGTGGACTTCTCTGCTTTGTTATTGTTAGTTGCCATCAAGGCAGCTCTAAATCATTATGACCCCATGTACAAGAGAACAAAACTTTGTCTAATCCTGTGTCAAATTAATGACTGCTAATATGCTGGAATCCATTGTTGTAGCCCCTGTTCATTCTGAGTGCCTTCCAAGCTAGGAACTCATCTCACAGCACTATATTGTACAATATTCTGTTGTGATCCTTCAGATTTTCTTTAGCTACTATTTGAAAATATAACTTAGCTCTTCCATCCTAGTCTGTCTTAGTCAGGAAGCCTCACTGATAGCTGTTCATTACAGGTCACCCTACTGGTGTTTGGAATACCAGTAACATAGCTTCCACCATCATAACAACATGTAAGCCACCACAGTATGACAAACTGACAGATAAGTGGTAAATTTTCCTGCTACTTTCTTTTATTCCCTTTCTATCATGAATGGATTTCTTTTTAATTGCTCTCATCTCTTTCTCTTGCTGATGATCAAGCTGGCTTTTTAAAGCCCTTTTGAGGGAAGAGTTGGAGATCTCCCTTCAGCTTTAAACAACTGGGTGTGTAACCTATTGTGAGCATTTGGAGAGAAAAATCCCAGTTTTTTCCTTGTAGTCTTTCTCTGAACTTTCCATCAACAATGTTCCCCAAAGTCTCAAATCTTATCTAGTTTATTGTCTGATAAATCTCTATAAATTAACATAAACCTCTATAAAATAAAGGTATGTAGCTTAATGAGAATGATGAAGTCCTTATAATGTCACTGGGATGTGAATTCTAACAATGGGGATGTTTGTGAATTTAGGAAACACTCATTTATCACTCAGGGAACCCTGGTGGTGCTCATCTGCTAACTGAAAGGTCAGTTCTAACCCACTAGCTACCGTTGGGAGAAAGATGTGGCAGTCTCCTTCCATAAAGACCATAGCCTTGGAAACTCTATGAGGCAGTTCTATTCTATCCTATAGGCTCACTATGAATCGAGATCAACTCCACTGCTAATGGATTTGGTTCATTTATCTCTCTCTCAGGAGGTGCTTCTGAGTCATATAAGAATGTTCCAGCAGGGGAAGTAGATAGCACAATCTTAAGAGTATGTACTCTTGCCTCCTGGAGTTCAGTGAGTCCACTGGCTGTTCCAGAAGTTGCTTGGATGTGTCAGTCCATTCTGAGTAGAATGAGCTTCCTGAACCATTGCTGCTTATGTGTCCCCAGTTTCTCTATCAACTTTGAGGGAACAAGCCAAATACAGGGCCAGGTGTGAAAAGACTGCACCCTGAGGGCACAAAAATTAGCACAGGTTCTAAGGCATGTGAAAGTGAGAAAAAAGTACTGCACAATGTAAAAATATGGCAAAGATTAATTTTATG
The DNA here is from genome assembly GCF_000298275.1 of Orycteropus afer afer. Taxonomy (NCBI): domain Eukaryota; kingdom Metazoa; phylum Chordata; class Mammalia; order Tubulidentata; family Orycteropodidae; genus Orycteropus; species Orycteropus afer. The sequence continues at coordinate 8,548,802 of NW_006921695.1, read as the reverse complement.
CAAAAAGAAGGTATAAGGGAGAGAAGAGGACCAGACTGAAAGAAGGAAAGAATACCACAATGGAGGGAGAGGGAAAACAACTGTGAACTCCATTCCTCAGAGACCCAGGACTGAGAACTTTTAAAAAGAAAATTAAAGGGGAGGGGGTAGGGAGTCTGGGTGAATATGTACTGAGATTTAATTTAGGGCCCGTTTGCTAGAAAGTTTCCTTTTTTATGACAAGACCATCTGCCCCTGGAAGACCAGTGGGGAAGTAGAGGGAGCTAAGGAAAGGAAAACTAAAATTATTCAAACAGAGTAAATCATTAAGTCTTGGTTGGTTCCTTGCAGTAAGTCTTGCCATTTTCCAGAACATTAAATGGTGGGAGTCCCTAAATGGTCCAAACACTTAAGACACTAGGTTGCTAATTAAAAGTTTGGAAGTTTAAGTCTACCCAGAGACACTTCTGAAGAAAAATCTGGCAATCTACTTCTGAAAAATCAGTCATTGAAAATTCGATGGCGCACAGTACACTCTGACACAGTGGGTCATCATGAGTCAGAATCAACAAGATGGCCAATTGTTTATGGTTTAAAAGGGCCAGAGGACTTCTTTAATGATGTTCTGGAGTAGCTTTCATGAGTGGTATCAGGATTTTTCTGAATTAAAGATAGTTAAAACTGACACCCAGTGGTGTAGTGCCTAAGGCATTTGACTGCTAACCAGAAGGCCGGTGACTCAAACCCACCAGCCACTCCTCAGAAGAAAGATTGGGCAATCTTCCTCCACAGTGATACCACCTCGGAAACCCAAGGAGGGGTCACTATGAGTTAATTGACTGGATGGAAGTGAATTTTTTTTTTCTTTTTGTCTATAACTGACATCAGTTTGTAAATAAGGAAATAAATCCAAACAACTCAAACAGCTCATAGTAAAATAAACTGTATTTTATATACAGAGTTAAATAATAAAGTAGAATAATAATCTGAGAAACATCTACTCACCATTTCATAGAATCAAAACCATCTTTGCATTTAATCGCATAACTATAATAACTAATGTAGATTTGAGATAGCAGAACTGTAACAGCAAGAGCTCTATTTATTATGGAGACAAATAATCATTTTCTTTTTCAGTTCCTTTACAATGTAGACACATGATCAGGAGAAATCTAATTAGAAATCAGAGCATCCAAATTTTAATGAAGTTTTTACCAGCTTGGATGTCTTCCCTACTTAAAATTATTTTCAAAATGAAAGAAAAGAAAATTCAGAGATAACTTTCTGATATGATTAGTTTTTAACCTGCATTTCTGAAATGTGTAATATATTATGTAAATGAGTCAAGATAAATAATCTTCTTTCCTTTAAACAATGGAAGAGGGATAAATTGCCTAGAAATACTGAAACATGAATTATACCAATCAATCCTTTGGGAAATATCTCTCCATTTGGAAAGTTTAATTCAAACCAATCCTTTTGGTTAACTGTGGCTTTCATTGCTTAGTAAGTATAATGGCATTTTTTTTTTTTTTGTACAGAGCTGTTGTCAAAGGTACTATGGACACACATTGCAGAGCTTTTTTAAGCTGAGATATCTAACAGAGAATGAAGACCATGCTGGTTGAAAGACAAAAAAAAAAAAAAACTTCTGTGAACCTAGGTCCCTATCTTTCTTCTTTGATGCTTAGTTGAATATTTGAAACCTATACATTTTAAGTTCTTCTGAAGGAATACAATTCTAATTTTACAAAAGTTGTACTCTGACAAAAAAGTGTAAAACGGATAGACTTTGAGGTAGAATTTCTGCTAAGACTGGAACCAGTTGCTTTATTGGTGGAAAATCTCAGATGTTTCAGGATCTTACCTCATCAAACCACTCTTAAAATAGATCCAGGAAAATATTCCTCATGTCTTGAGTGAATAAAGTCTGAAGTTGAAAAATTGTAAAATAAACTATCATTGGTAAAAGTTTTCCACCTGGATAAGGTAAAATATTTATATACCCTTCAACTGTAAATACTGGCCCAAATGCAAGAATTCTGTTATCTATTTCCATATCTCTAAAGTCCTCTGGTAGCATAGTGGCTAAGGCACTTGACTGCTCACCAGAGGGCTGGCGGTTCAAACCCATCAGCCACTCCTCGGAAGGAAGGTTGGGCAATCCTACTTCCGTAGTGATACTGCCTCGGAAACCCAAGGAGGGGTCGCTATGAGTCACGGCTGACTCGACGGCACATAACAACAACAACAACAACAAAGTCAAATCTATTTTGACTTGAGCATGAGTTGTAGCAAAGTGCAGAAGCAATAGGATTGTCCCTGTTTTTCTGCATTATAAATTTTAGAGAAACAGAAGCCACAGTTTCTCTTGTCCAATTTCTTTGGAGAAATCTAAAGGGTGTATCTGAGTGACTAGAGCAGAGTTAAGGAGTCCCAGTGCCTCAAAGCACTAGAATGGCCAAGAACCAAGGCATTTTCAGTCATGCTGTTACTTATTTTCAAAATAAATTGTGACAACTCACCACTTCAGGCCTATGTGGTCATAATAAACATGTGATCATGCATTACCATGTCAAATGTTTCTGAGCATGTGCTGCTTTCAAAGCTCTGTTCTGTGTGTAACGATGCATGATACTTATGCCACCAACATGTCAAATACCAGCAGGGTCACCATGATGGGTAGGTTTCAGTGGCACTTCCAGATTAAGGCAGACTAGGAAGAAGGCGATCTACTTCTGAAAAGTAGTCAATGAAAATCCTACACATCACAGAACATTTCTGAACAGGGTTGGTTGCTGGCCAAGGGCATTATGTTCTATAAAGGGAGATACAACAAAGGTGAGGGAAACCCTCAATGGTATGGATTGACTCAATGTTGCAATACTGGACACAAATGTGCCAATGATCGTGAAGATGATGCAGTATCAGGCAATGCTTTTTTTCTGCTATATACGGGGTCTTCTTGAGTCAGAGCCTACTCTACAGCACCCAGCAACAACAGCATGCATTATAAAGGTATTATTTAAGTAAATTTTTGCAGGAACAATGTCCACAGCATCCCTTTGAGTCATTGTAGAATGGGGTCAGGGACTTGGAGATGAAGCAGAGATGCAAATCATCCTGCTTCTTTTCATCACTTTATTAACAATTCTGCCTTTTACCATTACTTTGTTAAAAATGGCAGAAACCAAGAGCAATTTTGGTTCTTTCTTGCCTTTTGAGAAATTCTCTGACACCCTTTTCTGAGGATATCATGTATGTATGTGTTTGGGATAATGTTTTATTTTCTTACTCAGTCATCTGAATTTTAGATACAAGTTGTCACTTTCTTTTAGTTACTTCAATTAATATTGTAGTTTTCTTTGATTAATGGTTGAGTAATAAATAAAACTAAGAGTTTTGTAATCATACTGACCTGGATTCCAATCCAGACTCTAATATTTACCACCTGCTTACTATCTTGAAACATCAACTTCCATTCTAGAAAATGGGGACAATTGCTTTTATCACATAAGGTAATCAACTGGTATAATTAAATAAGATAGTAACATATGCAAAGCACTATGTGGCTGAAACAGAGAGAGTGAGAAATAAATGTAATATTATTATATTTTTAGCACCTACATTACTAGTAGTAAGTGCTGCATTGGGAAGTAGTGTTAACTTTTCTACCTTCCCACTGTGCCTAAGGCATTTGATTGCTAACCAGAAGGCTGGTGGTCCAAACCCACCAACCACTTCTCAGAAGGAAGATTGGGCAATCTACTACCATAGTGATACCACCTCGGAAACCCAAGAAGTAGTCACTGTGAATCAGGTGCAACTCGATGGCATATAATATAACAACAACAACAACACACTGAAACAGAAACATTACATCCCAGATGATTGAATCTACAACATATGTTGGTGGGAAGGCCAAGTTCACAACATCATAAACATATTCCCAAACAGGGTTGGAGTCATGGTAAGGCAAGTGCAGGGCTGGATCCTGTCTTTAGTCACAATGTAGATATTGGGTTCATTATAGAATTTTTGCATTCATTTGATATTTTAAAATATTACAGTATTTATCTTGATTAATGAATTTGTTGATACCCCTTTAGATTGTACATATGAGGTAAATGTCTCTTTTTTCTCATCCTAATTTCAGCCCTGGCTCCTGAGTCTTATGATATCTTCTCCCCTCACGTAGCACATCCTGAGTAGGGTGAGTCCCTTTTCTCTGTGGGTGGACTCCCATCAGTTGGTAATAATTGTCCCAGGGACCACTGCAGATTCATCACACCTACCATTGCCATCTCAGTAATCACCAGCTTCTAAGAACATGAGAGCAATCTTAGTTCAAATCACAGTGCTTAATATGGCATATGACTGTGTGGATCAAAGCAAATTATAGATAACATTATAGAGAAGAATGGGAGTTTCTGAACACTTACATGTCCTCATGAGGAATGTATGCATAGACCAAGAGGCAGTTGTTCAAACCTAAATGGGATATTGCATGGTTTAAAATCAGGAAGGTCATGTATCAGGGTTGTATTCTTTCACCACACTTATTTAATCTGTATGCTGAGCAAATTATCTGAAAATCTGGACTATATAAAGAAGAATATGGCAATCTGTGGTATGCAGATGGCACAACTTTGCTTGGTGAAAGTGAAAAGGACCTGAAGCACTTACTGATGAAAATGAATGACGATAGCCTTCAGTATGGATTACTTCACAACATAAAACCAAAACCAAAACCCACTGCCATCGAGTCAATTCCAACTCATAGCAACCCATAGGGTTTGTAAGGCTGTAAATCTTTACAGAAGTAGATTGCTCCATCCTCCCTCAGAGAAGCTGTGGTTTTGAACCACTGATCTTCCAGTTAACAGCCAAATGCCTTAATCACTGTGCCACCGGAGAATCCTCAAAACTGGACAGATATACAATATTATGATAAATGGAGAAAAGATTGAAGTAGTCAAGCATTTCATTTTACTTCGATTCACAATCAGCATACATGGAAGCAGAAGTCAGGAAATCAAAAGATGTGCTGTATTATTGGGTAAATCCTCTGCAAAAAGTGTTAAAGAGCAAAAGTATCACTTTGAAGAACTAAGGTGCACCTGACTCATGCCACAGTATTTTCAATAGTCTCATAGGCATGTAAAAGCTGAACGATGAATAAGGAAGATCGAAGAAGAATTGATTCATTTGAAATATGGTGTTGGAGAAGAATGTTGAATATACCATGGACTGCCAGAAGAATGAACAAATCTGGTTTGGAAGAAGTATAGCCAATTCTGGCTATACTTAGAAGTGAGGATGGCAAGACTTGTTTTTCATACTTTGGTCATGTTATCAGGAAAAATCAGTCCCTGGCAAAGGTCATAATGCTTGGTAAAGTAGATGATCAGAGAAAAAGAAGAAGAACCCCCAAAAGGTGGATTGACATGATGGCTGCAACAATGAGATCAAACATAGCAAGACTGTGAAGATGGTGCAGGACTGGACAGTTTCATTGTGTTGCACATGGGGTAGCTATGAGTTGGAACCAATTCAATAGTAGCTCTGGTAGCATAGTGCCTAAGGCATTTGACTGCTAACCAAAAGGCTGGTGGTTCAAACCCATCAGCCACTCATCAGAAGGAAGGTTGGGCAATCTACTTCCATAGTAATACTGCCTCGGAAACCCAAGGAGGAGTCGTTATGAGTCGAGTCTGACTCAATGGCACATAACAACAACAACAACAAGAGTATTTAACCCTGGTGGCACAATGGTTAGTTGCTTGGCTGTTAACCAGGAGGATGTTGTTTAGAACCTACTCAGTGGCTGTATAGGAGAAAGACCTGGTGATCTGTTCCAACTAAGATGGTAGCATAGAAAACTGTATGGAGAAGTTCTATTCTGTCCTGTAGGTTTGCTACGAGACAGAATCAACTATATGGCACCTAAAACAAAAAGAATAGCATAAGCCAATGACTCCATATACACACATTGGTGAACTCTTCTGAATAGGTAGCAATGAGAAGAGATTCCAACCCAGCTACCTAGAACATTTATGAGAGATGAGTGATCAATAATTTTTCTCTGGATTTTTAACAAAAACAAGTTACAATTCACTATCCTTTGTCCTATGGGAGCTGGACCCTGAATTCTAATGAAAGCAATGAAATATTTAACTAGATCTCATTATCAGAGAAGATTAGGCTGTTAGAAGAAAACTAGCCCAACACTTGCAAAATGCTTTCAATCATTCAGCCTTATCATAACTCTTAGTGGCATCATTTATAGTTCTCATCTCATATGGTAAGTTAAAAAAAAAAATTGAGGGATAGAAGGATTGATTTATTTATAAAGAATCCCAGTGGAAATTAGAATCAAAGCTATAAAAAGTATTTACAGGTAAAAGTAATTTTTACACCTAACTTTTTGAGTTCTTTTCCCAGTCCTTGCAGTTACATTGCCTGAGGGACTCAATTTGCATTTTGTAGCCAGTTGTTGTATGCCACCTAGTCAATTCATAAAATATATCACAATGTTTACAAGTAACATGAGTTATACTACCCAGTGTTGCCTGAAAATACCCAACTACTCTCTGTAAGGACAAAAATGCTCAAGTAGGGAAGGTTATAGAATAACCAACTGTCCCAGTTTTAGCACTGAAAGTCTCAAATCATAGGAAATTCTTTAATCTTAGGATGGCTGATCACAGATTAGATTATGTTAATATATTAAGCATATCTCTAGATTATCTTTTGCTAGTTAAAGCTCCCACCACTGGTCTGTCAGTTTATCATATTGTGGTGGCTTGCATTTTGATGTGATGCTGGAAGCTTTAAAGTGTTAAAAAGCAAAGGTATCATTTTGAGACTAAAGTGCACCTGACACAAACCATGGCATTCTCAATCACCTCATATGTGTGCAAAAGCTGAACAATAAGGAAGATCAAAGAAGAATTAATGCATTTAAATTATTGAATTTTCTGTAGTCTGCCAGAAGAATGAACAAAACTGTCTTATAAGAAGTGTAGCCAAAATGCTCCTTAGAAGCAAGGATAGTGAGACTTTAGCCCACATGTTTTGGACATGGTTTCAGGAGAGACCAGTCCCTGGAAAACGACATCATGCTTGGTAAATAGAGGGTAAGCAAAAAAAAAAAAAAAGGAAGACCTTCCACAAGATGGATTAACACAGTGACTACAACAATGATCTCAAACATAGTAAAACTTTTAAGGATGGTTCAGAACCATCCTTATTCTCTTCTGTTATATACAGTGTCATTATGAGTCGGAGCCCACTCAACCACACCTAAAAACAGCAACAGAAATAACTCTAATGACAAAATTGACAAAGAAAACAAGCAAAATAGAAACCTTAAATACCAATCTCATTTATGATAGAAACGTAAAGTTCAATTACAAAATCAACAAAGAAAATTCAGCAAGATATTAAAAGCAAAAGAAAAACTCTCAGTGTTAGATATAATGTATTCCAGAATTGCAAGGATGAGTTAATATAAAAAATTCATTCATGTAAAATCACTCTGTAATTGGCAAATTGAATTCTGAAAAATGTTTAAGAAAATTCAATTTTCCTTAAGAAAGTTAAATATTATTTGAGGTATGAATATAAATAAAATTTGCTTTAATTCCATTTCTTTTATTATATTATTTTAATGGCATCTATTTCAATTGCACCACCAAATCTTAGTTATAGGTTTAATAATAGAGGCATTTCAATTTAAATTAAGAATAAAATAAGGATACCTACTCTCACACACTTAGTCTGAAAGTTGTAGCCAATGCAGTAAAGAAAAGATAAATGATGGATAGTTGGAGCTGGTTAATGGTGAAATAATGAGAAAGCTCAAAATAATGAACAGAAAATTAAAGTATGCAATAAGCGTACACTAAGGCAAAACCCAAACCCACTGCCATCGAGGGCAAGTAGATAAAACAAATACACAAAAAATAAAATCAAGAGTAACAAAAAAGAGAATACTATAAAAGACCAATCTCCTTTAAAAAAAAAAAAAAAGAAACCTCTAATATATCTAGGAAAAATATTATATGTGATTTGTGTTTTGAGCACTGTAAAATAAAATGAATAAATTTACATGTCATGATTCTTGGTAAGATTCACTGTTCTAAGAGTTTTTTTAATATTTCAAAAAAATAATCATTTATAGCTTTAATTGTATTGCCAGTAAAATTCCAATTAATAAATACCAAAATATTGTACAAGAAAAGGAATTTATGAGGCTGTTCTTGTTAGACACCGTCAAGTCATCTCCAACCCATAGCAACCCTGTGCACAGCAGAATGAAACACTGCCCAGTCCCGTGCCAGCTACACAATACCTGCTATACTTGAGCCCATCACCACAGCCACTGTGTCAATCCATCTCATTAAGGGCCTGCCCCTCCTTCATTGACCCTCCACTTACCAAGCATGACATCCTTCTCTAGGGAATGGTCCCTTCTGACAACATGACCAAAGTAGATGAGACAAAGTCTGGCCATTCTTGCTTCCAACGAGTATTCTGGCTGCACTTCCCCCAGGACAGATTTGTTAGATCTTTTAGCAGTCCACGGCACTTTCAACATTCTTCACCAGCACCACAACTCAAAAGCATCAATTCTTCTTTGGTCTTCCTCATTCATTGTCCAGCTCTCACACGCATATGAGGCAATTGAAAATACCATAGCTTGTGTCAGGCACACCTTAGTCCTCAAGGAGACATCTTTGCTCTTCAGCACTTGAAAGAGGTCCTTTGCAGCTGATATGCACAGTGCTATACATTGTCTAAGGAGATCTGGTAGCATAGTGGCTAAGGCACTTGACTGCTAACCAGAAGGCTGGAGGTTCAAACCCACCAGCCACTCCTCGGAAGGAAGGTTGGGCAATCCTACTTCCGTAGCGATACTGCCTCGGAAACCCAAGGAGGGGTCGCTATGAGTCGGAGCCGACTCGACGGCACATAACAACAACAACAACATACATTGTCTGATGTCCTGACTGCTGCTTCCATTGGTATCATTTGTAGAACCAAGCAATGTGAAGTCTTTGACACCTTCAATCTTTTCTCTATTTATGGTGATACTGCTTATAGGTCCAGTTGTGAGAATTTTTGTTTTCTTTATATTGAGATGTTCTCCATACTGCAGACTGCATTCTTCAATCTTTATCAGTAAGTGCTTCAACTCATCCTCACTTTCAGCAAGCAAATTTGTGTCATCTGCATATTGCAGGTTGTTAACAATTCTTCCTCCAATCTTAATGGCACATTCTTCTTCATACAGTCCAGTTTCTTGGATTATTTGCTCAGCATATAGATTGGATAAATATGGTGAAAGGACACCACCCTGACACACTCCCTTCTTGATTTGAAACCATGCAGTGTCCCTTTGTTCTGTTTGAATGATAGCCTCCTGGTCTATGTACAGGTTCCTCATGAATGGAATGTTCTTCATGTTCTGGAATTCTCATTCTTCTCAATGTTACCCATAATTTGTTATGATCCACACAATCAAATGCCTTTGCATAGTCAATAAAACACAACATTTTTCTGATTTTTCTGATATTCTTTGCTTTGAGCTAAGATCCATCTGACATCCCTTGTTCCATGTCCTCTTCTGAATCCAGCTTGCATTTCTGGAAGTTCTCTGTCAATATACTGCTGTAACCATTTTTGAATTATCTTCAGTAAGATTTTACATGCATGCAATATTAATGATATTGTTTGATAATTTCCACATTCTATGGGATCACCTTTCTTTGGAATTGGTACAAATACGGATCTCTTTCAGTCAGTTGACCAGGTAGCTGTCTTCCAAATCTCTTGGCATAACCTAGTGAGTGCCTCCAGTGGGGCATCCATTTGTTTGAAACATCTCAGTGGGTATTCTGTGAATTCATGGAGCCTTGTTCTTCACCAGTTCCTTTCAGTGTAACTTCGACTTCTTCCTTCAATACCATTGGTTCTTAATCATATGCCACCTCCTGAAATGGATGAAGATCGACCAAGTCTTTTTGATAGAGTGACTCTGTATTTTTTCCATCTTCTTCTGATGCATCATTCAATATATTGCTCATAGAATCTTTCAATATTTCAACTCAATGCTTAAATTTTTTCCTCAGTTCTTTCAGCTTGAGAAATGCTGAGTATGTTCTTCCCTTTTGGTTTTCTAACTCCAGGTCTTTGTACATTCCATTATAATGATTGACTTTGTCTTCTCAAGCTGCTCTTTGAAATCTTCTGTTCAGCTCTTTTATTTTCTCATTTCTTCCATTTGCTTTAGTTACTCTCTGCTCGAGGGCAAGTTTCACAGTCTCTTCTGACATCAATTTTGGTCTTTTCTTCCTTTCTTGTCTTTTCCTCTTGCTTTCTTCATGAATGATATTTTTGGTGTCATCCCATGATTCTTCTTGTTTTCTGGCATTGTGTTCAGTGCATCAGATCTATTTTTTAGATGGTCTCTAAATTCAGGAGGGATATATTCGAAGTCATATTTTTGCTCTCATGGACTTCTTTTAATTGTCTTCAAGTTGAACTTGCATATGAACAGTTGATAGTCTATTCCACAATCAGCTCCTGGCTTTGTTTTGGCTAAACGTATTGAGCTTTTCCATTGCCTCTTGCCACAGATATAATCAATCTGATTCCTGTGTACTCCATCCGGCAAAGTCCACATGTATAGGTGCCATTTGTGCTGTTCAAAAAAGGTATTTGCAATGAATAAGTCATTGGCCTTGCAAAATTCTATCACACGATCTCCAGCATTATTTCTGTCACCTAGGCTAAATTCTCCAACTACTGGTGATTCTTTTTTTTGTTTCAAACTTTTGCATTCCAGTCACTAGTGATAATTAAAACATCTTGATTGCATTTTTGGTCAATTTCAGATTGTAGAAGTTGATAAAATTCTTCAATTTCCTCATCTTTGGCCTTGGTGGTTGGTGTGTCAATTTGAATAATAGTAATATTAACTGGTTTTCCTTGTAGGTGTATGGATATTATCCTGTCACTGACAGCATTGTACTTCAGGACAGATCTTGAAACATCCTTTGTGATGATGAATGCCACGCCATTCCTCTTCAAATTGTCTTTCCTAGCTTAGTGGATCGTATGATTGTCTGATTCAAAATGGCCAAATCCAGTCCATTTCAGCTCACTAATGCCTAGGAATCAATCTTTATGCATTCCATTTCATTTTTAACCACTTCCAATTCTCCTAGATTCATATTCTCCAACATTCCATGTTCTGATTATTAATAGATGTTTGTAGCTGTTTCTCCTCAATTTGAGACACACCACGCTAGCAAATGAAGGTCCTGAGAGCTTTGCTTTATCCGTATCTTTAAGGTCACTCTACTCTGAGGAGGCCGATCTTTCCCAGTCTTATTTTGAGTGTCTTCTGACCTAATGGGCATGTCTTCCTGCACTGTATAGAACAATATTTCTGGGCTATTCATAAAGTTGCTTAGTGATGTATTGGACAGTATTTCTCTGCTATTCCTAAGGTTTTCCCTGGCCAATTCTTTGAGAAGTGGATGGCCTCTTCCTTCTTTCTAGTCTGTCTCAATCTGCAAGCTGCATTGAATCCTATGTACCATGTGCAACTCTGCTGGCATTTGAAATACCAGTGGCACAGCCTCAAGACTCACAGCAACATGCAAGCCACCAAAGTACGACAAATTGACTGACAAGTTTTTCTCCTGTAGCTGTTTGAAACCTCTCCTCCCTCTCCTTACCTGTATCCCACAGCTCTTTAGGAGGAAGGATCATTTATCCCACCAAGTTTTAATACTAGAATTAACACAGTACAATCCAAGCATGTGCATAAGCAGAATGGTCAGTGGAACAGCATATTTTCCAGAATTTAACTTATATAATAAATAATTCAATATATGATGAAGATAGCATAAATATCAGTAGAAAATTATATATATATATATA
>NW_006921695.1:8532697-8536593 GCF_000298275.1 Orycteropus afer afer | reverse complement strand
AAAGGGTGTAGTCTTAACCAGTTTTCTATAACTGTTAAATCAAACAAACCAAATTCACTGCAATTGAGTCAGATCCAACTCATAGCCACCCTTCCTTGAGTTACTGAGGCAGTATCACTACAGAAGTAGATTGCCCAATCTTACTTCCAAAGAGTAGCTGGTGGGTTTGATGCATCAGCCTTCTGGTTAGCAGTCAAATGCCTTAGGCACTACACCACCAGGGCTCCTGTTAGTAGAGAATATTTGAGTTTTCCTTTTCCAATAGTTTTCCACCTTACAGAGTTTCCAGCTTGCACAAGTTTTACTCTATGCATATATAATTATAAATAAAAAAATATTCAAACCCATTACTGTTGAGTCAATTCTGACTCATGGTAACCCAATAGGATGGACTGCCCACATAAGGTTTCTAAAGCTGTCAATCTTTATGTTAGCAGACTGCCTCATCTTCCTCCCATGGAGCAACAGCTGTCTTTGAACTGCCAACTTTTCAAATAGCAGCTTAGTGCTTAACCACCAGTATTTGTCCTACAATTATAAATGACATATGTATATACATAATTATACATAGCACATATAGTTATATTGGCTTTTCTCTAATACCATACACTAGAATAAATTTCAAATAGATTAAGTGATTAAATTGCCAAATATTAAAACTTAATAAAATCCTAGAAATAATTATGTGAGTGAGTATTTATCAATTCTGTGGGTAGGGACAAAAGTTTTATGGTAAATATTCCAACAGTTCTATAAAGGCTACTTCTACATAGGCTAGATTTGGCTACTGTAACATATTACCTTCACAAAATGGAGGTTTAAAATAACCTAAGATGTTTTCTTGCTGACATGACCATTGTGATTGAGTTACATCCTCTGTTCATGAGCCTTCCCAGTAGATCCTACGCTTATGAAGCAAATACTATCTGTGTTATACCAGTCTTTGGGTCAGAAGAAATAAAAGAGAGCTCTGGAGGTTCCCTCACAGGCAGTTTAATACTCTGACCAGGAATTGACACGTTACCTCTATTCACAAGTCAAGGTACAGAATTAGTTATGCTGCTCCATCCAACCTCATGTTGGGTGCAATTCACCCATACACTCAGAAGAGAAAAAAACAGAAATATTTATATTAATAACTACAATAAACACTCATCTGTCAGTTTGTCATACTGTGATGGCTTGTGTGTTGCTGTGAGGCTGCAGGCTATTCCACCAGTATTTGAAATACCAGCAGGGTCCTCCATGGTGGACATACTGAAAGATTCTAAATAATAATAATAAAAAAAAAACTCACTGCCAAGAAGTAGGTCCCAACTAATGATGACTCCTCCTTGGGTTTCCCAGACAGTATCTCTACGGAACTAGATTGCCCAGTCTTCCTTCCAAGGAGTGGCCAATGGATTCGAACTGTCAGCGTTCTGGTTAGAAGTCAAATGCCTTAGGAAGTATGACATCAGAGCTCCCTTGAAAGAGTCTGCAGGCAAAATACTGAAAGATACAGGAAAAATCAAAAGAAGATTAAACAAATTCATGGAGTCACTGTACCAAAAAGAATTGGTCAATATTCATCCATTTCAGGAGGTAGTGTTTATTCAAGAATCAGTCACATTGAAAGAAGAAGTTGAAGCTGCACTGAAGGACTTGGAGAAGAACAAGGCTTCAGAAACTGATGGAATACCCATTGAGATGTTTCAACAAACAGATGCCCCACTGGAGGCACTCACTTGTCTATGCCAAGAGATTTGGAAGACATCTGCCTGGCCAACTGATGGGAAAAGATCCATATTTGTACCCATTCCAAATAAAGGCAATACAGCAGAATGTGGAAATTATTGAAAAATATTATTAATATCACATGCAAGTAAAATCTTACTGAAGATAATTCAAAAATGGTTGCAGCAGTATATTGACAGAGAACTTCCAGAAATGCAAGCTGGATTCAGAAGAGGATGTGGAATGAGGCATATCATTGCTAATGTCAGATGGATCTTGGCTGAAAGCAAAGAATACCAGAAAAATTTTACTTGTGCTTTGTTGACAATGCAAAAGCATTGGATTGTGTGGATCGTAACAAATTATGGATAACATTGAGAAGAATAGGAATTCTAGACACTTGATTGTGCTCGTCAGGAACCTGTACAAAGACCAGGAGGCTATCCTTTGAACAAAACAAGGAGATACTGTATGATTTAAAATCAAGAGGGGAGTGTGTCAGGGTTGTATCCATTCACCATACATATTCAATCTGTATGCTGAAAAAAATAATCTGAGAAACTGGACTATATGAAGAATAATATGGCATCAGGATTGGAAGAAGACTCATTAACAACCTGCGATATGCAGACAACACAACTTTGCTTGCTGAAAGTGAGGATGACTTGAAGCACTTACTGATGAAGATTCAAGAATACAGTCTGCAGTATGGATTACATCTTAACTAAAGAAAATGAAACTCCTCACAACTGGAACAAAAGGTTGCATCACAATAAACAGAGAAAAGATTGAAGTTGTTAAAGATTTCATATAACTTGGTCCCACAATCAACAACAGTGGAAGCAGCAGTCAAGACATATCACACTGGGCAAATAAGATGCAAAGGACCTCTTTGAAGTGCTGAAGATCAAAGATGTCTCCTTCAAGACTAAGGTGTGCCTAACCCAGGCTGTGGTATTTTCAATCACCTCATATGCATGTGAGAGCTGGACAATGACCAAGGAATACTGAAGAAGAGCTGATGGTTTTGCATTGTAGTATTGGTGAAGAATACTGAAAGTACCATGGACTGCCAAAAGAATGAACAAATCTGTCCTAGAAGAAGTGCAGCCAGAGCATTCCTTGGAAGCGAGAATGGCCAGACTTCATCTTACTTACTTTGGTCATATTGTCAGAAGGGGCCATTCCCTGGAGCAGGATATCATGCTTGGTAAGGTGGAGGGTCAGCAAAGAAGGGGAAGGCCCTCAATGAGACGGATTGACACAGTGGCAGCAACAATGGCCTCAGGTATAGCAAGGATCATGAGGCAGGCACAAGACTGGGCAGTGTTTTGTTCTGTTGTACATAAGGTCTCTATGAGTCAGAGCTGACTTGACAGAACCTAACAACAGCAACAACGATAAATATGTCATGTTTCAAGAAGACAATATCTTTGACATTATAAAATAATAAATGTTTCTCTGATTAAAAACTCTAACATTCAAAACCAGCTTATGTGGGGTCGATTGCAACTAGTGGTAACCCTCCATGTGTCAGAGCAGACTGTACTTCATAGGGTTTTCAAGGATTGAATTTTCAGAAGTAGATCACCAAGACTTTCCTCTGAGGCACCTCTGGGTGCATTCACAACTCCAAGCTTTTGGTTAATATCTGTGTCTGTTATTTGTATAATAAACTGGTAAAATATTTGCAAATCTCAGGTGGCTCATATTCTTGTAAATAAGACAATGATTTATATCAATAACAAGAATATTGTTATATTCTTGTGATATAATGAGACAAAAGACAGAAACAAGTAATTTAAGCATACCAAAAGCCAAACCTGTTGCCATTGAAGTGACTCTGACTCATAGCAGCACTATAGAATAGAATAAAATGATCAGAGATGTTTTTCGAGGCTGTAAAACTTTATGGAAGCAGACTGCCTCATGTTTCTTCCATGAAGCAGCTTGTAGGTCCAGACCTTTTGTTTTGCAGCCTAGCTCTTTAACCACTGCTCTACCAAGGTTTCAGGTATAGTAGGTTATATACAATATGAACTACAAACTTTCTCTTCCACATGGCAATTTGGCATTATATAACAAATGTCTAAACTGTTCATAACTCATGACCTAATAATTACATTAGGAGCTCTGGTAACATAGGGCCTAAGGCACTTGACTGCTAACCAGAAGGCTGG
>NW_006921695.1:8524236-8532597 GCF_000298275.1 Orycteropus afer afer | reverse complement strand
GAAGGAAGGTTGGGCAATCCTACTTCCGTAGTGATACTGCCTTGGAAACCCAAGGAGGGGTCGCTATGAGTCGGGGCCGACTAGACGGCATATAACAACGACAACAATAATTACATTTCAAGGCATTTTCCCCAGTAAATCATCAAAAGCACCAAATATCTATCACTATATTATTTACAACAGAAAAGAATTGGCAACAACTTAAATACTTCCAAAAGAAGGATTGATTAAGTAAGTCATGACAATGAAATATTAGATAATCACTGAAAAAAGAGGATTGTTGTCAGAGATGTCGATAGTATGTTGTTGTTGGTAGGTGCCATCAAGTTGATTCAGACTCATATCGATCCACTGTGACAGATTAGAACTGCCCCTTTAGGGATTCCTAGGCTGTAACATTTATTGAAGCAGAGAGGCTATGTAAAAAATGGTAGGAGATAGTAGGTACAGTATTATCTTGAATATTTCAAAGAAAATTCAGTATGAACAGGAAAAGAATGCAAGAAAATTCATCAAAATCTTAATAGTGATTGTTTCTCAGTGTAATTGTAAAAAATTAAATCATTTAGAATAAATATATTTGTGCGCATAGAGGCAATAATGTCCATTCTGGGATTTCCCAGAATATAGCATATTTTAAAATATTGTAAAAGAGCAACAGAGACCTTCTAGATTTTAGTGCTTTTTGGATAAATGGTGTGTATTTCCAAAAGTTCCTATTAGTAGCAATTGGAAGACATCCATTTATGATATGAGTTTAACTGTGCTTTATTTTTTATCAACTTGTAGCTTTCCTGTATAAACATTTCCCCTGCTATCCAAAAGTCAGGCATGCTTATGAAAACTTTCAAAGCCAAATGGTGCAAAGCAAAGAAGCCAGTATTATTCATTAATATGGGAAAAATGTTTGAGTACTCTCAGACCCAAAAAGCAAATCATATCAAATAACAGATAAAACCTAAAATAACTCTAACATATAGTGTTCACAGGCAGAGTTCAAAGCTAGGGTGGCTTGATTCTATGCTGAGTGTAGTAACCCTGGAAGGAGCTTGGTGACGTCACTCCTGTTGCTGCGGTACATGCTGCCTCTTTAAAGGATCACTGCAAAACAAACGCTAAACTCTAGTTTCATTTTTTGCACTTTTTTCCTAAAAGTGAAAATTCTCTTTGAATTTCTTTCAGTTAGAGAGACAGATACTAATGTAAGTCTTTCCGTTAAGCAAAGTGGTATAAAGCGAACTCGAAAAGCTGGGGATACCGGTATCTGTATAGATCAAGCATATTTCTTCATCTGGGACCTAAATGTTTCACAAAGAGATTTTCTCCAAGAATTGACTACCATTAATTATTCATTTCAATGCAAACTCTATTCATTTTATAGTCCTGGATCTTAAATTGTAACTGAGAGCAAATCTAACAGAGTACGCTCAACTGAAATACCTTCTGGATACTGGCATATTTGATGAGCAGTAACACATACAGAATTTCAATTTAAGACTCTTTACAGGAAGGGTGTTGTATGTAAGTATTGAAATCTGAGATTCTGTAATCTTTTTAGATGTTCTAAAATACTCATCTGTTATCTGTTGATGTTGTTTTCAGGTGCCACTCCTAACATTCCCATATGACCTAATAGACTGCTACATATGGTTTCCCAGGCTGTAATCTTTATAGAAGCAGATCTTCAGGTCTTTTTTCTGTGAGCTGCTGGATGGGTTCAAACCACTAATCTTTTGGTTAGCAACTAAGTGCTTAATCATTGTGCAACCGGGGATATACCATTTTGCACTATATATATATATATCTATATATATATATATAGATATATATATATGGTTTTGTGTTTATGGTCAGGTTAATATTTGTGCAGAAAATAGGAAAATAAAAAGTTAAAAACTTGTTATTACCTCACCAGCCAGTATGGCTGCTAACATTTTTGTGTGATAACAACCTTTGGAAGTTGTGTAATGAATACACTCCTTAGTTGAGTCTCAAGTCCTGCCACAAAAGAACCTTAGCCAGCTTTCTAAGGGCAACATTATCTGCCATTCCTCAAAGTGATCCTACACTTCAACCAATATGGGCTGGTTATTCTCCAGGCTATTCTTTTTTTTTTTTTTTTTTTTGCTTTTCTGATTTTGCACATGCCCTTTCCTCAGTTAGGTACCTCTGCACCCTTCCACTCCATCAGCAGTCACTCCACATAGTGTGTTGTCCTGGAGGGCAGAGTCTCTGATGGCCTAATTTATCACTGCGGCCCCACACACCAAGTGTCATTCCTTCATTACATACAATTACCCTTCAACAAAAGCTTAACAAATGTTTTACTTGCAGACTTTCTATTTGAAAATTTAATGAATGCAGTTGGAAATGGAGGTTGAAACTACAACTTTCTGTGTGACTTAGAAAAGAGTAACCTGCTTTGGTGAAGACACATTTAAACCCAAACTTGGAAATTGCAATGTGATTCTGCTGGGCACTGCAACCCTCAGGCTATTTTTACATAATTTTTTAAATCAGTGAATGATATTTTTACATTAAAAGAATTTTAAAAAAAAATTTTCAAAAACTGAACACCACAAAATATAATGAGTTATTGCGGTGTGGTAAATTACTTACTGTGGCTTTTCCACCCATAACTCTTTGTAAACTCCGAGGAGGAATTTTCCCTGAGCAACTGAGGAGCTCCTGATTGCTAAAGTTGTCCACCTGGGGTATTTCTGTTGGGAGTGGCACAAAACAGTGTTCTGGGAGGTTCCCACTCTCTCTCAGGTGTTTAGAATTCTGATGTTATGATTGGTTTGTTTGGCCACTCTGCCATGCTCAAAAGGAGCCCTCCTAGAGGTAGAACTCTCTCTCTGACTGCTGGTTGAGAAAGACGTCCTGCTGAAAGAGACACATGCTCCTGAAAGAGACACGTGCTGCTGGGAAAGAGACGTAAGAGACACGCATTGCTGAGTGAGACACCAAGGGACATTCACTGTTGGGAGAGAGACTGTGAGAGACTGTTAGGAGAGAGACTGTGGGCTGGTAGAGAGACTGAGTGATTTTCCTGAACTTGAATTGTAGCCTGGTGCTTCCCTAATAAATCCTGTAATCTGTGAGTTCTGTGTGGCTACTGCAGTGAATTATCAAACCCGGGAGAGAGATGGTGGGTGCTTTGGGAGTAATGGTTGGTTAGAGGGCTAGAGGGAGACAGCATGTCTGGCCTTGCAGTAATAGGCCTTGGGTTACTGATGGTGATCCTGTCTTCCTCCTGTAGGATTAAAGGAGGTCAGAACGTGTGGCCTCCCTGCCTTTTTAGTAGTTATGAAAATACCAAATGGAAAATAATAATAAAGAAAATGTAGCAAAAGACTTTGTGTTTTCAATGATTTATAAGTGGAAAAGGAAATGAAAAGCAATGGCATAAGTCTAATATAAATTTCTCTAAAAACAGTGTCTTAATTAGGGGGCTTTATTTCTAATAAAGGATCCCTAGTGGCACAATGGTTAGACTCAGCTGCTAACTAAAAAGGTGTAGGTTTCAACCCACCCAGCTGTTCCTCAGGAAAAAGACCTGTTTCTGCAAAGATTCTAGCCAAGAAAACCCTATGGGGCAGTTCTAATCTGTCACATGGGTTCACTATGAATCAGAACTGACTTGATGGCACTCAACAACAACATATTTCTGGTCAAGAATCTAGTGTCTAATTTTTCATAACAATGGGCACAAAAACAAAACTTAAGAATGTAAATAATCTCATTTAGTCTCAAATCAGTCAAATCTCTGATGTAGATTCTTCACACTGTATTTCTCAGGGCAATGATTCCACTGCATGTTCTAGTTACAAAGAAAATTCTCCTAAAATAAAATGAATTTGAGGAACCCTGGGTTAAACAACATAAAATTGCTTTCTTTAGCACAAAATTTCTAAGAGATTTTCACATGTTATTTTGCAGTGTGCATTTCCAAGAGAACTAAGCAGTACTTCCCAAAACCATTTGAACATTGAATTATAGGGGCCAGAAGAATAGGGCCTACTGTGACTGAGGGGGAGAAGTTGCCACTGAGATAGACTAGGAGAATGGGCTCACCCAAAGCCAATGGTGGTAAAGTTGCCTTCCAGGGGCAAGAGGTCTCCACCTAAAATCAAAGCGGTATGGCAAACACCCAGAGCCACTGAGGAAGGAAAAGTCAGTCCCCATCAAAAGAACTCTCTTCCAGGACTGGAAGTTAAAGAGAACCAGTGATTAGACAGCCTGATATACACATTTGAGGTGATCACCTGGGTCCACTCAATGAGTAAACCAAAACCAAACCCACTGCCTTCGAGTTGGATCCATCTCATAGTAATCCCTCCTTGGGTTTCCAAGGCAGTATCACTACAGAAGTAGATTGCCCAGCCTTCCTTCTGAGGAGTGGCTGATGGGCTTGAACCATGAGCCTTCTGGTTAGCAGTCAAATGTCTTAGGCACTATGCCACCAGAGCTCCTACTCAATGAATAGAAGTGAGAAAGGTGCAGCAATGAAGAGCCAGGCTGAATTTGGCTGAAGGGCAGGGCTTTTGCTCAGATGGTCTCAGAGAATAGAGGATTTAATTTGTTCTGCTGCATTTTGGATTTTCTTGGTGCCTGTTATACATTCTTTCCCTCCAACATCTACCTTGTGCCTGTTCCACCATTGTACTTTGGAAATAAGCAATTATAGTCTAGATTTCACAGATTTATATATGAAGAAGAACTTTGTCCCAGGATGAAATACATCTAAAGTATGAGATTTTGGATTTGGAGTTGATTTAAGACTTTTGGGATTCTGTGATTGGATGAGTGTGTTTTACATGTGGTAAGAACATAAGTTTTTTAGGAGCAAAAGAGAGGAATGTCATGGATTGAATTGTGTCTCTGAAAAATATGTGCCAACTAGGCTAAGCCATGGGAGCTCTGATAGCATAGTGCCTAAGGCACTTGACTGATAACCAGAAGGCTGGCAGTTCAAACCCACCAGCCACTCCTCAGAAGGAAGGTTGGGCAATCTACTTCCATGGTGATACTGCCTCAGAAACCCAAGGAGGGGTCGTTATGAGTCAGGTCCGACTCAACAGCACATAACAACAACAGGCTAAGCCATGATTGCCAGTATTGTGTGGTTATCCTCCAATTTGTGACCTGATCCAATTATTCTCCACTTGGGGACATGTGTTGTAAATCCTAACCCTAGGTGCTAATGAGGCAGGTTTAGGGTGGGGTGTATCTTGAGTCATAGCCTTACAAGATTGTGGACACAATTCTCACACTTTCTCAAGTCACTACTCTTACTCAAGTACTTAAGTCACACCCTTACTAAAGTAGCATTCTTGCTTGAGTCACAGCTTTTATCTTACAAGGGATAAAAGGAGAGAGAATTGAGCAGAGAGGAACATGCTGACTACCAAGAAGGAATTTCTGGGAGCAGCACATGTCCTTTGGACCTGGGTCCCTGCTCTGAGAAGCTCCTAGATCCAGGGGAAGATGAAAACCAAGACATATGGTGATTGCCAAGGATGCTGGGCCCACAGATGTTGAAGGGTGATAAGGACCTTCCTCCAGAGCTGACACAGAGAGAAAGATTTCTCCCAGAGCTGCTACTCTGAATTCAGACTTCTAGTCTCCTAAAGGATGAGAAAATGCCTTTCAGTTTGTTAAAATCATCTATTTGTCATATTTCTGTTATAGAAGCATGAGATAACTGAGACAGAATTTGGTGACATTTTTGCAGACACTTTGGTAAGTATTGCTCTGTTGGAGCTGTGAGGTTCCATTTGTTCTGTCTTCAGACATCAAGTCTCTTCTTTAACAACAATATTTCCTTCTCAGCAAGAAGAACTTTCAGCTTGAGGAATAGTGGAAATAGAAGGGAAGAAATCTAAAAAATTGAGATGAAATGCCCAACACAGCTTCTCTGGCACTATCATTTGTGAACTTGGTGTATTCTCCTTGTTTAATGAATAAGTAGGCAAATGGAATCATCAGCCCTTTAGCATGAATTTGTATCACTTAAATGAGATGTTGAAAGCTAAAAATCTAATTGCCCCAAGGAGACTTTAGCAAGATCACAGACTTCCAAAGAATAAAAGTTTGGCATGAATCCTTTGGCAATATTCTTGGTTCTTGACTGAAATGTACAAATGAATAAGGAGTGAGCCATTTATCCATGATAGTAAGGCATTGGCAGCCTGGTTAAAAGTGAACATTTAGAGAAGACAAGTGATTTAAAAATGTTCATGGACAATAAACCATAATCATGGGGGAGAGAAAGCAATCACTCCCAAAAGGCAAGAATGGAAAAAGTCAGACTGGTTCCCTACATGACTCACCAACAATCCTTGCCTTCTCTTCCTCCCTTCCAGGCTCTTTGTCTTGACATACCATACTACTTTGTTGAGCACAGTGTTAAAGCACAAGGAAGGGACTCAATTCAATTGGAGAACTGTTTATTCAAAATAGCATAACATGCCTAAGTAACTGCATTTAGTGCTGGAGAAGGGGGCAGAGAGAGAGGGGCTATCCCTGCCTGCCTTAATTTCCTAGTGCTCTGGTAACAGAAAATACCACACATGGGTGGTATTCTGGTTACCTAGTGCCCCTCTAGAGCTCTGGTAGCATAGTGGCTAAGACACTTGCCTGCTAACCAGATGGCTGGCGGTTCAAACCCACCAGCCACTCCTCGGAAGGAAGGTTGGGCAATCCTACTTCCGTAGTGATAACTGCCTTGGAAACCCAAGGAGGGGTCGCTATGAGTCAGGGCCGACTCGACGGCACATAACAACAACAACAACAACAGTGCCCCTCTGGCAGGAAAATAACACAAATGGGATGGTCTTAACAAACAGGAGTTTATTCTCTCACAGTTTGGAGGCTTTAAGTCCAACTTCAAATGCCAGGCTCTAGGGGCTGTGTGAAAGCCCTTTGACCCTGGGCTTCAGCTCTGCCTCTTGCTCCTGGCCCACAGAAGCTAGAGGCATCTCTTCACTCAGGCAGCTACTGGCTGCTGAGGCTAACAAGCCCAAGCTTGACAGACAAAAAGGCACAGTCCTGATGTTACCAAATCACAAGGCAGGCTATTAACTCAGGCCATTCTTTTATGTGTGTGTGTGTGTGTGTGTGTGTGTGTGTGTGATTTAGGTGAAAATTTACAGAGCAAATACACTTTCCACACAGCAGTTCACATACACTTTGTCTCATGACACTGACCACAATTTAGCACAATGCATCATCTCCCCTCCTGCTTCCTCCCGATAGCTACCTCTTCCGTGTCTATCCCTCCATGCACTCCTACCCCCTGAGCTATCTCCCTTTGCCTGAACAGCTCTTCTTTCTCTCATGCTTGTTCTCTCCAAGGAGTGTATTTATCTCACATAAATGCTTAACTGATATGCCTGTATATTGTTTGGCTGGAAGCCACAGGTGTGCACTCAATTCTAGACCTGAAGGGCAGCTAGGGGCCATAATCTCAGTGGATCCACCAGGCTCTATTGGGCCAGCAAACCTGTTCCCTGCTTTTTTTTTTCCAAATGATTTTGAGTTTTGTTCCACATTGTTCTCCCTGTCTATTCAGGATCTCCTACAAAGATCTTCTTCCAAGTGGTTGACAGTAGTAGCTGAGCACCATCTATTTCTTCTGGTCTCATAATCGTATAGGCTACAGATCGGATGGTGTACCAGTCACTAGGACTAATTGTTTCCATGAATTTTTTGTTTTCTTCATTCTTCTTGGCTCTGGATGAGGAGACACCCATCGTTGCATCTAGATGGCAGCTTGCAAGCATTTAAGATCTCTGTCACTACTCACCACAGTAGGAGGTGGAACAATGTTTTGGGTAGTATGTTATGCCAATTGAGCTTGATGTCCTCTGCAACCATGGTCCTAAGCCCACAGGTTCAACTACTCAGTCCCTTTGGGTAGCTGGCTGTGACCAAGCAGTGACTACAACCTTGCCCCTTGTCAGCCCCATTATACACCTGGGAATTCAGATCATACACATTAAGTTATTGGACTGATGTCTGCCAACTCTATACATGTTCTTGGGTGCACTCTCCACTTCATATACATACCTAATATTTCAGCCTATCCAGCCATCTATTCACCCATATACCCGGGTTTGCCTTCACTGACCACACCATATTATATGCACAAAAGGGTTCATATTTGTTGTCTGTACTTCCCACGTACCTCTCTATGTCTTTCTCTTCCTCATTGCCACTATATTGATCACTCACATTTGGTACATTGCCCTTCTCTTCACTGAAATAAAAACCTATCTCTGTCTATCTAACAGTATTCCCTACCCTAACCTCCTACCCCTGGTAACCAACAAAGAAAATGACCTTCCATAGATAAAC
>NW_006921695.1:8504158-8511943 GCF_000298275.1 Orycteropus afer afer | reverse complement strand
TATTTTGAATTCCTTATCAGAGAGTTCCAATGCTGCTTCTTCCTCAGGGATGTGTTCTGGGTCTGTATCCTGTTCCCTCATTTCTACCACTTTATCTTGCTTTTTTGTGTGGACTGTGATGGTCTGTTTTCTCTGAGGAATCGTAGTATTGTATTAAGATCTCTATTAATTGTTTGTGAAGAGCAGCCAAGGGTGATTCAGGCTCTTCTTGGTGTTTTTTTATCATTGGCCTGTGGGTGGAGAAGGAGGTGCTGTCTCTTGCTCAGTAAGTGAAGTTGCAGGAGGTGTGGGTGTACTTGTATCTTATGGGGACTGTTGATGTCTCCCACTCAGTTAGGCAAAAATTACAATTGAAAACCATCAAAAAAACTAAAAGCACATGGACAAAAAATACACCCTGAAATCACCCAGGAACAGTAACCCAAAAAAAGAAAAAGGGGAGAAAAGAAGAAAACAGTTAAACCTGCAATATCTGGGGATAGGTCACTAAGAGAAAAAATGTAGAGAAGGAGAATAATGAAGAAAGAAAACAAACAAACAAACACAAAGAAAAAAAAAAAGGAACAGGGTTAATCAAGAGAGAAAAAAAAGGTGTAAACTAGGACCTTTTCAGTCATTTAGTGCAAGTCTGGAGAGTTCTTGGGGTTACTGGAAAGCAAAACCTCTTCTTAGGCCCCTGGAATCTGGTAGAGCGCTGTCTCTTTAGGTTGTCTCTAGCTGCTGGTTACGTGTTGATTTGTTTTGTCTTGGTTTTATGGTTTAATATTTTGAAAAGGTGAAGCTGGTGTGTTTTATTTTATTATTGATTCAGGTGTGTTGTGTTGCTCTGCTGTTTTCTTTGTGATGGTGAAATTACTGTGTGTAGAGTGGATATGTGTTTCTGTTTGTTGTAAAGAGGGTTTAGAGTTCGAAGCGGGAGGTTTTATGGTAATTGGCTGAATATGGTTTCTTCTATTGAATGAGTGAAGTTATTGGCAGAGAAGGTGGGAGCAGAAGAAGGAAAGCTTGGTGTTACTATCATTTGTTTCTAGGACTTTGAGAAGGCTATTATTGATGATGTATTTATTTGCAAGACCACGGCTCAACCTCAGGAAACATTTCTATTGTTAGGGCATCACAACTTTCCACCAATTTCAGGCACACTCAAAGACCCTGCCTCCGCTGTCCCACAGCACCAAAGAACGGTTCTAAGGCAAAATTCCCAGGACTACACTCAGCTGCGTTTTCTTCACTCTCTCTGCCCTGTCTGCCCTCAGTGGTGATGCAATCCCGCCAGACCTCTAATGGCCAGCTCTGGAGTTTGTCTGTAATACAGCCCACCTGCGGCACCAAAGATGCACGCAATTTCATCTGTGTTGGAGTTGGGGGAGTACCTGCTAGTTACCTGTGGTCCCATTATCCATGGGAAAGAAAAGTACGATATCTTCCAGTCTGACCCAAGCCCACTCTGTGACCCGCTGGGAGGGGAAGGAACTAGGCTTCGTGGTGCAACAGTGTGTTCTCCACCTGAATCTCAGAGGTGGTGCCCTTGCCCGCCTGTACCCAGATGACCCAAATTACTGACAGAATCAACTGCTGGAGGCAGATTTCTGCTGCTGCCCACTGGAATATTGGAGTGGTCACTGGTATGTTTCTATAACGTGACTTCTTTCTTGGCTCAGGGATCTCAGCCTGCCGCCCTCACCCAGCAGACAGTGACTGCCCCAGGGAAGTTTCCTATGGTCTCTCTCAGGTGCCCATCTGTCCTGTGCCAGTAGCTCTTTCCTAAATAATCTCCCTGTGCCTTTCCTCTAATTCTGCTCTTCTGTGTTTGGTGCACTCTGATTCAGTGAGCTGTTCAGAGCACCAAAATTCCTAATTCAAACTGTTGTACCTAGTTTTCCAAGTCCTTAGATGCCAGAGGGAAAAAGTGTGCTGCTCACTGGTGAGACTCCATTTTGAATCCCTCAAGGCCATTCTAAGTCCCAAGGTCAGCAGAGGATGGCAGGCTGCTGAACAATGACACAGCTACATGCAGAGTCCAAGTGTGCTATAAGCTAGAGACTATCCCCAAGGCTTCTCATATACAGAAAGCAGACCACATCCCAAAAGCAGCTAGCTACTCAGCTGCTTGTGGTAGATCCCACCATGGAGTTGATTGCCAGTCTTATCATGGAGAATAACTACCACCAGCTGCCCAACCACTCAACCAGGCCTAGCCAAGTTAACATACAAATTTAACTACCACGGGTAGCTTTAAAGAACATAAATTTATTTTTCTACCATTCTGGAGGTCAAAAGTACACATCAAGGTCTCAGCTGTATTGATTCCTTCTATGGGCCTCTCTCCTAATTTCTGGTGACTGCCATCAATCCTTGTCATTCCTTGATGTCTGTCTTCTCCCAGTATGTGTTCTTATGTCTATTTTTCCCTTTTTATAACTCAGAAGGAATTTGGTTTAGTACCTGCCTTACTCTAACATAACCTTATTGACATATGAAAAGAAAACCCCTATTTCCAAACAAGGTAATATTTATAGGAACAAGGATTAGGATTTCAACAAATATTTTAGGAAGACACAATTCAACACATAATACTGCTCTCAAAAAATAATCAAGCTCCAGACTTAAGTGAATTTCCAAAATATACTGTTGTTTGATTTTGACTCATAGTGAGCCCATGTGACAAAAGAATTTTCTCATAGGGTTTTCTTAGCTGTAATCTTTATGGGAGCCGATCTCCAGGTTTTCTCCCATGTAGACACTGGGTAGATTTGAACTACCAGACTTTTAGTTATCAGTCAAGTGCTTAACCAGTTGCACCACTCCTTTAAATATACAGTAGATTTTATGTTATAAAAAGGAAGAGAGAGGTCACCTCTGCCTAGAAGAATCAAGGTAGACTCCATGTAGGAGAGGATGAAGAATGAGCTTCTTATTTTTTGATGAAATAATTGATTGTTGTATGTTATTTCTTTTTCTGTAATTCACCCCCAATAGTGAAACATATTCTAATACACTAGAACCTCTTCTGGGGGCAAGCATCATGTGCTTTTCTTTTGGATCTGCCACTGCTAATAGCATAGACTTAGGCAAAAATATACAACCAATATGTTGCCATTGAATTGACCCCAACTCATGGGAAACCCATGTATGTCAGAGAAGAACTGTGCTCCATACGTTTCCAATGACTATAATCTTATGAAAATAGATTGTTAGGCCTTTCATCCATGGCACTACTGGTGGATTCAAACCACCAACTTTTGGTTAGTAGCTGAACACAAACCATTTGCAGCACCCAGGAATCTCAATAGATGACTAATATTGTTCCCTGGATTGAATCAAATAGAATATGGAATATTACTGGATTAAGAGTGGCTTTGGCCTTGGCTAATGTTTTTAATAAGTGTATAATTTAAATTTGTTAATAAAAATTACTAGTAGCATCTGCTAACTGTTCATAAATCATAATCTTTCCTTTAGAGGGTATTCTCTGAAGCACATCAGATAATCATCTTCTTACTCCTCAAAGCCTGTTTCTCCTTTGTGCAGTTCTCACTGAGGTATCATAGAGAGAAAGTGGGTGGAGTTACTGTTTCAAACAAAGTAGAGTAGATATGTACTCAAAGCGACACCCATTGGTTTTCCAGGCAGTAAATATTTACAGAAGCAGATCACTCAGCTTCCTTCTTCGGAGTGGGTGGTGAGTTTGAACCACCAACCTTCTGACTAGCAGTCAAATGACTTAGGCATTGCACCACCAGAGTTCCTTACTCTTTCAATAGTGATATCAAGTCCCATTCTTCATCCCCCAAGGACATCTGTATCTGATATCTAAAGACACCTGTGGTAGGTTTGGTTCACTACCAGGCCGTTGAGGTCACCCACAGCTTGACATTAGCCTAGTGCCTAAGGCACTTGACTGCTAATCAGAAGGCTGGCAGTTCAAACCCACCAGCAACTCCTGGGAAGGAAGATGAGGCATCTACTTCCGTAGTGATACTGCCTTAGAAACCCAAGGAGGGGTCATTATGAGTCATGTCTGACTCGATGGTATATACCAAGAACAACAACTGGGTCCAAATCCATGACTTCCTAAAATACAAAAACAAAAACAAACAAACAAACAAAAAACAGGTACACTCTCTCTCCATTCAGCAGGAGAATTCCTGTTGCCCATCTAAAATTGTCTAGCATGGGATCTGTGTTGGTCTCCAAGAGTAAAATGAGAAGAGGGAAGCTGAGTGGTGAAGAGAACATTTATCTAAGAGGATCTTTGAATTTAAATGTGTAGCCTTGAAATAAAAGGTGCAGTAAATATAGGCATCTAGTAAATTGCTTATGATGCAATAAACTAAAATTATGGATGTAGCAATAAAGAGAGGCAATATAATATTGTATATTTAAGGAGCAGCTATCAGCAAAGGAATAGATCAAATTGCCATCTTGTTTCCTGTTGATAGCTTCTGGAATGGTTATTATTCCACAGGAATGCAAAATAGGAGTCAACACTACTGAAGCTTTTCCATTCTTCGATTGTCAGCTAATGGTTTTACCTTTCCTTCCTGTGCAACCTCACAATTTGTCACAACGGGACACCCAGCAGCTAGTTAAGGGAGCAAGTGGGGATCCTTTGAATATATACAGTAATATCTTGGCCCTATCATATTCAAAATTATAAACCCAATGTGTTCTCTGATATACCTACATGTTTTATTTGCAAAATCAACTTGAGCACTAGAGATTGGTATTTGAAATGCTGAATAAAATAACATTTACAGAGAAGATAGAAATACAATCATTAAAAGCAGACAATATTGAAACTTCCTTATAACAGTTGGGATACTAAATCTAGATGCCAGCAAGCACAAAAATACACCTACAAGGCCTTGGTATGCGATCATAAGTCATTTCCTTGCTCTGTGCTTTACCTCCCTTGCAAATATACTCACAAGTTCAGATTTCTTTTTTGTTTGTTTCTCTCATTTTATTTTGGTGGGGGGAGGATTTTGGGGAAAAAACCTTTTCTAGATCAGACTTTGGGTTTCTGTCTATGCTTAGACCTGAGGTAGTGTCATCTATCCCCCTACTTTGCACACCACCTCTGTGGTGAAGACTCCTAAATTTATCTTTTCATGAAATCCAGACCACTATGTCTAACTTTCTAGTTGGCACCTTCATTTGAACTTCTAATAGGCATCTCGGAATAATCCAATCCAAAATGAAGTGTTTTCTGCACTGTTCTTCATCTTTTAGGCCAAAAACCTTATTGTCAATTTTGACCTTTCTCTTGCACGTATGCTTTGTTAGCAAATCCTGCCAGCTCTAGGCAAATTTTACCTAGAATTCAAAGACCACGTGCAACACCACTGACCTGTACTAAGCCACCATCATTTCTCACCTGGATTCTTGCAATAGACTCTTATTGCAAGAGCTTATTACAGTAATAGCTGCAACAGAAAATCTCCCTTCTTTTGTCCTTGTCTCTCTCCTCCTTTCCACCAGGTCGTTGTCTAGCTGATTCTTACTCATAGTGAACTCATGTGTGTCAGAGTAGAGCTGTGCTCCCTCACCCCCACGATTTTCAATGGCTGATTTTTCAGAAGTAGATCAAAAATCCTGTCTTCTGAAGCTCCTGTGGGTGGACTCAAACCACCAACCTTTCAGTTAGCATGCAAGTGCTTAACCATTTCTACCATTCAGAGACTCGTTCTTCCCTTGTTGTTGTTGTTGTTGTTGTGTGCCTTCGAGTCGGACCTGACTCATAGCAACCCCTCCTTGGGTTTCCGAGGTGGTATCACTATGGAAGTTGATTGCCCAATCTTCCTTCTGAGGAGTGGCTGGTGGGTTTGAACCATCAGCCTTTTGGTTAGCAGTCAAGTGCCTTAGGCACTACACTACCAGAGCTCAAAAGCCAGAATGACTCTCTTGAAATATGTCATGTAATTTCATTCCCCTGCTTAAAATTCTCAAGTTGCTTCCTATCTTACCCAGAGTAAAACTTAAAATCCTATTGTGCCCTATTAGATCCTCTGCGATCTGCTTCAGTCTACCCTAACCAGTTCTCAGAGCTCGTCTTCCACTAGTCTAAACCTGGCTCAACCAATTTCAGCCTTACTGTTCCTCAAAAATGAGACCAGACATATCCCATCTAAGAAAATTCTGTTCCCTCTGTCTGGAATGTGGTTCCCTCTTATCTTCAATGCAGTTTCCTCACTTCCTTCAGATTTTTACTCAAAAGCCACACTATTAGTGAAATCTTCCCTAGCTTCTTACCCTGTCAATTCCTTCTACCTTACTGTGATCAGTTCCACTTCTAAAATGTAAGTGACAAGAGGCAGAGATTCTTGTTTGTTTTGTTCAGTGTTGTATCTCTAGTGACTAGTACAATATCTGGCCCATTGTAAGCTAGGCAGTCAATGAATAAATAAGTGGACAAATGATAGAATGGATGAATGAACTCTTCAATAGAGTTAAGGACATGGCATAGGCAACCACTCATTGAAATAAAAATTAAAAAAAAAAAAAAAAAGGGCTATATATAAAATGTGGGAGTTCTGGTGGTGTAGTGCCTAAGATGTTTGACTGCTAACCAGAAGGCTAGTGGTTCAAACCCATCAGCCACTCTTCAGAAGGAAGGTTGAATAATCTATTTCCTTAGTGATACCACCTCCAAAACCCAAGGAGGGGTTGCTACGAGTCAGATCCGATTCAGTGGCAGTGAGTTTTTTTTGTTTTTTTTTTTTTAAGAAAAGCCAGTCAATGGGATTCAGAGCCAAACTGAGTTCTTTTCATATACAGATTGGTGGGGCCCATCCCAGGACATTATGATTCTGTACCTAAGAGATGAAGACTAGGAAAGGGTTGGAAAGCATTGCTTTCGATTTACTTCAGAGGATTAGCAAATATACAGCATTCACTCTTAGTCTTCTCTAAGTTCTGCCCTTTCCTTACAGTGATCATTTTGTTGACCCAAAAGTAATAGAGTTCATGATTATGAACAATTTCCTTAGATGTCAAAAAAACAAACTCACTGCCCTGGAGTTGGATCTGACTCATAGCAACCTCTCCTTCAGTTTCTGAGGTGGTATCAATAAGGACATATATTGCCCAACCTTCCTTCTGAGGAGGGGCTGATGGATTTGAATTGCCAGACTTCTGGTTAGCATTAGGCACTATGCCACCAGAGTTCCCTAGATGTCAAAGTAGACTTATATGGTTTAAATCACAAGCTCTCATTTGACCTCCCATTGAAAACAATCTACTACATGGGTATGATGTCCCCATCTCTGGTTTCCACCAGCAGCGATGTGGTAAAAAAATGTAACTTCCCTATGTTCTAGTTTGACCTCACTGGTGTAGGATCCTACCCAATAAAGACAGAAATACTGCATGGTAATGGATCTTTGTTACCTAGCTTCATACTGACATTTCTAGTGACATCCTCTCTGTTCAACTTAATTTTCTGCACCATAAATTTTGTTGGAATCTTGTTGGAAGAGAGTGTTACTTATAAAGATGTGATTTTCATTAAAATTATCCATTTTCAATTTTAATGCATGTGGGAGGGAAAAAAGATGTTATACCCAAACAAACAAACAATATTTTGAGTTTAAAACTACTTCTGGATGTGAACACATATTTTGTTGTTTCAAATCCTTTGTTCAGTGATTATGTGAGATACTTTTTCTCAGATGAGGGTTTGCACAATGTAAAAAATGGAGCTTTTGGAGGCGGGGCAAGATGGCGGACTAGGCAGAAGGATTGCACAGACCCTCTTCAACAAAGAAAAGGGAAACCAATTAA
>NW_006921695.1:8474371-8495684 GCF_000298275.1 Orycteropus afer afer | reverse complement strand
AAAAAAAAAAAAGAAAAAAAAAATGGAACTTTTTACATTAACTTATTTTACATTTATTTATTTTGTATCAACCTCTAGTCTTTCCAGCAGAATACAGTGGGAAAAATCAAGACAAGAAATTTCTGTGCCCTGGTAAATAAAAATTAAGTATACCCATTTGTTAAAAAAAAAAAAAAAAAAATTCATTTTTCACACCTCAAAGCTATTTTGGTGTTTACAAGAAATTCAATTTTACCTTCAGTATTTTAAATGATACAAATGTTTGTATATAAGCTAAAGTCTGTCTCAAAAATAATCCAGCTGTTTCCACTTTCTGACCCTTTCTGCTTTGACAATATGTCTTAATCACATTGTGTCATGACTTCAGCAACAAACAGTAGATGAGATGGGAAAGCGGCTGGGGAGATGCATGTTAACAATCTCCTTTAACCCTTGCTTAAGCCTCATAATGATAGAGAGACCACTCAACCATATACAGTCTATAAGCCCTGGTGTGTCAGCTGTACTCATTTAACCTGATTTAAATAATAGAAAGGAGAAGAAGCAATTTAGCAATAAAAATAAAACAAAACCCACTGCCATTGAGTCAATTTTTACTCATAGCCACCCTGTAGGACTAAGTAGAACTACTCCATAGGGTTTCCAAAGTTTTAAATCTTTACAGAAGCAAACTGACATATCTCTCTCCCACAGACTGGCTGATGGGTTAAAACTAATGACATTTCAGTTACCAGCTGAGGGCTTAAACACAGCACTTCCAGGGTTCTGGTTTAACAATACTCCTGATATTTCAGGTATATATGAAGTGACTATAGGGAGCTCTGGTGGTGTAGTGTCTATGGCATTTGACTATTCACCAGAAGCTGGAGGTTCAAATCTACCAGCCATTCCTCAGAAGGAAGATTGAGCAATCTATTTCCATAGAGATACCACCTCAGAAACTCAAGGAGGGGTGGCTATGAGTTGGATCCAATTCCACAGCAGTGAGTTTGGTTTTTTGGATGAGGTGTGACTGTAAGTAATGAGAGTGAAAATAAAATAAAAAAAAAAGCAAATTGATTTCGAGATATTTCACTCTCCTGGACACCCCTCCACTCCCCAAGAGTTACAGGAGAAAGAGAAAATTTGTTTTTTTACCCGTAACTGTCAAATCCTGTCTTCTTCCCTCATCTACTGACCTGATCTAGTCAATTTAGGGAAAAAAAAAGGGAGGGAAAAGAATGCTTTACCTCTCTTCCTTAAGCTTAAGCTAGTTTTTTAGTTCCACTCTTCCTAAACCTTCCATTAAAAAAAAAGAAAAAAAAGTTGGCATAGGGTTAATTCTGACCCCTGGTCATTCCATGTGTGTCAGAGTACAACTGTACTCTCCATAGAGTTTTCAATGGCTGATGTTTTGGAAGTCGTTTGCCTGGCCTTTCTTCTCAGGCACTTCTGTGTGGACTGGAACCTCCTTTGGTTGACAGCCAAGTACATCAACCATTTGTACCACCTAGGGTCTCCAAACATTGCATGTTGTTGTTATTGTTGTTAGTTGCCTTTGAGTGGACTCCAACTCATAAAAACATAAGTATAACAGAGCAAAATGTTGCCCAGTCCTGTGCTTTCCTCACAATTGTTATGTTTGAGCCCACTGTTGCAGCCATTATGTCTATATATAGCCCCTTAAATTTTGAGGAGTAGAAGTCATGCTCAGCTTAGCTCAGATGAGAGATACAGATAGAAACATATATAGAAAGAAATAAGACAGTAAAAGAGAGAGATGCAGTGACCTTAGAAGAAAAGGGAGAGGCGGGAACAACAGACAGGAGGAAGGAAGGAAGACGAAAGAACAAGTAGTCACAAACCCCTATGACCCCAGGCATCTAAAAGATTGAGGCTAGAAATTCCTTAGGTGGAGAGCTCCAAAGGCTTGAAATGTCTCCTTGACAACCTCACACCCATAAATCTCAAAAAAAAATCTTGTGAGAACCCACAGGTATGCATCCTTCTACTCCCATCAAAGACTCTTCAACCCAGTTTTGACAAGTCTGAAGCCATGAGAAAGAAGAGGAGGTAGGGAAATGCTGATATTTAAATTGTTTGCACTGATGTGAAGTACTGGTCTGGCTCCTATTAATAACTTTCTCTTGTTTCTACCACATTTCACCATCTTGCATTTCTTGGAGCCTCCTCTGCTGTCTATATACAGGTAGTCCCTAAGTTACAACTGGGCTGCATTCCAACCACTCCATCATAAGTCAGTTCTGGCTTAAGTTGAATCTGTCTCTTTTTCTTTTAGTTTTCATTTTTATTACTTTTTATCATCAGTATCTTTATAAATTCAATCTTTCTTTGTCTTTGAACATCTGTGAGTGAACATTTGAGAAAAATAACATGAACAAATTACACCCCATAACAATGCATGTAGTACTCATGATAAGATGCCTGAAAAACAGCAACAAAAAAGACAGTTGTGATTCCTCATAACTCAAAGTACATCATAAGTTGGGGACTACCAGTACCTTGGGAGCTCTGGTGGCATAGTGCCTAAGGAATTTGATGGCTAACCAGAAGGCTGGAGGTTCAAACCTACCAGGCATTTCTCCAAAGTAAGACTGGGCAATCTATTTCCATAGTGATATCACCTCGGAAACCCAAGGAGGGGCCGCTAGAGTCAGATTTGACTTGAGAGCAGTGAGTTTGGCCTTTTTTTTTTTTTGGTACCTTACATTGCTGTAGGTTTTTTATGTTTATCAATAGTTCTCTCTGACAAGAAAAAAGAAAGAAGGAAGAAATTGCCCTCAAAATGACAAAACAGAGTTCACATACACATTCCCTAAACACATAATAAAAATGATTATAATTCACTGAAACCCAAGCATTTTCAGCTTTATGTAAAAGATAACCATACAGTAAAGAAACAATTTGAAGGTGAACAGGCAGTTCTACAACTGATGCAAATTCTTCCTCTTATCTTCATTATCCATGCATAATAATGTCCATTCATGTATGTCTAGGGGGACAGTGGAGTTTTCAGGGCATTTTCACTGTATTATCTCATTTGCTTTAAAGAATAATCCTCTAAGATAAGTGAGGCAGCATTATTACCCACATTTAGAGATAAGGGACATCAGAAATAACTTGATGAAGTAAAAAAAAAAAAAATGGCTGGGGAATCAGACAAAGGTGATTTTGAATTCCTGCTTTGTCACAGACAAATCTCTGTGACTTTGAACAGGCTAGGTAAAATGTGTAATCTCCCTGTTCATCTTCTTCATGAACAGGAATAATACCTCCTATGTTGAAAGTAAGGGAGCTCTGGTAGCGTAGTGCTTAAGGCACTTGACTGCTAACCAGAAGGCTGGTGGTCCAAACGCACCAGCCACTCCTCGGAAGGAAGATGGGACAATCTACTTCCATAGTGATACTGCCTCGGAAACCCAAGGAGGGGTCGCTATGAGTCGGGTCCGACTTGACAGCACATAACAACAACAACAACATGTTGAAAGTAAAGGAGCCCTGGTGGCACAGTGCTTAAGTGTTTGGATGCTACCTGAAAGGTCAGGATTAGAACCCACCAGCTGCTCCTTGGGAGAAAGATGTGGCACTCTGCTTCTGCAAAAATGTGCGGCCTTGGAAATCCTATGGGGGCAATTCTATTCTATTCTAAAGGGCCAATAGGAGTGGAATTGACTCAACAGCAATGGGTTTTTGAACATTGAAAGTAATGAGGTTTAAATGAAATATATGTAGAAGAGCTTTTTTATACTAACTTTTCTTCCTAAGACATAAAAACCCTTCCCAGACAGGAAGTAAGTGGACCAATGCCCGAAATTCACATCTACCCAAGTGTTCTTTCCCTCCAGCCAGCTGACTTTTTTCAGATTAATGGTGCTCACACCTGAGTCAATGGTTACCTTTTTCTCTAAATTGGTTGCAATATGATCCTCTTAAGATGATGATTCTGAGTAAAACACAGTCTCTCGATGTGAGAGTTTTCATTGCATGGTTAAGGACACTGTTGTTGTTGTTGTTGTTGTTGCTTGCCGTCGAGTCGGCCCCGACTCATAGCGACCCCTCCTTGGGTTTCCGAGGCAGTATCACTACGGAAGTAGGATTGCCCAACCTTCCTTCCGAGAGGAGTAAATAATTATTAATAGCTACCATGGGAGTTCTATCACCAAACAGTTCTCTGACCTTAAATCAGGGATATTGCAATTTTAGGTTAGCCTGATTGTGCCCGTAAAACCACCCCATCTCTAGCTCCTCTGCTGATCAAGGGTCTGTGAGCGTACCACTTCACTGCTGAGCATCCACTAACAACACTGAGAGATACTGAAGCCTACTCCAAAGAAACTGGGCTCGCCATTGTCTGACAAAAACACATACTCACTAAAAGAACAAAAAAGTGTCCTAACATTGATTTCAGCATAAATTTTCAATAGGGATTCTTATTTAAAGGTTAATCTACTCACATAATTGGGTTCTTATTTAAAGGTTAATCTAGGCACATAATTGGAAGTGTTTTCAACTATGCTTTCTCAGAAGGCAGGGGAATGATGTATATGCAAATATCTCTTACATTGTAAGTCCATAAAAATCAGAGACATTTCCAAAAGAAGCTAAAATAGTTTAATGTAAGTCTTAGCTTTTGCTACCTGGCATGTTGTTGTTGTTGTTGTTATGTGCCCTCGAGTCGGACCCGACTCATAGCGACCCCTCCTTGGGTTTCCAAGGCAGTATCACTACGGAAGTAGATTGCCCAACCTGGCATAGTATTTGATTATCTAATAGAGAAAATCAGTTTAGTAAGAAATAGCAATGACAACAATAATTATTTACATACATTTACATACATATAGAGAGATCAAAGGAGCTCTGATGGCATAGTGCCTAAAGCATTTGACTGCTAACCAGAAGCCTGGTGGTTCAAACCCACCAGCCACTCCTCCGAAGGAAGATTGGACCATCTACTTCTGTAGTGATACCACCTTCGAAACCCAAGGAGGGGTCGCTGTGAGTTGGATATGACTCAACGGCAGTGAGTTTGGTTTGGTTTACAGAGGTCAAGTAAGCCCTGGTGGTGCAGTGCTTAAGTGCTTGGCTGCTAGCCGAAAGATGGATTGTTCGAACCCACTAGCCACTAAGCAGCAGGAGAAAGCTGTGGGAGTCTGTTTCCATAAAGATTACAGCTTTTACAGAAGACTTTGTGGGACAGTTCTTCTTTGCATTATAGGATCACAGTGAATTGGACCGAATGGCACACACACACACACACACACATTTATATGAACATAAAAATTATAGATCTTCATGTGTTTATTTTCAAATTTAAAAGACCAGGGTCATTTCTTTGAATAAGGGTCTGTCAACTAAAGTCTAAGAAGATAGAATTTGCATAATGATGCATTATTTGTGATTTTTTGTTTCAGATTTTTCTTTCTGTATATCTTTTTCCTTTTTGGAATGGATAGAGAATTTAAATCATTTGAAAAGCAACCTAATGTAGATAAGTTTGGAGCAAAAAAAAAAACCTACTACTGTGGTTGTCATTTGTGGTTGAGTCAGATCTCACTCATAGTGACGCGACCCCTTCTTTGGGTTTCCGAGGCAGTATCACTACAGAAGTAGATTGCCCAACCTTCTTTCCAAGGAGTGGCTGGTGGGTTTGAATCACCAGCCTTCTGGTTAGCACTAACTTTTGTTAAGGAATAGCTCAGTGGTGAGAACAGATGGATAGTAGCCTGCTAGGTATAAGTATTCAACATTCCATGGGCATTAGTTAATAAGTTTCTTCAAAGCAAAAGAGAAATATTGGTCAAGCAAAGGGTGAGTTAAGTGGAAGCCAATTAAGAGAGCACCTACTATATGTCCTGTGTATATTGATGATCCCATTGAAGCTCTTTAAGAACATCAAGAATATGCAATTAAAACTGTTTTTATTGTTTCTTTCATCATTAATGTCTTAAGCAAAGTCAGAGCTGAATTCTTTGATGAGTACTTTCATTATTGTTGCTTGTGGTAAGAACTTCATGTTTAAGATATTAGTGACAGAGTGGACATACTTTTGCTCAGTGGAGGAACATACCACTCCTCCAGAGATAGGCTGCAAGTTTGCTTTGGTGCAGGGCCAAAAAAAAAAAAAAAAGTTCTTTGAGCATACCCATGCACTTAGAAAAGTACTAGAATACAGCCTCAGATTTCTGGGTTGCGAAGCATGGAAGAGATATTCATTCTGAAAAATCTAAGTGTCTTTATGTGCCATCTTGTCCTCACTCAACTCTTGTGTGATTCCTCTGGTGTCTAGAATGTCACTTCTGAATAGAAAGTTCTTCATTCTAATAAAGGATGGTCCTATCAGAATACAGAGTGCTGGTGGTTAAGTCCTTGGCTGCTAAGCAAAAGGTCAGCAGTTGGATCCCACCAACAACTCAATGGAAGAAAATTGTGACAGGCTGCATTCACAAAGACAGCAGGCTTTGAAACAGGGGGCAGTTCTACTCTGTTCCATAGGGTCACTAATTCAGAATCAACTGGACAACAGCTGGTTACTAGGATACAACTCAAATTATGTTTAGTCAAGCACAGTGTGGTTCATGTCCAAACTGAAGAAAATCTCTCTCCACTATTTTATCAGTTACACTTCACATGCTACTCAATATTTAGAACACACTTGCTATCTGAAAGGTTTATACAATCCAACACTGGATTTGAAACCTTAAGTATATATATGCAGCTAAATCAATTGATCTTTATGTGATCCCTATGGAGAAACTTTACTTTGAACACTGGGTTTGGGATGTGGTCTGACCTTTCCTATATTGTTTTGAGTCTGTAGTTTGTGTAGTTTATTTTCTTCTTTTTTAAAAAAGAAAATATAAGTGAATAATGTAACTAATGCTTTTCATGCATCTTTTTTGCTTCTGCAGGAGGGATTTTTGAAACTGTGGAAAATGAACCTGTTAATGTTGAAGAATTAGCTTTCAAGTTTGCAGTCACCAACATTAACAGAAACCGAACCCTGATGCCTAACACCACATTAACTTATGACATCCAGAGAATTAACCTTTTTGATAGTTTTGAAGCCTCACGGAGAGGTAACTATTTTGACACTTTTAAAAGCTTCTTTGGGTGATATGTCTACTCTACAAGTCACCTTTTCACTACTTGACCTTTTTCAAAGTGGACATCTATGCACAAATGGGTTGCAGAAAATTTCAGTCCTCTATGTCACTGACCAGTGCAGTCTGAACTAACCTAATGTATGTTGCTTAGCACTGTTTTCTAAGCCTTTCTGATTAGCTTACCCTTCAGTGCCCTCCACTCTATGATTAACTGGTTCAGCTGTGAATGGAAAATGTCAAGCTTGATCTGTTTTTCCTTCCTGAAGCTGAGATACCACCATGAAATTGTACAGTGCAGTTAAATAAAACTTTGTGGAAGGTCATATCCACCTAATATGTGGAAATGCCCATGATACATATAACTTACACCCTGAATTTTAACAGGTTGTAAACTACTGAATTCATATAACATCTTTTCAATATTCCTCTTTCTTTCTTTCTTCTTTCCCCAAGATCATAAAAATGTGAGGATTAAGCCTATGAGATCAATCTCTCTGTATTTGTTTTCCCTTATCTTCTGAGTGGAAGACAAGAGCCTGAAAGTGACCTAATATATATGTGGACTGCAAGGCTTCTTTTATGGGAAGATTCATTTGGAATTTTCCAGCTTGTGTAGACATCCCCCAGACTCTTCTAGAACTACTCCTTCAAGCACAGTCGCATTCAATATAGTCAAAAGTTGGCTGGTAACAAGGGTGCTGTCAGCCTTCTAGATGGAGGTTTTTGAATGGAAAGAAAGGCTGCTCATCATCCCAAGAATAAGAGAGCTCTTTACTGTATAGAAAGGAGCTCTGGTGGCATAGTGGTTAAAGCCTTCAGCTATTAACCGAAAGGACATGGTTTGAACTCACCAGCCATTCAAGGGGAGAAAGATGAGGCAGACTGCTTTTATAAAGATTTACAGCCTTGGAAATCTGATGAAGCAGTCCTACTCTTGACCTATAGGGTTGCTATGAGTCAGAGTCCACTGACTGGCATGGAGGTTTTGTTTTTTGGTTTTATCTCATGGAAAGAGCCTGGTGTCACAGCAATTAAAGCACTTGTTTACTAACCAAAAGGTGGGTGGTTCAAATCCAGTAGCTGCTCTGTGGGAGAAAGATGTGGCAGTCTGCTTCCATAATGATTTACAGCCTTGGAAACCCTACAAGACAGTTCTACTCTGTCCTAAAGAGTCACATTGAGTTGCAATCTACTCAACAGCAATGGGTTTTAGATTTGGATAACTTATAGAGAAAGAACTTGCTAATTCAGAACACTTCAGCACATGGAATATCATCAATGTTATGTTCATGCTTATGTCCAAGTTGTTTCCATATAGCATTCACCTAGTTATATTGTAGGATGTGTTCACCTAATACAACCTTATGCAAGAATTCTTATGTTCTTCACAAACAATCATAAAACTCCTTTTTCTAGGAGCAGAGAGGACAACTGTGTAAATGAAATTATTTTTTTTTCTATCCCTGGCTTAAACTTAGTATAAGAATATTTTCTTTTTTAGGATGCATAGAGTTAGAGATATTGTATAGGTCAGAGTGGTCTATAAATAAATAATGAAACTTTATGTTGTTGTACATCACTTTAAATTTTACAAATCATTTCCACATACATTATCTCTGTGGATTAGATCTTTCTCTCCCTCACACACACATTGTTGAGCAAATACCTTAGAAAGCCAACCACATTTAGCAACTGTTCTTCAACCCACATAAAATTTGAAAACTTTCTTATGATTTGAAGTATCTGCCATGTTTGTAAATTAAACACCCCCAAAGCTCTGGTAGCATAGTGCCTGAGGCACCTGATTGCTAACCAGAAGGCTGGAGATTCAAACCCACCAGCCATTCCTCAGAAGGAAGGTTGGGCAATCTAGTTCCGTAGTGATACTGCCTCAGAAACCCAAGGAGGGGTCACTATGAGTTGGGTCCGACTCGAAGGCACATAACAGCAGCAACAACAAAAGCTTCTTAAAACTGGTAATTGGCTGGCAATCAGAATTCAAAGGATTGATTTTCTGTCAAGTAATATTAGCATACAAAAGCTAAATATTAGCAGGAATCTCAATCCATTGCTCATGCTAGATAAAACAGCAGTTCATATACTCAAGAACTCTTTTTTTTTTTTTTTTCCTTGTCAACCAGTGAAAACACATCCAGAAAATCAACTTCTAAGGTAAATGACAATTTACCATTATACCATTAGGTATAATATAGTAAACTATATATTTTTATACCTCATGTAATCATTCACACAGCATCAGGATGTAAATGACTATCAACATTTGCTGTCCCATAGATATTTAGACTACAGGTATCAAAATGTTATTTATTAACTACTCTCTGTATACTGAGTCAAGTAAATTTTATAAAGCCATATAGTTTTTCTACTTGCTTTTATTTATAGAATGATATTATCACAAAAAGTAATAAAATTTTATTGATAAATTTTGTTGATACATTTAGCTATTATTGAATTCTGATATTCAATTATTATCTCTCAGCAGATCCAAATTTTTTAAAAATAATATTAAGTTGTAAATTTGACAATATATTTAAACTTACATTTAACATCTGCCCACATAAGATGTGTAGCCACCATTTTACATGATTGAGAGGAGAAACTATTCCAATGTTTCTGGAAAGGAATTTGACAGTATATGTCAAGAAACTTAAAAATATCAATACTCTCTAGTTACAGCTAATATTCAAATCCTGAAAATCTACTCTAAGAAAGTAATCTATGATTCAGAGAAAAATACAAGAACAAATATATTAATAATAGTATTATACTATGGTTTACAATAGTAAAAAATTAGGAGCAAATTGAATGTTCACTATTATGGGAATGGTTAAACAAAGGATGATATATCCATGGAATGGGCCATCCTACAAGCACTAAAAAATATATTTCTGAGGAATTTATAATGACTTGAAAAAAGATGTTACCCGGTTAAATGAAGAAAGCAGTTTATCAAATTATATTTATATAATTATTCTATTTTTTTAAATAAATTGAAACATCTGATTATCAATAGGTATTATCCTAAAATTATCCTAATATTACAAGACATTTTTTTCCTTTTTTATCCTTTTAAGTATGCTAAATTCCTTCAATGAGTATGTATACTACCATAATGAGAAAAAAAATACATACTGTAAGTATTATAAATTGTTTTTTAAATGCATATCAACTTAATTGTATTAGGCAATATGTTAGCTGGTACACTGAGGTAGAGAGAGACCTGACCCTGAGCTGGGATTCCTGGCTCTTGTTCATACATGCCCAC
This sequence comes from Orycteropus afer afer, assembly GCF_000298275.1. Taxonomy (NCBI): domain Eukaryota; kingdom Metazoa; phylum Chordata; class Mammalia; order Tubulidentata; family Orycteropodidae; genus Orycteropus; species Orycteropus afer. The sequence goes on along the minus strand of NW_006921695.1, from coordinate 8,485,295 downwards.
GTCCTGTGGTCATGATTCATTCCAATGTCCATGAAATGAGTGGGTTGGAATCAATGTCTTCCAAAATCCCTTTAAGCGATGCTTTTCATTATTCTGTAATTAATTGGGTATCAGTACCACATATGAACATTCACTAGCAGTATTTCAATAACCTGGGGCTCTTTTTTGGGTTTTGCAAAGACAAGAGTTAAACTACTTTACAGTCACCCAGAGGGTCTATCTCCTGGATTCTGAGAGCACATTAATATTTTCATGGCCACGCTGCCAAATGATAGAACTTAATTCATAAGTCCATTTGGCAAATGGTTTATGAAGTAGCTCTGAATGCTCCTGGGTAAGACCATACCTAGCAAGGGATTTAGACTCCATCTGATTAAAAGTAATGAAGTGAAACCAGTGATTCATTTTTATTTTCAGAGAGTTGGCGCTATGATATATTGTTAATCAGTTCTGTCTTTATATCTATCAGTAATTTAGTATGTCAGGAATACTGGAAATGGGACCAAGTATATTTCTTCAACATACAGATGGGAAGTGGGAGGAAAGTTTTCATTAGTGACTAAAAAGAGGAATTGTGAAAGGAAAAATTAAATTCACAGAGCTTTCTCTTTCTCTTCTTCTTCTCTTCCCTCCCTCTCCATCCCATCCCTGTCCCTGGACATTAGCATGTGACCAGCTGGCTCTTGGTGTGGCTGCTCTGTTTGGTCCTTCCCATAGTTCCTCTGTCAGTGCTGTGCAATCTATTTGCAATGCTCTTGAAGTTCCACACATACAAACCCGTTGGAAACACCCCTCGGTGGACAATAAGGACTTGTTTTACATCAACCTCTACCCAGACTATGCAGCTATCAGCAGGGCAGTCCTGGACCTGGTTCTCTATTACAACTGGAAAACAGTGACCGTGGTATATGAAGACAGCACAGGTATGGGACTCACACAGAACAGGACCTCATCTAGTCAAGTCTGGTTTAAGTAAAAGGAATGAAAATGTTATATAGGTATTAAGATCACCAGGTGTAGTGCTTAAAAAATGCCCCCTTATATGAAGCTGTGTTTCCTGAAGAAATTTTAGAATGCCATGTACAGCTAACTCAAATTCTTATTTTTAACTAATCCTTTCTAATGATCCTTTCATCATCAAATGTAGAGAGATTCTTTAAAGAAATACCACCTTGGTGATATTTACTGCAATCCAACCAAAATATTAAAGCTGCTGTTTTATTTATCCAACTCTATTAAGACTGTGGGAGTTCTGGTAGCATAGTGCCTAAGCTAACCAGAAGGCTTGTGGTTCAAACCCACCAGCCACTCCTCGGAAGGAATATGGGGCAATCTACTTCCATAGTGATACTGCCTCGGCAACCCAAGGAGGGGTCTCTATGAGTCGGGTCTGACTCGAAGGCACATAACAACAACAACAACAACAACAACAACAACAACCACATTAAGACTGTGGTCACAATTCTATTTCTTACATAATTCAGAGGAAGTTTGAAAATTACCATAAAGTAAAATTCCAAATTGATTTATTGCTATATAAGGGTTTAGAAAAGTTTCTAAAGTTGATTAACAAAGAGGAATTCAGTAAGGAATTTTTCAGTAAAGCTAACTATTTCCTGACAAAGTGATGAAGCAGCTCTGGTTATAAACCCTTAGTAAAGTGTTTGCCATTGCACCTGCTTGTTTTAAGATGAAAGGTGGAAATCTTGGCCTTACTAGCAACTATTTAGCAACATGTCTATTTGTCATTAAACTCTGCCATTTGATGCTGCCACATAAAGTGACTGCTATGGTTGGATAGGGAACTCTGGTAGCATAGTGCCTAAGGCACTTGACTGCTAACCAGGAGGCTAGTGGTTCAAAGCCACCAGCCACTCCTTGGAAGGAAGGTTGGGCAATCTACTTCCATAGTGATACTACCTCAGAAACTCAAGGAACAACAACATGGTTGGATATAAGGAGCTCTGGTGGCACAGTACCTAAGGCATTTGACTTCTAACCAAAAGGTTAGTGGTCCCAACCTACCAGCCACACTATGAAAGGAAGATAGGTCAATCTAATCTACTTCAGAAACAATTTACCACCATGAAAACCCAATGGGGGTCATTATGAGTCCGACTAAATAGCAGTGAGTTTGGTTTTTTGGTTTGAGATGGTTGGATATATGCATTTAAGGATTTTCTTATACTTCATCTCATTTTAGAAAGAAATGAAGGTCGGTGATGGGACATATAATTCATAGATATTAATTTAAAATTATAATATTAGAAGAATAATCCATAGGTAGTCATATTTTTAGAGATTCATCTGCTTGCTGTGAAGGAAGCACACATATCATCAAATGAATCTCACAAGCCTATAATATCTTAATACTGCTTGACTCAAGGTTCTGGGTAGCAGTAATTTCAAGCCATGAGATAGAATATTATATTTTAAATGTAAGTATAGTTGGATCTTCCATGATGCTTACTTTTGCTAAATAGAAAATTCTATGAGCTTATAAAATCATGGTATTTCTTAGTCTGTGATGGTCTCTGTAGCAAATCTTCTCTCATAATTTCTGCCACTGATGGCAAAATGGGATCACCTAAAAGAAAACCAATCAGTGAATGATGTTGAAACTTCATTTCATTAAAGAAAGATTTAAGAAAGAGTTCCGGTAAAGATGCAGCATAACAGTTGTAGGTTTTAAATTATATTTAGACAAACTATAGTGTGAGAAAGAATGTCACAGAAGATGAAGTCCTAACCACCTTTGTGATTCTGGGTAAGCCATCATAGGAAATGGCCATTTTGTACAATAGAAAAATCAAACTACCATTTCTATCATCTTTTACAAGAAATTAGAATGGTTTTCTTTATCTTTGTGAAGTTATTCAATAAATAACTTCAATATTTATTCAATAAATACTTGTTGAAATTAAAAATCCAAAGTGATTTTGTATGTTGCCCATTAAGTTACATATGATTCATGATTTCAAATGATTTTGCCCACAAAAACATTAAAAACTGTAAATGAATAATCAATTGAGCCATTTGTTTGGAACCCAGAGAGTAAACAGGTCAAGTGAGACCAATAAATGAAGACATCTTGTGACTTTGAATGAGTTTAATACTGCTTGACTCAGGGTTCTGGGTAGCAGTAATTTCAAGCCATAAAAAGGAGAAAACTTACTAAACCTGCAGGAAGAGAAAAGACCTAGGTGTGCTCAGCACCCGCTTTCATACCAGTTAAGTATCCATTAAAGAGCACTTTATTGGGATTGGTTTAGGAGTTTGTTCAATAGCCTGAAGCTAGCACAGATGTCGTGGGACCAAATGGCCCATTACTTCCATTGAAGTCAATGGGAGCAGCATGCAAGTCTCTCAGGATGAAATTCAATTCACTAAATACTAGTAGGCAGAATTCTGTCCTCTAGAAGTTAAAATATAAAAAGATTCTAGAGAACTCTTTAAGAGCAGGGAAGTTTGTCTGGTCTCATCTTTCTATTCCCTGGGTGTTCTTGCCATCACTTAGCTACTTCTGATTCTGGCATTACAGGTAAACCCAGACAACCAGAACTTGTTGTCCATTGGCCATCCACTGTATTTCATTAGACCCCTGGTGGAAGTCTGGTCTAGCTTTCATCCTTTCTGATGCATCAAAAAGAATGGGAAGCTGAGCACCAAATGCAGTGTGGAGTATAGTAAGCAGTTTCTGCATTCTCAAGACCAGTGGCAGTGAAATGTAGCTACAGCCATTTCTGTAAAATAAGGCCCAGCAAACTTTTTCTGTGTGGAGTTGGATAGTAAATAGTGCAGGCCATATCTAGTTATATCTAGTCAACTCTGTCATGATAATGAAAAAGCAACTACAGACAATATATAGTATGTTTAAAAGTTTCATTTTTCTAGAATTATAAAAAGAAACATTAGAAAATGTTCAAATGATGAAAAACGTAAGTACATAAACAAAATATCCAGGAAAACAACCACATGTACCATTCTGGTATATAGTCTTCTAGACGTTAGATAGATGATTGGTTCATTGATTAATTTATAAATAGATTATATATATCCATCTGTACATACATACTTGCATACATATATACATACATACATGCATGGATAGATAAATGCATAGATGATCGATAAATGGGTATAGAGAGAAAGATAACAGATTATCATAAATAATAAACAAATAGATGACTGATGATTTCACTCAATAATGATGTCTGATTCTGCCATTGATGAATGTTTATTGAGCACTTACCATGTTCCTGGCACTGTTGAAAGCACTTTCAATATATTAGTAAAAAAAATAGACAGAAAGCCCTAACCTCTAGGTTGTTGGTTTCTATAAGCATCATTTATTTGTACTATCTAAAATCAATTACCTCCTATAAAAGAAGGTGATAAGTGCTATGGAAGGAAGAAAAAGTAGAGCAAGGTGAGAGGATTCTGGAAGTATGATTTGCAGTATTCAAAGTTCTGCGACATTGTGAAGATGAAATTTGATGAAACCATCACTACCAACAGCTGCCATCAAGCTGACTCTGACTCATGGTGACCCTAGCTGTGTCAGTGTAGAACTGTGCTCCATGGGGTTTTCAATGGCTATTTTTTTTTTCAGAACTGGCTTGCCAGGTCTTCTTCCAAGGTTCCTCTGGGTGGACTTGAACTTTCAACCTTTTGATTAACAGTGAAACACATTAACCATTTATGTGACAAAGGAGTGAACTATTTGGTATCTTGGGGAAGAAGGTTCCAAGAAGAGACAACAGCTAACTTAAGATGAGAAGTTGCCTGGAGTATTAAAGAAACAGCAAGAAGTTCTGTGTGGTTGGAACACAGTTGGAGAGGGAGGGTGGTAAGAAAGCAGGTAATAGAGTAGGGCCTTATAGATCATGAAGGGCCTTGTAAACTATTGAAGAACTTTAGCTTGTACTCTGCCTGAAGTGGAAAGTCAAAGGAGAGTTTAGGGTAGAGAAGTGATATGAGTAGATTAACATTATAAAAAGATCATTTCTCCAGTTATATTGATAATACATTATAGGGAGGCAAGGATAGAAATATGGCAACCTGTCAGGGAGCACCTACAGACAACCAAGCAAGAGATGGAAATTACTTGACCAAGATAGAAGCAGTAGAGAAATAAGAAGTGGTCAAGTACTAGGAACATTTTGAATGTAGAGCTGGCATGAGTGGAGGCCAGATAAGAGAACAAGAGGTGTCAAATATCACTGTAAACATTTTGGCTTGAGTCAAAGATGGAGTTGCCATCACTGGAGATGCAGAAGTCTATATTGAAAAAAAAAAAAAAAGAAGAAGAAGAAGAAGAAAGAAAACTATCCCACTGCTATGGATTCAATTCCAACCAAGGACAACCCTATAAGACAGAGTAGAACTGCCTCATTGGGTTTCCAAGGCTGTAAATCTTTACAGAAGCAGGCTGCCTCATCTTTCTCCAGCAGAGCAGTAGGTCAGATAGAACCTCCAAACTTTTGTTTAGGGATCAATCACTTAACAACTGCACCAGGCTACATTATAGGTGATCTAATTTGAGCAAATAATAGCAATATCAGAGCTCAGTCATGCATGTGCTAAGTTTGAGTTTGAGATCTACTAGACATCCAAACGGAGGTGATGAATAGGCAATTATTATAGATGTTTAGAGTTCTGGAGAGTAGTCTGGGCTAGAGACAAAACTTGAGAGTCCTCAGTTTATAGAGGAGCTCTGGTGGTGCAGTGCCTAAGGCATTTTGATAGCTAACCAGAAAGTTCATGGTTCAAACTCACCAGCCACTCCATGGAAGGAAGATGGAGTAATCTACTTCTGTAAAGATTTATGACCTCAGAAACCCAATGTGGGTGGGATGAGTCAGAGTTCATTTGATGGCAGTGTTTTTGTTTTGTTTTGTTTTATTTTAAGCTTACACATGAAGGAACTCGCATAGCATATTGGATAAGACAGTTGGCTGCTAACCAGAAAGTTGGTGGTTCAAACCTATCACCTGCCCCCTGGGAGGAAGATGATGCCATCTACTTCATTAAAGATTTAGAGCATTAGAAACCCACTAGGGGTCACTATGAGCACTATGAGTTGTAATTGACTCAATTACAGTGTTTTTCAGTGATACAGCTGTGTATGCAGGAGACCCAGGCTTGATTCCTGGACAATGTACCTTGTGAACAGCCACCATCCATCTATAGTGTTGAACAGGTTCTAACAGAGTTTCCAGGCTAAGATAGACTAGGAAGAAAGCCCCGGGGACCTCCTGCCAAAAATCAGCCAAAGAAAACCCTATGTTTCACAATGGATCACTGGCATACCCTCATACAATCATGGGAATAGTGTAAGAATGTTCCATTGACCATGAGTCAGAGCTGACTCTATAGCTACTAAATAGTGACTTAGATTTGTTGCACTTATTATGTTTCCTCTTATTTTCACACAGTAAACAGAGCCCATAAATTGTCCAGAAACAGTAATTTTGACTGAGGCCTAAAGTTTAGACTTGAAGAAAACTAATATGTTAGCATGGGTGACCAAGCCAAAATGTAAGGTATTCTGTACACAGTAAATACCAAATGAAAAAATGGGTAAATCATCCTGCTTTCAACAACTTCAGCACACTCTTTGGTGGTGTTATGACCACGCATGCTGCCTTCCCACACTTCCGCCTGACAGAGCTAGCGGATGGAAAGCCCTTGGTACTTACTATCAATGTGTCAATGAATTATGTTTTGTTTCTCTCTCTGTCTGTCTGTCTGTCTGTCTCTCTCTCTTTTTCTTTTCTCTGTCTTCTACCTTTCATACACACCCACCACAGCCCCTGAGCAGAGCATTATTCCCTTCTCAGGATTCTGCTCAAGAAAACAATCTTTAGATATGTATGCCAGGTATATTATTTTTAGCTACCATGGAAATGAGCCAGAATTCAGAACCAAAATATACTGGTGGAGCTAACCGCAACACAGTTAATCCCAAATATTTTGACTATATTCTGCTATGAAGTCCTTTATGATCAAGGGAGACAATTTTTCTTTTGGGCTAACTCCAACTAGTCTTGCATATGTTATACTTTGAAAAACTGTATGTTTGAATATCTACACTTGTAAGTGCTATATTTCCCCAGGTAATTTCCTCACTTACCCATTTCCATATCTCAGTTCTGATTTTTTCTCCCCTCTGGAGGGTGTGCTTCTTAGATCACCTTAAGAATCCTATTAGACTTGGGTCTGTTAATATACCAACAAGTTTGTGAAATGCCATTTTACATGTTTCTAAATTCAAAGGAAGAAGAAACTAACATTTAAAATGTGCAATCTCATCTTTGGGTCCTAAGGGTTTATCACATTCATTTCTAGGGCATCAAACCCACTGATGTGATTTAATAAACTGGGAATTGCTTAAGACTCAAGAAAAACTTGGTGCTTTCCTTTGAATTGATGCTTATTAAATATAACTAAAGCTGTTCAGAAATGGATTGTGATGCAATGTGAGGAAGAGATTTTCCCAAACTGAGAGGTGTTCAATAGTGACTCTATGAAGGGAACTCATGCATCAAGTAGGGGTTTGACCTTTAAGGTCCCTTCCAATTCCTGGCATCTGTGACTCATTTTCAGGGCTGATCCAAACAATTAACCTTTCTGTGCCTCACTTTCCTCCCTGTAAAATAGTGCTGACACCTACCCACCTCAGAGGTATATTCTATGGTTTATTGTGCTATTTATAAGACATGTAGCATACTTCATAAAGAGGGGCATTGTATATACATAGAAAAGTTTATAATTATTTAAGGAGAAGGCATGGGAATTTTTAAACACCCACTGTAAATAGCTGTTTCTTTTTTTTTTTCCCCTCCATATGTTCCACCTGTTCTCAGAGAAACTCAATGTGCATGCAAATCAGCATTATTCTCTGTCATATCTGAGTGCACAGAGTAGATATGTGGCCAAAATAAGTGGCTTGAATTGGCCATTTGGCCAGTTTTGAAAGTAAAATCTCTCTACGCTAAGCCAAACTCAAACACACATGAGATAAACAGACTCCTCTCCCTAAAACAGGAGCTCTGTGGTGCAGAAGTTAACACATTCAGCTACTAACCAAAATGTTGGCAGTTCAAACCCCTCATGGCACAAAGGTTAAACATTTGGCTGTTAACTGGAAAGTAATTTTAACTTACCCAAAAGTTCTGGGAGAGAAAGACCTGGTGATATGCTCCCATGAAATTTACAGCCTTGGAAACTCTATGGGGGGAAAAAAAAATCACTGCCATTGAGTCGTTTCCAACTCATAGTGACCCACATTGAGTTTAAGAGGATGTAAATTTTTATAGAAGTCAATCACCCAGTATTCCTTCTGTGGAGAAGCTTGTGCGTTTGAACCATTGACTTTTTAGTTAGCAGTCAAGTCCCTTATCCACTACACCACCAGAGCTCCTCAAATCCCTTATCCACTATACCACCAGAGCTCCTTATCCTATGGGGCAGTTCTACTCTATCCTATAGGGTCACTAGGAGTTGAAATAGACTTGATGGTAGTCAGTTTTGATTGGTTCTCTAAAACACTTTGCAAACCAAAGGTGCTTTTCCAGTTCCATTCCTGCAGACAGGAGTGGAAGAAGGAGGCTCTTAGGACACTATCTTACATCTGCATATTTTGCCTTTTGGTTTAGAAAGATTTAAACTTAGAAAAAAATGTTGCAAGAAGTGTTGAATGAGAACCTATACACCCTTTGTCCAGACAAAACACTTATTAGTTTGCCACATTTAATTTAAGGGTCTATCATCCTTTCAATATGAAAACAATTACAACAACAATAATAATATGTAGAAATATTGTTGAACAATTTGAAAGTAAATTACAGATGTAATGACCTTCTTACACCAAATTACATTAAAACCAAGCAAACCAAATTCACTGCCTTGGAGTCAACTCCGACTCATAGTAACCCCTCCCTGGGTTTTCAAGGCGATATCGCTACAGAAGTAGATTGCCCAGTCTTCCTTCCAAGGAGTGGCTGGTGGGTTGAACCATGAGCCTTCTGGTTAGCAGTCAAATGCCTTAGGTCCTATTCCACCAGAGCTCCTAAAACAAGGATCTTCTTTTATATCGACAATATCCATTGCCATCAATCCAATTTTGACTCATAACCATCCACTATGACTGAGTAGAACTGCCCCATAGGTTTTCCAAGGTTGTATTCTTTTTGGAAGCAGACTACCACATATTTCCCCCTTAGAGTAGTGGGTGAATTCTGTCCACCAACCTTTCAGTTATCAGCCAAGTGCTTTACCACTGTACCACCAGACTTATAACCACTCTATAATTATCAAATATAGGAAATTAAACTCTGATGCAGTAGTATTATCACATGCATATACCACATTCCCATATTTCATTTTCACCAATTGTTCCTGGTAGCTGGAACAAGTAAGGTGGGCGGGGAGGAGATCCAGGTGGCAGGAAGCAGTGGCAGACAGGTCTGGCAGGAAGAGGTAGTAGGTAGCCCTGAAAGTTAGTAGAGCAGTTGCAACAGCTAGGGGAGATGAACTTGTCTGTCAGTTTGTCTTATTGTACTGGTTTGTGTGTTGCTATGAAGCTGGAGGCTGTGCCAGCAGGGGTGTCCATGGTGGACTTGTTTTGGTGGAGCTTCCAGACTCAGAAGAAGGAAGAAGCCATGTACTTCTCAAAGAATTGGCCAGTGAAAACCTTTTGAATAGTACTGAAACATTGTTTGATACATTACCGGAGAATTTTATGAGCAGCCCTGAAACATTCTCCAAAAGTGCCAGAAGATGAGCCCCTCAGCTCAGAAAGCACTCAAAATGTGACTGGGAAAGAGCTGCCTCATCAAAATAGGGCCTATCTTAATGATGTGGATAAAGTAGAGCTTTCTGGGATTCCACATGCTGAAGTGGCTCAACTCAGTATGAGAAGAAACAGCTGCAAACACCCATTGACAATTGGAACATGGAATGTATGAAGTATGAATCTAAGAGTATTAGAAGTTGTCAAAAATGAAATGGAATGCATAAATATTGGTATCCTAGGCATTAATGAGCTGAAATGGACTGGTTTTGGCCATTTTGAATCAGATAACCATATGATCTACTATACCGGGAATGACAGATTGAAAACAAATGGCAAGGCATTCATCACAAAGAACGTTTCAAGATCTGTCCTGAAGTACAGTATTGTCAGTGATAGAAAAATATCCATATGCCTACAAGGAAAGCTGGTTAATACTACTATTATTCAAATTTATGCACCAACCACCAAAGCCAAAGATGAGGAAATTGAAAATTTTTACTAGTTTGAGCAGTCTGAAATTGACTAAACATGCAATCAAGATGTGCTGATTATTACTGGTGACTGGAAAGCAAAAGTTGGAAAGAAAGAAGAATCATCGGAAGTTGGAAAATTTGGCCTTGGAGATAGAAATAATGTTGGAGATCACCTGGTAGAATCTTGCAAGACCAATGACTTATTCATTGCAAATACCTTTTTTCAACCACTCAGATGGTAGCTTTGCATGTGGATTTCCCCAGATGGAATACACAGGAATCAGACTGACTGCATCTGTGGCAAGAGACAATGGACAAGCTCAGTATCTTCAGCCAAAACAAGACCAGAAGCTGATTGTGGAACATATCATCAACTGCTCATTTGAAAGTTCAACTGGAAGTTCAAGACAATTAAGACAAGTCCATAAAAGACAAAATACGACCTTGATTATATTCTTCTTGAATTTAGAGACCATTTAAAGAATAGATTAGATGCATCAAACACTAGTGCCACAAAACCAGAGGAATTGTGGGATGAAATTAAGAAATCATCCATGGAGATGCATTTGCAGAAAAATGAAACAAGATCTGTACCTCACACCACACACAAAAAACAACTCCAGATGGATCAAAGACTTAAATGTGAAACCTA
>NW_006921695.1:8462998-8472430 GCF_000298275.1 Orycteropus afer afer | reverse complement strand
TAAAAAAAAAAAAAAAAAAGAAAGAAAGAAAGAAATCATCTGTGAAAAAAGCAAAAAGTCATTAAAAAGACAGGAAAGGAAGAAAAGACCAAAATGGATGTCAGAAGAGACTCTGAAACTTACCCTTGAATGGAGACTAGCTAAAGCAAATGGAAGAAGTAAAAGAGCTAAACAGATTTCAAAGAGCAGTTCAAGAAGACAAAGTCAATTATTATAATGAAATGTGCAAAGGCATGGAGTTGGAAAATGAGAAGGGAAGAACACACTAGGCATTACTCAATCTGAAAGAACTGAAGAGGAAATTTAAGCCTTGAGTTGCAATATTGAAAGATTCTAAGGGCAAAATAGTGAATGATACAGGGAACATCAAAAAAGATGAAAGGAATACATAGTCACTGTACCAAAAATATTGGTTGATATTCATCCATTTCAGTAGGTGACATATGATCAAGAACCAATGTCATTGAAGGGAGAAATTGAAGCTGGACTGAGGGAAGTGGTGAAAAACAAGGCTCCAAGTATTGACAGAATACCCATTGAGATGTTTCAATGGATGCCAAACTAGAGGCACTCATTTGACTACGCCAAGAGATTTGGAAGAAAACTATCTGACCAACTGACTGGAAAAGATCCATATTTGTACTCATTCCAAAAACGGCGATCCCACAGAATGTGGAAATTATCAAACAATATCATTAATATCACATGCAAGTGAAATCTTACTGAAGATAATTCAAAAACAATTATAGCAGCATATTGATGGAGAACTTCCAGAAAGGCAAGCTGGATTCAGAAGAGGACATGGAAAGAGGGATATCATTGCTGCTGTCAGATGGATCTTGGCTCAAAGCAAAGAATACCAGAATGATGTTTACTTGTGTTTTATTGACTATACAAAGGCATTTGATTATGTGGATTGTAACAAATTATAGATAACATTGAGAAGAATGGGAGTTCCAGAATACTTCATTGTGCTCATGAGGAACTTGTTCGTAGACCAGGAGGCTGTGGTTCAAACAGAACAAGAGGACACTGCATGGTTTAAAATCAAGAAGAGAGTGTGTCAGGGTTGTATCTTTTCACCATACTTATTCAATCTGTATGCTGAACAAGTAATTCGAGAAGCTGGACAATATGAATAAGAACGTGGCATCAGGATTGAAGGAAGACTCATTAACAACCTGTGTTATGCAGACAACACAACTTTGCTTACTGAAAGTGAGGATGACTTGAAATACTTAATAAAGAAGATGAAAGACTATTGTCTGCAGTATGGATTACACAAAAAAACAAAAATCCTCACAAGACCAATAAGCACGATAAATGGAGAAAAGACTTAAGTTGTCAACAACTTCATATTACATGGTTCTACAATCAACACAAATGGAAACAGCAGTCAAGATATCAGATGTCATATAGCTTTGAGAAAATCTGCTGCAAAGGAACTCTTTCAAGTGCTGAAGAGCAAAGATATTTCCTTGAAGCCTAAGGTGCAGTGCGCTCAACGCAAGCCATGGTATTTTCACTTGCCTCATATGCATGTGAGAGATGGACAATGAAAAAGGAAGACCAAAGAAGAGTCAATGCTTTTGGGATGTGGTGTTGGCAAAGAATGCTGATAGTACTGTGCACTGTGAAAAGAATTAACTAATATGTCCTGGAAGAAGTGCAGCCAAAATGCTCCTTGGAAGCGAGAATGGACAGACTTTGTCTCACCTACTTTGGTCTTGTAAGAAGGGACCAATCTGTGGAGAAGGATATCATGCTTGGCAAAATAGAGGGACAACGAAAAAGGGGAAGACCCTCAATGAGATGGATTGACACAGTGGATGCAACAATGGGCTCGTGTATAGCAGGGATCATGGGGATGGCACAGGACCAGATAGTGTTTCGTTCTGCTGTACATGAGGTCACTATGAGTCAGAGAACACTCAGTGGCACCTAATGACAATTATACTATCACCATTATAGCTTTTTTATTTCTTTGGCTCCAGGATCCAACGCAGGATCCCTCACTGATGCATTTAGCTCTCTTATCGCTTGTCATTTTTGGTCTGGAACAGTTCAGCCTGCCTTTGTATTTCAAGATAATTTTAGAGAGTCCAGTCAATATTCATTGAGTTTGTCTGGTTGTCTCCTTATGTACGTTTCATTTTTAAAGTCCCTCCACCATAATGGGCTCCAAAAAAACGAAACTTATTGCCATTGAGTCAATTCCAATTCATAGACATCCCATTGAGTTCCCAAGGCTATAAATCTTACGAAAGCAGACTTTTTCATCTTTCTTCCACAGAGTGCCTGATGGATTAGCAGCCAAATGCCTTGACCACTACACAAGTGTTCCTGTGGTGTGCTACCAAAACCAAAAGCGAACTCACTGTGGTCAAGACGATTCTGACTCATAGTGACCTGTCCTTGGGTTTCCAAGGCAGTATCTCTACAGAAGCATAGTGCCAGTAGTCCATCTGAGGAGTGGCTGGTGAGTTTGAACCACCAGCCTTCTGGTTAGCAGTCAAATGCCTTAGGTACCACATCACCAGAGCTCCCATGGTTACCATCTCCACATACAGTTTAGTTCTCTCAGCTGGATATGAGCTCTGGCAGCACTGGGTCAGCTCGACAGGGCTAGCATCCAAACACAAGATGAGTAGCCAAGTTAGGAGATGTGCCTAAATCAATTTCCTTTGCCTGAAGAAACTATTTGTTTAGCAAATAATTTTTAACTATTCATTACTGTGAAATGTAAATGATTGACGGATTACTGCAAAATGCAAATTTGAAGGGAAGCTTTATCTAAATTTTATCTCCTCTGAAAGCTAAAAAAAACAAAAAGAAAAACTCTTTTGAATTGCAAATTTTACATAATTTGCTAATGAAGGCAGAAAGGCTTTTCTTAAGCAAATAATTGCTTGGGAAAAAGATATGTAAACAGCACCATTCTTTGCTCTTTGTTCTTCCCACAACTTTAATCTTTAATCTTTGAATCTATCTGTTTTCCCCTACCTGAGACCTGTTCACCTGCAGGTAGGATGAATAGGAAAAGTAGGGGCAGAGTAGTGAATGTTTCATAAAAATTAATTTATTCCAGTATTCTTTTATACTGACTTGCTCTCCTACCTATTTGTATGAAGATACACTTTCTTTCATGAAACAGTTGTGAAAGGAGATGGTAGTTTTTTGAGAATTTTTTTGTTATTGTTGGTGGTGGGTTGTTATTGTTGGGTGCCATAGAGTTAATTCTGACTTACAGTGACCCATGTGACAGAGTAGAACTGTCCCAGAGGGTTTTCTAGGCTGTAAACTTCATGGAAACAGATCACCTGGTATTTCTCCCACAGAGCCTCTGGGTAACTTCAAACTACCTACCTTTGGGCAATCTACTTCCGTAGTGATACTGCCTCGGAAACCCAAGGAGAGGTCACTATGAGTCAGGGCCAACTCGATGGCACATAACAACAACAACAACAGCTTTTCGACTAACAGCTAAATGCTTAGCTTTTTTTGCTACCAGGGTTCTTTTCTGGGAGAGTGTGGGGGGCAGATTGTTTAATAATGGCCTCTTGTAGAAAATAAAGGGTTAATGTCTTTATGCCAATCCAAAGTTTCCTAGCTTTCTCTCTCTCTCTCTTTCTTTTTGTAGTTTGTAAATTAGTTGCTCTGAAATCCAAAGGGGTTAGGGAGCATCAACTTGGTGGGAAAACCCCTAGATTTGGAGTCAGGAGGTGGAACTGGCTTTAATTCCTGGATCTCTCACTTATATGAGCTACATCATCTTGAGCAAATCACTTCAGCCTCCGTCAGCCTCAGCTCATAATCTATAAAATTATCTAGTGTTGGCTGCTCTCCCTAGCTCACAGGAGTCCATAGGGTGATATCTTCCTATGGCTATTTGAAGCCAGATGTGTTACTCTCTCACTCCCAGCACTGAGCAGGGAGCTTGCCATATAATGAGTATCCAGAAAGCGCTTTCTGTAGAAATGAATGAGTGGAATGAGAATGAGTGTGTGATCTTCAAATGCCATAAATGTGTCTATAAGCCATCATGATAGGGAAATGACTTCAAAATTGACATTCCATTCAGTAAAGCACAAAACAGCAAGTTTGGTGCAGATTATGAATGCATTTTTAAAATTATTTCCCCATTTTATTTAAAGATTGCATTAAACTCTCTCCCTTGTGGCCATGATCAAGTGGAAAAAAAAAAAATGTGGTTGCAAAGTGGGAAGACATTAGGAGAGTCAGGAAAGAGACAAAGACTGCCTGGGGAAAAGAAGAAAGGTGAATGTTTCTATTTTTTTCCCCCATCTTATTAAACAATCCTTCTGAGCTATTATCTGTTCCCAGCACCAACAACTTGTATTTGTAAGGCAGGATGTTGAAGTGGAGAGATTGGGCACTGGGCTCTCTCCTAGACCATAGTTTTAATCCTGACTTCTATAACCCTGAATAAATCGTTTAATTGCTCTGGGCCTCGGTTTCCTTATTAGTAAAATGAAGATAATAAGGCTTATCTCATAGAGTTATTGTGAAGACCAATGCAAGTAACAGCAAATATACAATTCCATGTACTCAGTTTTCTCCTGTTTTTAGTTCTCATCAGTAGCTCAGGACAAGTGACTCTGGAATTATGGGTACTTGAGAGCCTTCAGCCACCACATTGACTAGCTTGAGCTTGATAAGAAAGAATACAGAAAAGTTTCTTAGTTACCTAGTGTTGTTATATCAGAAATACCACAAATGTGTGGCTTTAAAGAACTTAAATTTATTTTCTTATAAATTTGGATGTTAAACATCCAAATCAGAGTCTTGGTTGTGTTAATTCCTTCTTTGTAGGTAATCCTAGGCAAACAGTCCTTGGCTCCTTGGCTTGTAGATAATCTTCACATGGTGTCTGTCTTCCAACATATGCACATCTCTGTGTATAATGTGTTCTTTTTTATAACTCAGAAGTGATTAGATTTAGAATTCACCCTACTCAGGTATGTTCTAAATACAATAACAAAGAAAACCCTAACTCCGAACAGGATTGCATCTATAGGTATAAAGGTTAGAATTCCAACACATTTTTTGAGGAGATACATTTAATCTGAAACAGTCTAACAATTCCAATGTTTTGTGTTAAAAAAAAAAAAAAAAAAAAGGAAAATGAACTCTGAGTCTTAACATGGTTCTGTAATCCCTGCTCCATCCTGCCCCTTGGATTCTAAAGAGCTGTATAATTAACAATTTACTATACATCAGAACCAAACTCTTAGGTTCTTAGTGCTGCTATAGCGAAAATAAAAATGGTGTTAAAGAAGCATTATCCCTTGGTGGCACAGTGGTTAAACACTGGTCAGTTCAAATCCGCCAGCTGCCTGTGTACGAAGATGTAGTAACCTGTTTCCATAAAAATTTATAGCCTTGGAAACCTTATGGGACAGATCTGCTCTGTCCTATGGGTCACTAGGAGTTGGAATCAACTGGAGGCCAAACAATAACATAAAGAAATACCACAAGTGAGTGGCTTTAACAAATGGAGGTTTATTTTCTCACAATTTAGGAGTCTAGGTCAGGGTGTGGGCTATAGAGGAAGGTTTTCTCTTTCTGTCAGCTCAAGGGAAAGGTCCTTGTCTCTTTTCAGGTCTTGTTCATAGGTTTCTTAGTGATCTTCATGTGACGTGTCATCTTCCCTTATCTGTGCTTGCGTCTTTCAATGTTGAATTTACTTTTTAGATCTCAAAAGTGACTGGTTTTAAAACACATCTTACACTGATATGGCCTCACTGACATAATGAAAAACTATGTTCCCAAATGAGAATCCACTGGCAGCTAGTGGATAAAAGGTAGAGATGGTACCAAACGTCCTTTAATGTATGGGACAAACCACCCCCTCACACACACACAAGATGAACTATCCAGCCTAAAATGTCAGTCAATAAATAGTATCAAGGTTGAGGAATCCTGATATAGACAACAGAACAAAATACTGTCTAGTCTTGCACAATCACTGTGATTGGTTGGGGATCAGACCACTGTGATCCATAGGGTTCTCACTGGCTGATTTTCAGAAGCAGGTGGCCGTGCTTTTTCTCCTAGTCTATCTTAGCCTGGAAGCTCTAATGAAATGTGTTCAACATCTGCAGATACAGGAGTTAGAATTTACAATACGTATTTTTGAGACACCCAATTCAATGTCTAGCACAAACATATCTACGGTATTAAAGAAACATTGTCTCATTTAAGCCACAAAAAAGTGGCTTCCGGAGTGGGGGGGGGGTGGGAAACCCTAAATAAGTAAAATAAGAAAAAGACATGCATGAAGTCTGTAGGAAACTGGCATTCACATTGTATCTTGTACAGCTCATACTCATAAAGTTTAATATAACCTATTGATTACTTGAAACTAACAAATCCTGAAGGCACAGAACTGCATACTACAATAAAAGGGAA
Organism: Orycteropus afer afer; assembly: GCF_000298275.1. NCBI lineage: Eukaryota > Metazoa > Chordata > Mammalia > Tubulidentata > Orycteropodidae > Orycteropus > Orycteropus afer. Next base: position 8,465,998 of record NW_006921695.1, on the reverse strand, counting down.
AAAAAAAAAAAAAAAGTCAATTTTCCAATGTGATGGGAGCCCTTGAGTGAGAGCCAGCATCATGCAGTGTAGTAATCACCAGTTAGTATTAGAGGAAATAAGTCTGACGCTTTATAGAGCTGTTTGCTTGCCGTAGTAAAGCATTTCTATTTGAAAATGGTACAACTCAGTAGATCTTGTACATGCAGAAACAAACATTCTCCATCAAGTTGGTCAGCTGCATGCCCTTTCCTACAATTGCCAACAGCAAATTTTTAAAGTATCTTGTTTCCGTTTCTATTATCATAATCTCAAAACATCGCTAAGCATTCTATGGCTTTGTTTCATTTTAATCAAGTAAGGATTTTTCAATTCTACGTTCAATCATAATTAAAAAGAGTGTAATGAGCCATTTAAAAATAGTTTGTATGGCAGGAACTGGAAGATTATATAAGGCAGCCAAACTAATTAACTGGTAAACAGTATGTTACATATGAATACTTGATGAAAGGCTTATGGAAGTTCAGAGCTGTAAGAAATTCTAGTATTCTATTGGCTTCCTAAGTGAGCAGGTATTAACCATTTTGCGGGGACCCCTTTGGGAATTTCAAGGAACTTTTTGTTAACAAGAGTTTTATAGTTGCAAACTTGATTTGTTAAAGATTTAAGGTGCTGACTAACAGCTGGAGAGGACAGTTGCATTCTAAATAAATTTGAAATGCACTTGGGAAAATGATGCTTCCAAGCTACCTATACCCGGAAAGGAAAAATATCAGCATCATCAGCCACAGAAAGAGATGACAAATGGGAAGTCAATAATATAACCTTTAGGTGGGTGGCTGCTTGATCCATTTTGGGAATGATATGAGTTTGACTGTAAATGGCAATAAACAATATTCTTTCAACAGAATAGTCTCTGCTGCATGATTGGATGTCATTTTCTAGGTCTAATTCGTCTGCAGGAGCTCATCAAAGCTCCCTCCAGATATAACATTAAAATCAAAATCCGCCAGCTGCCCTCTGGGAATAAAGATGCCAAGCCTCTACTTAAGGAGATGAAGAAGGGCAAGGAGTTCTATGTGATATTTGATTGTTCACATGAAACAGCTGCTGAAATCCTTAAACAGGTAAGAGGGGTAGAGGGTAGGTGGGAGAATGGGGGGAAAATTCCTTTCTCTGTATCAAAAATACCATCTGGTTTTCAGTTAGTGCAGTATGAGAAAACTGCAGCTGTTAAGTTTAGGCTGAAAATTACAGTTTTCAGGACCATTTCAGTGAGGGGGCTAAGGAAGTTCAAGTGGCTTCCCGAGCCCCTTCACTGAAATGGTTTGGACTTGTAGATATGTGGTCTTATGTACACTTTTAGACTGTGTGGATCATGCTAGGAGAGATTGAAAGGAAGAGGGGGAACAATGATAGTTTTAAAGATGAGAATCAGTTTAAAGTCGATTCCCAGAAAGTAGAGATTAATCCAGTCCTCACTTTCCCACAGCTGCCACACAGCACTTTCACACTCTTGCTCCTTGGGCTAAGTCAGACCTTACAAGTTAAGAGGACACTGTCCTTGGGTTAGGGAGCTCTGGTGGTACAGTACTTAAAGCATTTGACTGCTAACCAAAATATTAGCAATTCAAACTCACCAACTGCTCTGTGGGCTCTGGGGGGGGGGGTGAAGATGAGGCTGTCTGCTTCCATAAAGATTTACAGCCTTAGAAACCCTATGGACAGTTCTACTCCATCATTTGTTGTTGTTGTTGTTGTGTGCCATCGAGTCGGACCCGACTACTCCGTCATAAAGGGTTGCTATGAGTCACAATCAACTCTATGACAGTGGATTTTGTCCTTTGGTCCTTTAATTTGCTAGAATGACTCACAATACTCATGGAAAATATTACACTTAGAACTGCTGGTTTTATTGCAGTGAAAGTATATAAATCAGGATCATCATAAGAAAGAGATGCACAGAGGGATCTGGGAAGGTTACCAACATGTTTCTCCCACATCTCAGAGAGGGCATGTCACCCTCCTTTGCTGACCAGGAAGCTCTCTGAGATTTCATGTTTCAGGCTCTTATTGACCAGTCCTACATGATTGGTTAAACCATGCCTCCTGGGGCTAGTTGATATGGACCTCTCAAGAGAGTTTTTTTCTGGTCTGGCCAAGCATAACTTGCACAAATCCCCAGGTGTGGCCTGGAAGTCCCAGACCAAAGCACTGCAATTACTCTAAGGTCTATATCTCAGGAACCAAGGACAAAGGCCACTATACTTTGGGTAAAGCTAAATTCTTTACCCCACAGAGGTATCATTTCAAGACGAATAATCATCTGATCCACATTTCATTTACACAATGCCTGACCTGACTTGTCTTAAACACATCCTCCTCATGTTGTGGCCTCTTTTCTCAAACATGCAGGATTCCAAGAACACTAAAAAAAAAAAAAAAACAGGGACAGTCTCCAGAAATAATCTTCTTTCTTCCAGTTTCTTATAAAGAGTTCATTGTCATGCATTAAGCTATGTGCGGCTAATGTGGATAGAAGTACTTGGTAAATTTTAAAGTCTTATATAAATGAAATATGTTAATAATATTAAGAATGTATACAACAATGAACAATTTCTGAGCACTTCAGATTATACCACTGGACTTATGCCCAAGAAGAAACAATTCATACATGGAAAAAATATAGAAAAGACAACATAGACTAGTAATTCCCAGCTTAGACTGATTCACCTCCCACCCACCACCCTCACTTCCAGGGACTTTAGGCAAGGGCATGGAACCCTAGTAGTGTGGTGGGTAAAGCACTTGGCTGTTAACTGAAAAAGTTAGTGGTTCAAACCCACTAGCCATCTCCCAAAAGCAAGATGTAGTAGTATGCTTCTATAAAGATTATACTTTTGAAAACCCTATGAGGCAGTTCTTAGGAGCTCTGGTAGCATAGTGGCTAAGACAGTTGCCTGCTAACCAGACGGCTGGCAGTTCAAACCCACCAGCCACTCCTCGGAAGGAAGGTTGGGC
>NW_006921695.1:8462366-8462898 GCF_000298275.1 Orycteropus afer afer | reverse complement strand
TGCTGGTGGGACTGTAAAATGGTACAACCATTGTAGAAAGGAGTATGGCGATTCCTTCAAAAGTTGGAATTAGAAATACCATTTGACTCAGCCATCCCATTACTAAGTATATACCCTAAAGAAATGAGAGCCATGACAAGAACAGATACATGCATGCCCATGTTCATCGCAGCACTATTTACAATAGCTAAAACATGGAAACAACCTAGATGTCCATCAACTGATGAATGGATAACCAAACTATGATACATACACACAATGGAATACTATGCAATGCTAAAGTATAAAGTAGAATCTGCAAAACACCGCATAACATGGATGAACTTGGAGGACATTACACTGAGTGAAATAAGTCAATCACAAAAGGACAAATATTGTATAAGTCTGTTATTATAAAAATTAAAACCTATTGAAGGAAATTTTCTTTGTTGGTTACCGGGGTGGGAGGGGAGGGGAGGGAATGCTGTTAGATAGATAAATATTGATTTGGGTGAAGAGAAGGGCAATGTACCAAATGTGAGTGACCAATATG
>NW_006921695.1:8457994-8459911 GCF_000298275.1 Orycteropus afer afer | reverse complement strand
GGGCAATCCTACTTCCGTAGTGATACTGCCTCGGAAACCCAAGGAGGGGTCGCTATGAGTCGGGGCCGACTCGACGGCACATAACAACAACAACAACATGAGGCAGTTCTACTCTGTGTGGAGGGTCAGTATGAATCAGAATCAACTTGATGGCACAAAGTTGTTTTTTGGGTTTTTTTTTAATGTATTTTTGGTTGTCATAATGGAGCAGGCACTCTACTGGCAGCTAGTGGATAGAAGGTAGAGATGCTGCCAAATGTGCCTTAATGTACTGGACAACCCCCCCCCACACACACACACACACAAAACCATTCAGCCTAAAATGTCAGTCAATAAATAGTGTCAAGGTTGAGGAATCCTGGTATAGACAGCAGAACAAAATGCTCTCTGGTCTTGCACCATCACTGTGATTGGTTGGGGATCATGGAGATCAGACCACTGTCATCCATAGGGTTCTCATTGGCTGATTTTCAGAAGCAGATGGCCATGCTTTTTCTCCTAGTCTATCTTAGATTTGGAAGCTCCAGTGAAACGTGTTCAACATCATAGCAACCCTTCAAGCCTCTGCTGACAGACGGGTGATAGCTGCGCATGAGGTACATTGGCTAGGAAATGAACACAGGTGTTCCACATGGAAGGGGGGATTTCTACCATTGAACCACCAATGTCTCCCCCTTGCTTTTCCCAGAACCCCACTGCCAGCATCTGATACTCATACTTTTATTCCACCCAGTACTTTCTCCACTATGAGACGCTGCCTTTCCAGTTAGGTGGAGGACATCTGTTATTTACTTCTAGACTATAACTGCATTAACAAATCTTCAGATGTTATATTTTTTCCCAGTAAAGAAAGCAAGCATGTTACAGTAATGCCAACAACTAAACAACTTTAGAGGTAAATAAATACAACCAGCAGGCCTTTGTCCTACAGCTTCATTTGAGAATTTTAATACAGTTCATTAAAATGTGTAATGGAGTGTGGGCCAAAACAAAGAAAAACATGCAGATTTTATGTGAAGTCCTCAAAATGCAAAGAAGCATCCTTTCCCATGAGCCTGTTACAACAGAGGCTTGAGACTTCTGTTACATTTAAGAGAATGATTTGCTGATGAGATTTCTCTTTGTGAGAAACCCATTTGACCTACATAACTGGCCTCATCAATCCTAAAGGGCAGACCTGGGCCAGGCAAAAGAGAGGTATCTTGGGCATGGAGAAGGGCTGTTAGAGTTTCTTCTCTATTTGCATAAATTTTGACATAAAGTTTCTATGATATAAGTGGTTCTTTCCTGGTAGCCTAGAGATCACATCATTAAAAAGTCAATTAATTTAAAATACATACATACTTTTAAAGAAAACTGGGTTCTCCAGAGAAAAAATACCAGTAAGATTTCTCTCTCTCTACATACATACATAGGAGCTCTGGTAGCATAGAGCCTAAGGCACTTGACTGCTAACCAGAAGGCTGGCGGTTCAAACCCAACAGCCACTCCTCAGAAGGAAGGTTGGGCATTCCTACTTCCGTAGTGATACTGCCTCAGAAACCCAAGGAGGGGTCGCTATGAGTCGGGGTCAACTCGATGGCAAATAACAACAACAATAACACATACATACATATACAAACAACAAAACTATATATACATATATATGTATATGTGTGTGTGTGTGTGTGTGTGTGTGTATATATATATATATATATATATATATATATATATATATATATATAGGAGCTCTGGTAGTATAGTGTCTAAGGCACCTGACTGCTAACCAGAAGGCTGGTGGTTCAAATCCACCAGCCACTCCTCAGAAGGAAGATGGGGCAATCTGCTTCTGTAGTGATACTGCCTCAGAAAAAGAGGGATCACTATGAGTTGGGTCCGACTTGACAGCACATAACAACAACAAATTATATATATATA
>NW_006921695.1:8436792-8457698 GCF_000298275.1 Orycteropus afer afer | reverse complement strand
TATATGTGTATGTTTGTGTGTGTATCTCTGGTGGTGCAAATGCCTAATGCCCTCGGTTGCTAACCAAAAGGTAAGAGGTACCTCAGAAGAAAGGCCTGGAGATCTAGTTTAGAAAAAGCATCCATTGAGAACCCTATAGGGTACAGTTTTACTCTGACACATATGGTGATACCATGAGTCAAAATCAATTGGAATACACACACATAGGTTGTCTTCGTTATCTAGCACTGCTATAACAAAAATACCACAAATGTGTGACTTTAACAAACAGAAATATTATTATCCTATACTTACAGAGGCTGCTGCTGTTGTTGTTAGATGCCATTGAGTCATCTCTATTGTACACCCTATGTACAACAGAAGGAAATTCTGCCCAGTCCTGCACCAGCCTCATTACCCTTGCTATTCCTGAGCTCATCATCGCAACCACTGTGTCAATCCATATCCTTGAGGGTCTTCCTCTTTTTTGCTGACCCTCCACTTTACCAAGCATGATATCCTTCTCCAAGGAATGGTCCCTTCTGGCAACAAGACCAAAGTAAGTGAGACAAGTCTGACCATCCTCACTTCCAAGGAGCATTCTGGCTGTGCTTCTGCCAGGACAGATTTGTTAGTTCTTCTGGCAGCCCATGGTACTTTCAGTATTCTTCGCCAACACAACTCAAAAGTATCAACTCTTTTTGGTCTTCCTTATTCATTATCCATTTCTTACATGCATGAGTCTATTGAAAACACCATGGCTTGGGTTAGCGCACCTTGGTCTTCAAAGAGACATCTTTGCTCTTCAGCACTTTAAAGAGGTCTTTTGCAGCAGATTTGTCCAGTGCAATATGATATCTGATATCTTAACTGCTGTTTCCATAGAAGTCCAAATTAAAGGGGCCAGCTCTACGGGAAGACTTTCTCTTTCTATTCATTCTGGGAAAATGTCCATTTCTTCTTACCTTCTTCTTTGGCAATCTTATGTGGCTTGACACCTATCTTCCCCCATGTCCTCTTGCAGTTTGATTATTTAATCTGCTTTATACCTCAAAAGGGATTGATTTAAAGCATTCCCTAAATTAACAGTGTCTCATTAACATAGTAAAGAAAACCCATTCCCAAATGGATTATGACCACAGGTATAAGGGTTAGGATTTACAACATGTTTTTTTTTTTTTTTTTTGAGACACAATTCAATCCAAAACACACACATATATAGAGAGAGATTTATCACGGAATGGTTTGCAAGACTGTGGGGTGAGCAAGTCTGGACACCTGGGAAGAAGTTGATGCTGAAGTCTTGAGCTGAAGTCTTCTTCCTCAAGAAAATTTCAGTTTTGCTCTAACAGTATTTCACCTGATTGGATGAGGTCCACTTCAGATTACAGAAGATAATCTCCTTTATTTAAAGTCAACTGATTATAGATGCTAATCATACATTCAAAATACCTTCACAGCAATGCTTAGACTTGTGTTACATCCTGTAATTGAGTATCATAACTTAATTGAATTGAACCATCACAGAAGCCTTCATAAGAAATGTCTGGTGGGGATGAGTAGGAATGGGAATAATTCAATTTTGCCCTAATCATTGACAAACTTTTCTGCCCATTTTCTCTCTTACATTTTATCGTGTGTTTAGTTTTCCTAATCATTTCAGTAGGAGTTCTGGTAGCATAGTGCCTAAGTTATTTGACTGCTAACCAGAAGGCTGGTGGTCAAACCCACCAGCCACTTCTTGGAAGGAAGGCTGGGCTATCTACTTCCATAGTGATACCACCTCGGAAACCTGAGGCGGGGTTGCTATGAGTCGGGTAGGACTCAATGTCAGTGTGTTTCGTTTTCAATCATTTTGGTGGTAAAATTGGCTGTAAGACTTAGGTGAAGGGACCAAAGAGACTATTCATGCAGTTTTTGTTCTAGATTGTGTTGCTGTTGTTAGGTGCCACCGAGTAGGCTCCAACTCATAGTGACCCTATGTACAGCAGAATGAAACACTGCCTGGTCATACACAATCCTCACAATCCCTGCATGTTTGAGCCTATTGTTGTAGCCACTGTGTCAATCTATTTCATTAAAGGTCTTCCCGTTTTTCTCTGACTCTCTACTTTACCAAGCATGGTATCTTTCTCCAAGGAATAGTCCCTTCTGACAATATGACCAAAATAGGTGAAATGAAGTTTGACCATTCTCACTTCCAAGGAGCATTCTGGCTGCACTTTTTCCAGCATAGATTTGTTAGTTCTTCTGGCAGTCCATGGTATTTTTAATATTCTTTGCCAGTGCCACAACTCAAAAGCATCAACTCTTCTTCAGTCTTCCTTATTCACTGTCCAGCTTTCATGTGCATATGAGGGAGTTGAAAGTGCCATGGCAGTGAATAAGGAAGGTGCATGGGTTAGGTGCACCTTAGTCTTCAAAGTGACATCTTTGCTCTACAACATTTTAAAGAGGTCTTTTGTAGCAGATTATTCTAGATTAAGGATCTAAAAATATTTTGAGGAAAAGAAACATTTTTAAACACTATCAGTAAAAGATGTAGCTCTCTCTCTTTCTCTCTACTTGTATGTGTGTGTGTATGTGTGTATCCTTGGATAGTGCAAATTGTTAATACACTTGGCTGCTACCAGAAAAGTTGAAAGTTGAAGTTTACTCAGAGGCATCTTGGAAGAAAGGTATTTAGTGCACATAAAATCACAATTGATCATTTGAAAATAGCAATAAAGGACACAGATGGGTTCAGTGGACCTTCAACAGGCTGCTATTGTTTGCAACGTGATATATGAGATTTTAGGACTTTCTATAGGTGGTGCAAACAGTTTTGTACTGAACCACAAAATGAAAGATTGGCTGCTCAAACCCATTCAGTGATGCTGCAGAAAAAAAGCCTGACAATATGTTTCCATTAATATTATAGCCAAGAAAATCTTATGGATCTCAATTCTACTCTATAACACATGAGGTTGCCATGAATTGGAATTAATTCAATGACAAGACGTTTTCTTGTTGTTTCTTTTTTTTCTTTCTTTTTAATTTGGGTTAAAGGTCCCTGGTGGTGCAAATGATTTGCACTCATCTACTAAGGGTCTGACTGCATAGCACATAACAACACTAATCGAAAGGCTAGTGGTTCAAATCTACCCAGCAGCACTGTGGAAGAAAGGCCTGGTGACTGTTCCATAAAGAACGCAGATCGGTTTTTGTTTTCATTTGTTTGTTTATTCTGGTTAAAATGGGGTCCAGCTACTCGGTGATCCAGCCTTACTTGCTCTTTTTTAGCCCATGGCAAAAACCTCTGGAAACAAAGACAGCCACCTTGCTACAACCTGACTCCTGAGTCCTTAGGAAAATGAGGTGTCAGGATTTCAGGAGCTTGCTTCTAGCTACCCCTCAATCTTTTTCTGTCAGAAGAAAGAAAAGGAAGGAAGAAGACATGAGGTCTCTGAAGGTGCCACCAGTAATGGTGTTGATCATCTCATAAAATCCTCAAACCACCACCTTAAATAAATTTGGTTCTCCTTTCAGACTTGAGGAAATAGTAGCTTAGGTGGGTGAAGTGGCCAATAAAAGGTCACTTTCTGAGTGAGGCAACCATATGGTCTCCAGTGATTATAATCTGAGAACCACAGGGCATTCATTCCACCATGAAAGGTCCTCATCCGGAGTCTATAACTACTTTCTAGACTTTCAGAACAATCTGGGGAAAATACAACCACTTGCTGTTTGTCTCTTTTCTATGAAATTAGTATTAATAACTTTTACTTTTTTGTGTGTGACTAAAATCACTGCTGAGAAAATGTTTTCCCCCAGATCAACTTTGCTTTCTCTTATATACATTTTCCCATACTTCCCTGTACCTTCTTTCCACTTTTTAATGACTCTTAGGAGAAAAGAAATCAAATTCACTTTAAAGAAGATATTTGACATTTATCTTAAAGTAAAAAATTGGGGAAAAGTCTATAGTTATTCTTGGGCATGCAGATCACTCCAGCAAAGCAATTATTTCCATTCATATTGAACAAGTACTATAGGATGAGAATCTGAAAAGTTATTTTCCCAAAATCAGTTAGAAATTCAAATGTCAAGACTTGATTAGGTTACAGAGCAGCAGGTTTTTCATATGGTACTCATAAGGTCTCAAGGTGTCATCTTCTCCATGTCCAGCCACCAATGCCCAAGCCAGCAGGCATCCTGCTGCTTTATGACTATGCTGTGTTCTTCTTCACCTAGCATCAATGTAAACCCCAATTCTTCATCTCTCACGCCCTCCAAAATCAAAACCTACCAAAACCAAACTCACTGCCATTGAGTCATTTCTGACTCATAGTGACCCCCATTGGGTTTTTGAGACTGTAAATCTTTATAGAAATAGATCACCCCATCTTCCTTCCACAGAGCAGCTGGTGAGTTTGAACTGCTGATCTTCTGTTAGCAGCCAGATGCCTTATCCACTATTCTTTCTCTCTCTTTCACTACCATTGAGTTGATTTTGACTCATAGTGATCCCTCCTTGGATTTCTGAAGCAGTATCACTATGGAAGTAGATTGAGCAAACTTCCTTCCGAGGAGTGGCTGGTGGGTTTGAACTGCCAGCCTTCTGGTTAGCAGTCAAATGCCTTAGGCACTATGCTACCAGAGCTCCTTATCCACTACACCAAATCAAAACCCAGCCAGTTGCTATTGAGCCGATTCTAACTCATGAAGACCCCGTGTGTGTCAGAGTAGAATTGTCCTCCATGGGGTTCTGATATTTCAGAAGGCTATTGCCAGGCCTTACTTTCAAGGTGCCTCTGTGTGGAATCAAACCTCCAACATTTCAATTAGTGTCAAGTACGTTAGCCATTTGTACCACCCAGAAACTCTCCCACTTCCCAAGTCCCGTTCTTCTTGCAGCTGACCCTATACTACTCACCACCCAAACACCCTCACACATATTAAGTGTGAATCTACTTAGGGAGTGGTTGGTGAGACATGGGTTTGAAATATGAGGCACAGGGTGACAAGGGTTTTAAATGTGGAACACCTACTACTTGCTTAAAGCTCTGCTGGATTTAAACAACCATCCCTTTATTGGATCCTACAACCCTTGAGATCATTAGTGTCATCTCTCTTTTCAGTTTAGCATTGAAGTTCAGAGATAGTAAGACTATTTACCTATCTTTGTTACTTGAGCTAGTTGATTCCAACTCATGATGATCCCATATATGTAAGAGTAGAACTATGTTCCCTGGGGTTTTTAAATGTCTGGTATTTCAGCAGCAGATCTCCACACTGTTCTCCTGAGGTTCTCTGGGCAGACTCCAACCTCCAACCTTTCCTTTTGCAACCAAGCATGTTAACTATTTGCATCACCCAAAGATCCATCTTAGTTACTTAGTGCTTCTGTAACACAAACACCACAACTGGGTGGTTTTCAAGAATAAAAATTTATTTTCTCAGAGTTCTTGAGGCTAAAAGTTCAAATCAGGGTGCTGGTCAATTGGGTTCCTTCCTTGGTTCCTTTGCTTGCAGAGGATCCTTACATGGCATCTATCTTCCTTGTATATGCTACTTCTGTCTCTAATCTGTTCTTTATATAGCTCAGAAGTTATTAGGTTTAGGAGCTAATCACTTCTACACTGGTACGACCTCAACTAATTGATTGATTATATCTCATTACATTATGAAAGGTGATTGCATTGCATTAGATTAGATTACATCCACAGGTATAAGGATTAGGATTCCAACACATATTTAGAGGGATACAGTTCAATCTATCACAACATCTAAATATGTCCCAAGTATGTCCTCTTGTCTGAGTCAATGCAGAATCTGTGACACATATGACTTGACCCTACCTCTCTCTCCAGCCTCCGTGCTACCACCCCTCTGATGGTTAAGTCTCTGGAACATTTTACCTACTCATGTGACACACCACTCCTTTCCTCATATCATGACCTGTGGTTGTCAAAGCCTGGAACTCTCTTCCCCAAAGTCGGGTTCACTAAGCCTTTATGATTAGTGCAAGAGGTAAAGGAGAGCACCTTTCTCATTCCTTACAACCACACTCTACTTTATTTTACAATAACCTCAACAAAAATCTAATTAATAAGGGCAGTTACTCATTTGTTATCTGTATCTTCTACTAGAATGTAAGCTCTGAGGAAACAAAAATTGTCTTTATATAGTATTTTCCCAAATTCTGAGCACTTAGTGTATTACTTGACACACACAACTCTGTGGAGTGAACAAATGACATGAATGAATGAATGAGCCAAGACATGTGCTAAATGTTTTTTAATAAGAAATCTTCAAAATCTCCCTCCTTGCACTCAACTCATTATTCCATACTCTCAACTCTGCCAACCACGTTTGTATAAGTCACTCCCCTGTGTCTCTCTGTGCCTGTTTCCTCAAAAGGAAGGGATCTTACAGTTCATGAAATCCTGTATTACTAAGAACTACAACGCATTTGAGCCTGCAATTTCATTTCTGAAAACAAATTTCGCTCTTTGGAGAGCTGCATACTCACTTTCAAATATTGTAGTTGGATTGAGAAAGCAAGGCATGTTGTGAGCACAGGAGCCTGAATGCTAATGTGTTCTCTGAAGAGGTGAGTGGGAAGGTGGTTCAGTGGTTCTCTTCCTGCAGGAAAGCTGCAACAGAGCTGGGTTGATTCCCTGAGTTGGAGAGAGGCCAGTCAGGGAGCATGAACACACTACGTGGGACCCAGGAAATCTGCTTCCTTGTTTACATGAACAAACACATCAGAGGAGTGGGTTTTTTTGTTTTTATTTTGTTTTGTTTTGTTTTTCTCAGAACACTTGTGGCAATGAATATTAAGCTATCATTGAGCTATTAGTCTCTATAAAAGATTTTAATACCATAATATTTTGTAGAATTATATTACCTTTTCTCCTGTCAGTATTTGCACACTCTTGCCTATTTATTTACTTATTTATTTATCCCTTTCACCTGACATAAAAACTAAGCTAGGGAGAAAATAGGAGTATTTTTTAATGCCCAGCTTCTCTCTGCTAGGGAGTATGATAGCAATGTTAATTAACCAAATAATTTTATATGTTGATTCTTTCTTCATATAAGTTGTGCCTAAAGGTTGTACCTAAGGAAGTGGTTAGATGGTTTTCATCCTGTTTCCATGGAACAGACACACCATCAGTCTTCATCTCTAAAGACAGAAAACACCAAGTTAAGCACAGCCACACCATGCTAAGAGGTCATAAATCTATGTTTGAAATCTGTGCTCACTAAGTAAAATCTTCAACTACATCATTTCCAGTCATTAACACCTAGAAGATGCCAAAGACCTTAGGAGCCTGTTTCCATTGAACATTTGCTGTATGCCAGGCACTGTGCTAAGCAGGCTAAATATGTCACTTATGTAATTTTTACTATAAAATTTTGTATACAAGAAGTGAACAGAGCTCAGTGAGATTTTGTAACTTCCTCAAGGTCACATACCAATTAGGTGACCAAAACCAAAACCAAATCCACTGCTATAAAGTAGTTTTGAAACTGTGCTAGAGGAAAAAAGATGCCAGATTAAACACATTCTATATACTCTTTTTATTAAGCCTTAAACAGGACAAAACTCACTGCTGTGGAGTCGATTCCAACGCATAGCAACCCTCTTTGGGTTTCTGAGGTGGTAAAGCTTTACAGAAGTAGATTGCCCCATCTTCCTTCTCCAGAGTGGTTGGTGGGCTTGAACCACTAATTTTCTGGGTAGCAGTCAAATGCTTTAGGCACCACAGCACTAAAGCTCCTTAAACAGGGCAAAGACAAAACAAATAGAATCATCCCAAATGAGGAAAATTGTCAGCATGTACTCAGTATAGAGGCTAATGATTTCACTGAATCATAGTCATGAAGTTCATTATATGACAGAGAACAAAGGAAATCATCACAAGATAATGACTGGTGGCAAGTATAACCCATCACTGGCACAGGCAGGACTGGCAGAAGCAGGGAGAGGACCATGACTGGGATATGAAGACAATTGAAGGTTAAAAAAAATTGCAAGATTGGTTCTGGGGCTTTGTCCACCTGACTCATGGCCAATATGATTCGTGGTCATGGGACCTTAAGTCATAGCCACAAGTTATCTACAAGATAATGATACTAGGATCTCAACTTTTAATTTAAATTAGATGACATGTGGCTATTTTTGGTAAATCATTAAGGAGGAGCCTACACAATTTCCCTAGTTCTTTGTGTAAGCCTGAGGGCAAATTGCCCTTTCCTGGGCTTCGTCTAGCCTTGTCTAAGCACAGCCACATTGCTGGTTTAACGATCAGAAAGAACTCAAATGGCACCTGAACTTATGTTAAGACTCAAAATGGAGTTAGTGCTCCCACAACCGACCTCAGCCTTCCACAAACCAAGTGTTTTAGAATTTAAACTTTAATGCAAAACTTACCTCATAAAATAAGCAGAAAAGAAAGTATCCTGATCTGCTACTGCTATGTGCACAAGATATTAATTTATTTCTGGAGTAAAAGAACTTGAAACGTGTTATTATTTAGATAGTTAAGCCTTGGACTTCTTGAATGTGGTTGTTTCCTTTTATTCTCAAACATAGTATCATTTTTAGCTTAAATGAATCCCAAGAAATTTGGATTGTATCAACAATTCCTTTGCCAAGTACAAAATGTTGTAGGTACAGCATAGAGAAATTCAGTCTTTCATTCAACAAATATTTATTGAGAAGTGATTGAACGCAATGGAGATACAACAAGGGGGAAAAAAATCATGGCCTCTTAGAGCAAAAAGGGGCCTGGAAAATAAATGTTACAAGAGTATTGCTATCTAGTACCTGCAAACTTGTCTGAGATGATAAAGCTGTTTTCTATGGCTGTAAGGACTGACTAGAGTCTTAAACTGAAACTTGGCAAGACCTAGTGGCAAATGCAGGAGCTCTGGTAGCATAGTACCTAAGGCACCTGACTGCTAACCAGAAGGCTGGAGGTTCAAACCCACCAGCCACTCCCCGGAAGGAAGGTTGGGCAATCTACTTCCATAGTGATACCACCTCAGAAACCCAAGGAGGGGTCCCTATGAGTCAGGTCTGACTCGACGGCGCATAACAACAGCAACAACAGTGGCAAATGCAGCTCTTTCTCTAATAGAATAAAATAACTACATTTTGGGGGGCACTTAATATGTGCCTTAGATCCCTATGATGCCATAACAAAAAGTACCACAAGTGAGTGACTTTAAAGAACAGTAATTTCTTGTCTCACAATTTTGGAAGAGAGAAGTCCAAATCAAGACTTCAGTTCTAGGAAAAGGTCCTTTCTTGTTGGTAGCACTCTTGCCTTCTTTGGTTTGTAGACAATTTCTGACACATGCATGTCTCTTCCTGCCTCTTTTCCCTTTTTATAAAACACTACTCAGAAGAGATTGGGTTTAGGACCCTGCTCCAGGATGACCTCATTAGCATAACAAAGAAATTCCCATTTTCAAACAGTTTCATAATCACTGTAAAAATGTTAGGGGTTCAATATACCTTTTGGGGGACACAATTTAATCTAGCATATATGACAGAATATGTTTTATATTTGGAATTATCTCTTTTGATCAGCTCAAGAAACCCCACATTACACATAAAAAGTGAGGCTGTAAGTTATACACTCAATGGCAGGAGTGGGATTTCAGACCAATCTCTGATACTCCAAAGCTTGAGTTGTTCTGATCCTTTAAATATGCAAGTCTATTGCTTTTTGTTGTTGTTGCTTCCCATATCAGTCCCTTTATCTGTAAAACAGGAGCTCTGGTAGCATAGTGCCTAAGGCACTTGACTGTTAACCAGAAGGCTGGTGGTTCAAACCCACCAGCCACTCCTCGGAAGGAAGGTTGGGCAATCTACTTCTGTAGTGATACTGCCTCAGAAACCCAAGGAGGGTCTCTATGAGTCGGGTCCAACTTGACAGCACATAACAACAACAACAACATCTGTAAAACAGGATCCCTGGGTTTGAATCTTGCCAGTGTTCCTTATATATCTGAGTTTCCACAAATACAAGTGATCTGAAATTCTTTACTAGGATCTAGACATAAAGAAAGGGGAGTAGTAGAATTCTCACCTTCCATATGAGAGACCTTCCATATGAATCCATGGGTTCGGCCCAGCCAGTGCACCTCCTGTGCAGCCACCCCCTATCTGACAGTGGTGGACTGCATGTTGCTATGTTGCTGAACAGATTTCAGCTGAGCTTCCAGACTAAGACTAGGAAAAAAGGCCTATCAATTTACTTCTGAAAATGAGCCAAATAAAAACCCTATTGATGGCAGTGGTTTGCTCCTAGTGTTAATGTGGTTCCCATGAGTTGAGGCCAAGTCCATGAAAGCTAACAATAACAGACACAAAGAACTTACATATAGCCTTGTACATAGTAGGCTGTCAAAGAACTGGGTGATTAATTAAACAGTCCATTGTTTTTAAAGTTCCTGCAGTCCTTTCATAATCTTCGAGCTAGTTAATTGATGATCAGTTCATTACTTTGGATAAATTCTGACAAGATAATAATGATGAGCCTCAATTTAAACTAACTGGATGGTACTTGGTGTATATTATGTAATTGTTTTGGCAGCACTTTCTTATCCTACTTATGTTTCTCTCATGCCACTATTAAAATCTATTTACATTCCCTGAATACATAGTTATTGAAGACTTGTGTGATTTGTCTTGTGTGTGTGTCTGTGTGTATGTCTCTGTGTATGTATGTATGTGTATTCAGATGCTCATTTGAGGATTCTCAAAAGCCTCCAAAGAGTAGGTTAGGAAGTGGATGTAGATATGTTTCAACTTGATTGGGAAGCAATAAAAGTCACATATATGCTTGAGAAATGTTCTAAAGGTTAATGCAAGCTCTACTAAAATCTGGCTGTAATAGGAGATAAAAGAAATGATCATTGTGATGGGGGTGGAGTACTTCAAAGGAAATCATGTCTAGAACATGTATATTGGAGCATGTCTTTAGCCTATAATAGTATCAGTGAACCCCAGCTTTATTTGAAATTGTTTAAGTGTGGGTGCCCCTGAATGTGCCTGTTTTGGGGGCAAGTAGCCATAGCTTTTATCAGAGTCTCTAAAGAAGCTTACAGAATGAAGTACATTAAAAACATTTTACTATGCAAGATTTTTCCAAGAGACCTTTTCTTCCATACCTTCCCCACAACTGTTAGCCAAATCCTCTTGTATCATAAAGTAGATCTTGTGAGACATAAATTTCATCCATTTATATAATACTCAAACATTTATTGA
The DNA here is from genome assembly GCF_000298275.1 of Orycteropus afer afer. Classification (NCBI taxonomy): domain Eukaryota; kingdom Metazoa; phylum Chordata; class Mammalia; order Tubulidentata; family Orycteropodidae; genus Orycteropus; species Orycteropus afer. The sequence goes on along the minus strand of NW_006921695.1, from coordinate 8,446,450 downwards.
GTGGTTTCTGTGTGTCAAAGACTGTGTCAAGGAAGAAAGGGGAATAGAGTATCATTAAAAACTCGAGCATATTGGAGCCTATTGCTGTCAAGTTGATTCTAACTTATGGTGACCCCATATGTTACAGAGTGGAAATGCTCCATAGGATTTTCTTAGGTGTCATCTTTATGGCAGCAGACTTCCAGGCCTTTCTTTTGTAGCACTATTGGTTGGGTTCAAACTGCCGACCGCTCAGTTAGTACCTGAATGCAAACTTCTTGTGCCACCCAAGGACCAAGAATATTGGGAAAGGGCATCTTTCAGTAGAGGATCTAGTGATTTGTCATTTTCCACATCTGTCAAATAGGGATGTAATGGTATAAACCCCAAATTTTGGCCCTAGGGGATGGCCTCAGGCCTAAGGCAGTCACCTGCCATACCCAAGGCTGGTGATTCATATCCACCAGCCGCTCCCCCCCAGGTAGCCAGGCTGTCTTTTTTTGGAAGGAAGGTTGGGCAATCTACTTCTGTATTGATACTGCCTCGGAAACCCAAGGAGGGGTCACTATGAGTTAGGTCCGACTCGATGGGCACATAATATTACAACATACCTCAAATTGTTTTTAAGAAAATTAAATGAGATAATGTATATAAGACATTAAACCTAGAACTAGTGCATAAAACATTCCACAGGCTAGCAATTATCATCATTTTTATGTTAGTGTATTATGTTTGGGTAATACTATAGTAGTGATAATTAGAGTTCAGTTTTATAGGCATGTTTTTATTACCATGGAGTTGACTCTGACTCTTGCTGACACCCCATATACAAGAGAACAAAACATTGGCCAGTCCGACACCATCTTTATAATTGTTGTCATGCTTAACTTTACTGTAGCCATTGTGTGTTTTGAGTGCCTTCCAATGTAGGAGGATCTCTGGTGGTGCAGTGATTAAAGCATTTGGCTGCTAACCACAAAGATTGGCATTTCCAACCCACCAGTCACTCCATGGGAGAAAGATGAGGCAATCTTCTTCTGTAAAGATTTACAACCTTGGAAACTCTATGGGGCAGTTCTACTCTATCTTATATGGTCCCTATGAGTCAGAATCAACTCAATGGCAGTGAGTTTGGTTTTGGATTTTCCAACCTAGAGGGCTCATCTTCCAGCAGTATATCAAACACAATTCTGTTGTGACCCATAGGGCTTATTTTTTATTTTATTATTATTTTATTTTATTTTATTTATTTATTTATTTATTTTGCTACTCTTCAGAAATTGATCACCAGAGCTTTCTTACTAGTCTGTCTTAGTCTGGAAGCTCCACTGGGACCTGTCCCCCAAGGGTGACCCAGCTGATATTTGAAATACCCTTGGCATAGTCTCCGGTATCATAACAACATGCAAGCCACTGCAGTCTGACAAATAGATCAAACCAAAAGAAGAAGGCCACTGCCAAAGAGTCAATTCCAACTCATTGTGACCCTATAAGACAGAGTAGAACTACCCAACAGAGTTTCCCAAGACTCTAAATTTTTACAGAAGTGGACTGCCTCATCTTTCTCCTGTGGAGCTGCTGGTGAGTTTGAACGGTTGACCATTTGGTTAGCAGCTGAATACTTTAACCACTCCACCACCAGAGCTCCTTGACAAATTTACACTGGTGGTAAAAGAACGTACACCTTGTTAAATTCTTGTCTATAGTATTTCCCAAACCTTCTCTCAGCCTTACTTACCAAGTCTCTGCATCTTGTGGAGAATTCCCCTGATCCTAAGTCTCCACATCATAGACTTATCACATTGCATCATATTCCTTATCCTCCCTTCAACAAATCAGTTTCTCTTTCTCCAACCTCTTAGTGACTAAAAATACCACTCAATTATTCAAGTCACAAACCTAGGAATACACTTAACTCTCCCCCATTTATTAGTTACCCAATATTGCAGATTTTACCTTCTGAATCTATTTCAGATTTGATCTTATTTTCTTTACCTCTCTCATCATTTTCCTCTTATTCTTGTAAATTTATCTCTCTGCAACAAGTCCCCCACACCCCTTTGCACCATCCAGCCTCAGAAACTGTTCATTCTATATAAAATACCAGACCTTATCCCTTCCATGTTTGAAGTTCCTCAGTTTCTTCTGTCTCTTTCCCATTGCCTAAAGTATAAAGTGCACATGGATCATGAGGATGGCTCAGGACGAGGAAGCGTTTTGTTCTGTTATACATAAGAGTGCTATGAGTCAAAGCCGACTTGATAGCACCTAACAACAGCAACATTCACGCCTTGCACACACTGTTATTATAACATCTATTAGATATAAACACAAAAATCAAATTCATTGCCATTGAGTAGGTTCCGACTCATAACAATCCCTCCTTGGGTTTCCGAGGCTGTATCTCTACAGAAGTAGATTGCCCAGTCTTTCTTCCAAGGAGTGGCTGGTGGGTTTGAACCACCAGCCTTCTGGTTAGCAGTCAAATGCTTATGATCATTAATGTTATTGGTTAATATTATGAGTCTTACAATACAAATCAGTAGTTTCAACCCTGGCTGCACATGAGAATCACCTGGAGTGGTTTTAATAGACACCAATACTTAGAATAGAACCAAGAACAAATAAATTGGAATATTTGGGCATGGGGTTCAGACTTTTTTTTTTTTTTTTTTTAAGTTTCTTGGTGACTTCTAATGAATTGAGAAACTCTGATATCAATTACTTTCTAGACCTGATAACAAAGAGCACTGGTAGCACCATGGTTAAGAGCTCAGCTGCTAACTTAAAGGTTGGTGGTTTAAATCCACTAACCACTTCATATGAGAAAGATGTGACAATCTGCTTTCATAAAGATTTACAGCCTTGTAAACCCTACGGGGAAGTTCTACTTTGTCCTATAGGGTCAGTATGGGTCAGAATCAACTCAATGGTAATGGTTATAGTGGTAAGCTTGATACCTAGAGGATAAATTGACAACACAAAGTCACCAAGCCCAAATAACAAAGAATGGGGTCCACAGTCATGATGACTTTACTGAATTATAATAAAAAGAGCCAAACCAGTTGCTATGGAGTTGATTCCAACTCATGGTGACTCCATGTGTTCCAAGGTAGAGCTGTTTGTTCCAGAGAATTTTCAGTGGCTATGTTCTTTCAAATGGTAGCTCTGGGAGCGTCGTGCCTAAGGCACTTGACTGCTAACCAGAACGCTGGGGGTTCAAACCCATCAGCCACTCCTTCAAAGGAAGGTTGAGCAATCTAGTTCTGTATTGATACAACCTAGGAAACCCAAGGAGGGTTCGCTAGGAGTCGGTCTGACTTGATGGCAAATAACAACAACAACAATGCTCTTTCAGCAGCAGGTCACAAGACCTTTCTTCCAAGTTGTCTCCAGGTGGATTTGAACTGCCAGCCTTTCCATTAGTAAATGTGCCCATAGGGACTATTTAGATACCTCATGAAATCAGCAAGACCACCATTTAACAGCCACACCTCTGTTTCTCTTTTAAATGGTTACCTTCAGGCAAATTTAAGATCTAATTTTTACTAGTGCCATTGTGAAAGAAGCTTATTACAAAAAGATTACGCATGTTCTCTGTTAACTTTCCAGTTTCTGGATTTTGTTCAACACTTTCCTGTTAAAACTTTTCTTCCTCTGTACTGTCTCATACACATAAGCTTTCCACCAATTTCCCCTGGAAACTGCAGAGAGTTTATTTTTTTAGGTTCATGTAATCCTTCAAAAGATCTATTCTCTATTTGCCAGATTGTCTATTTCATTCTGCCACAGGAAATCTTTTTTCCTACTCTGTTCTCAACAGCCTGTATTCCTTAAATAGCATAATCTGTTCTGTTGTACACCTGGGTGATGCAATCTGGCTTTTCTGGTTGGATTATTTTATCTAGTTTATTAGTATCTATTAGTATTATCTTCTCTTCTCCCTATCATATCTCTGGAGAGAAGGACCTTATGAAGAAGCTAAAACTGAAAGCCTCTCTCAAATAGTTTAGCTTATTCTACTCACCAGGACTTTATAGATTATCCTGTTAAAGATGGAATTATGTCCCCCAACAAGATATGTTGAAATCCTAAATACTGAACCTGTAAATATGACTATGTTTGCGACAGGGCTTTTATTTTTTTATGTTAATTAAGCCATACCAGAGTCAGGTGGGTTGTAAACCTAATCCCTTCAGAGTGTTGCCTTCCAGAAAAGAAAAACAAGCACAGAAAATCACACACAGGGGGAATTCACCATTTAAGATCGCTATTTGACTACTAACCAGAAGGCAGCCAGTTCAAACCCACCAGCCACTCCTCAGAAGGAAGGTTGGGCAATATTTACTTCCATAGTGATACTACCTTGGAAACCCAAGGAGAGGTCGCTATGATTTGAATTTGACTCGATGGTAATGAGTTTGGTCTTTTTTTTATTTTGCTTCTATAAGCCAAGAAATGCCAAGAAATACCCAGAGCTAGAAAATCTGAGTTCTGAATAGGAGCTCTGGTAGCATAATGCCTAAGGCATAGGGCCTAAGGCACTTGACTGTTAAGCAGAAGGCTGGCGGTTCAAACCCACCAGCCACTCCTCGGAAGGAAGATGGGGCAATCTACTTCCGTAGTGATACTGCGTCAGAAACCCAAGGAGGGGTCGCTATGAGTCAGGGCCGACTCAATGGCACATAACAACAACAACAGAGAATCTGAAAGAGACTAGAATCTTCCCTTGATTTGGACTTCTAGCCTTTAAAACCATGAGACAATAAATTTTGGTTATGTAAAGCCACCCACTTGTGGCATTTTTGTTGTTCAACAGCACTAACAAACTAAGACATATACTTCACTTCCTTTACTTTTTTTCTTTCTTTCTTTTTTTTTTTTTTAACTTGGATGCAAGAGAAAAGTGGGTTGAGTTTATAAGTGATATACATACTATTTTCCAATAAGAGGAAAAGTCTTAGACTCTGTGGATAGTTTGTACATATGTGTACATGTGGTTAGTATGTATATTTGAGTATGGAGGGATGGGCACAGAGGAGCTTAGAAAGTTGTCAACCTCAATCATCATATTTACCCTTGATATATAAGTTTGATGTTAATATACAAAAAGATGAAATTTCATACACTACACACTCAGAAAAAGAGGAAAAACTGAGGTCATTTATTTCCTATTACTACTGCAATAAGTTACTACAAACTTGGTGGTTTATAGCAACAGAAATTTATTCTCTGACACTTGTGGAGGTCAGAAGTCTAAAATCAAGGTGTTCCAGGACTGTATTGCTCCTGGAGGCTTTAGGGGAGAATCCATGTCTGTGTGTTCCAGCTTCTGGAGGTTGTCCTAATTCCTTGTTTGCCCAACATCACATCATCTTTTGTCCATCTGTTCCATTCTCATGTCACCTTCTCTGCTTTCTGACCTTCCTGCTTCCATTTTATAAGGGCTTTTGTGATTACATTGGGACAATCTGGATAATCCAAAATAATTTCACCATCTCAAGCTTCTTAAGTTAATTATATCTTCAAAGTCACTATCAAGGATCAAATTGTGTCCCCCAAAATCTGAATCAACTTGGCTGGGCCTTGCTTCTCAGTGGTTTTGCAGTAATGTAATAATGTAATATGTTAGCTATGTAACGATATCCCATGATGCAATCTTATGTGATAGGCTAACCAGGTGTAAGAGGATTAAGGGTGGGACATAACACCATTACTCTCATCACAGCTCTGATCCAAAGTAAGGGGAACTTCCCTGGGGTGTGGCCTGCAACACTTTTTATTTTGTTGTTGCTGCTAGGTGCCATCCAGTCTGTTTCAACTCACAGAGACCATAAGTATAACAGAATGAAGCACTTCTCAGTCTTGCATCATCCTCACAATCCTTGCTATGCTTGAGTCCATTGTTGCAGTCACTGTCAGTCCCTCTCATTGTGGGTCTTCCCTTTTTCACTTATCTTAACTTTACCGAGCATGAATCCTTCTCTAGGAACTGGTCCCTTCCATCAACATGACCAAAGTAGGTGAGACAAAGTCTAGCCATTCTCACTTCTAAGGAGTATTCGGGCTGCATGTCTTCAAGGACAGATTTGTTCATTCTTCTGGCAGTCCATGGTATTTTCAGTATTCTTCACCAATACAGCAATCCAATTATTTATGTCCAGATGTAATCCATACTGAAAACTATAGTCTTTGATCTTCATTAGTAAGTCCTTCAAGTCATCTTCACTTTCAGCAAGAAAAGTTGTGTCATCTGTATATCACAATTTGTTAAGGAGTCTTCTTCCAATCCTGATACCATATTCTTCTTCATACAGCCCAGCTTCTCAGATTATTTGCTCATTATACAGATTAAATAAGTATGATGAAAGGATACAACATTGACACAAACCCACTTGATTTTAAACCATGTAGTATCCCATTATTCTGTTCAAACTACAGTCTTTTGGTCTATGTACATGTTTTTCATGAGCAAAACTAAGTGTTCTGGAATTCCCATTCATCTCAATGTTATCCATAATTTGTTATGATCCACACAGTTGAATACTTTGCATAGTCAATAAATTACAAGCAAACATCTTTCTGGTATTCTTTGCTTTCAGCCAATAATATCCTGCATTCCATGTCCTCTTCTGAATCCAGCTTGAATTTCTGGAAGTTCCCTGTCAATATATTATTGCAACCATTTTTTAATTATCTTCTGCAAAATTTTACTTGTGTATGTATTAATGATATTGTTTGTTAATTTCTAGAGTCTTTTGGGTCACCTTTCTTTGGAAGTGGGAATAAATATCAATCTCCTTCAGTCATTGGCTCACCTCCAGTTATTGGAGTTAGAAAACCAAAAGGGAAGAACACGCTCGGAATTTCTCAAACTGAAAGAATTGAAGAAAAAATTTAAGCCTCGAGTTACAATATTGAAAGACTCTAAGGGCAAAATATTGAATGATGCAGAGAACATCAAACGAAAATGGAAGGAATACACAGAGTTGCTGTACCCAAAAGAACTAGTTGATCTTCATCCATTTCAGGAAGTGGCATATGATCTAGAACCAATGGTACCAAAGGAGGAAGTCGAAGCTGCAATGAAGGAATTGGTGAAGAACAAGGCTCCAGGAATTGACGGAATACCCACTGAGATATTTCAACAAACGGATGCCCCATTGAAGACACTCACTCAGTTATGCCAAGAGATTTGGAACACAGCTACCTGGCCAACTGACTGGAAGGGATCCATATTTGTACCCATTCCAAAGAAAGGTGATCCCACACAATGTGAAAATTATCTAAAAATATCACCAATATCGCACACAAGTAAGATCTTACTGAAAATAATTCAAAAACGGATGCAGCAGTATATTGACAGGGAACTTCCAGAAATTCAAGCTGGATTCAGAAGAGGATGTGGAACAAGGGATATCATAGCTGCTGTCAGATGGATCTTGGCTCAAGGCAAAGAATACCAGAAAGATGTTTAGTTGTGTTTTATTGACTATGCAAAGCCATTTGATTGTGTGGATCATGAGAAATTATGGATGACATCAAGAAGAATGGGAATTCCCGAGCACTTGATTGTACTCATGAGGAATCTGTACCTTGCCCAGGAGGCTGTCATTTGAACAGAACAAGGGGATACTGCATGGTTTAAAATCAAGAAGGGAGTGCATCATGGTTGTATCATTTCCCCATACTTATTCAATCTATATGCTGAGCAAATAATCCGAGAAGCTGGGCTATATGAAGAAAAATGTGGCATCAGGATTGGAGGAAGAATCATTAACAACCTGAGATACATTGATGATACAACTTTGCTTGCTGAAAGTGAGGATGACTTGAGGCACTTACTGATGAAGACTGAGGAACACAGTCTGTAGTATGGATTACATCTCAATATAAACAGGACAAAAATCTTCACAACTGGACCAGTAAGCAGCATCATGATAAATGGAGAAAAGATTGAGGTTGTCAAAGAATTCACTTTGCTTGGTTCTACAATTGAGGTCAATGGAAGCATCAGTCAGGACATTCGATGACGTGTACACTGGGCAGGTGGGCTGCGAAGGAACTCTTTCAAGTGCCGAGGAACAAGGATGTCTCCTTGAGGACTAAGGTGTGCCTGACACAAACCATATTTCCAATAAACTCCTATGCATGTGAGAGCTGGACAATGAATAATGAAGACCAAAGAAGAGTTAATGCTTTTGAGTTGTGGTGCTGGTGAAGAATGCTGAAGGTACCATGGACTACCAAAAGAACTAACAGATCTGTCCTGGAGGAAGTGCAGCCGAGATGCTCCTTGGAAGCAAGGATGGCCAGACTTCATCTTACCTACTTTGGTCATGTTGTCAGAGGAGACCATTCCCTGGAGAAGGATGTCATGCTTGGTAAGGTGGAGGGTTGACAAAGGAGGGGAAGGCCTTCGACAAGATGGATTGACATGGTGGCTGCAACAATGGCCTCAAGTATAGCAAGGATCATGGAGCTGCCGTGGGATCAGGCGGTGTTTCGTTCTGCTGTGCATGGGGTCGCTATGAGTTGAAAATGACTTGACAGCACCTAACAACAACCAGTCATTGGCCAGGTAGCTGTCTTCCAATTTTCTTGGCATAAATGAGTAAGCACTTTCACTGTTGCATTTGTTTATTGAAACATCTTAATGGGTATTCCATCAATTCTTGGAGCATTCCTTTTTGCTAAGTGCAGCTTGGACTTCTACTTTCAATACCATTGTTCTTGATCTTAAGCTATCTCCTGAAATGGCTGAATATCAACCAATTATTTTGATACAATGACTCTGTATTCCTTCCATCTTCTTTTGATGCTTTCTGCATTGTTCAATATTTTGCCCATAAAGTCCTTCAAATTGCAACTTGAGGCCTGATTTTTTTCTAACTCTATCCAGATCTTTATGTATTTCATTACAACACTTTACTTTGTTTTCTCAAGCCACCCTTTGAAATCATCTGTTCGGCTCTTTTATTTCATCATTTCTTCCAATAGCTTTAGCCACTCTCCATTCAAGAACAAGTTTCACAGTCTCTTCTGACATTCATTTTGGTCTTCCTTTCCTGTGTTTTTAATGGCCTTTTGTTATCATCATGTATGATGTTCTTGATGTCATCCCATAAATCATCTGGTCTTCATTCATTGGTGTTCAAATCTATTCTTCCTATGCTCTCTAAATTCAGGCAAGATATACTCAAGGTCATTTTGGTTTTCATGGACTTGTTTTAATTTTCTTCAGCTTCAACATGAACTTGCAAATGATCAGTTGATGTTCTGTTCCATAGTCAGCAACTGGCCTCGTTTTGATTGCTTCTCCATCACCTCTTTCACAGACGTAATCTATCTGAATCCTTTGTATTCCATCTGATAAGGTCCACATGTACAGCCAAGGTTTATGTTGTTGAAAATGTATTTGCAATGAATAAGTCATTAGTCTTGCAAAATCCTATCATGCATACTCTGGAGTGATTTCTAAAACCAAGGCTATATTTTCCAATTACTGATGATTCTTCTTTGTTTCCAACTTTTGCATTCCAATCATCACTAATTATCAATACATCTTTTTTTTTTTTATTATTAGGATTTGGGTGAAGATTTACAGAGTAAATTCACTTTTCATACAGCAGTTCACATATACTTTGTCTCATGTCATTGACCAAAATTTACAATGCAG
>NW_006921695.1:8376923-8429132 GCF_000298275.1 Orycteropus afer afer | reverse complement strand
CAAATTCTTCTGCTAGTTGGGGTTTAGTCCAAATCTGCATCCTTTCCTTCAAGGCTCAGGGGTCCAAGATTATCTTCTGTGTCTGTATTAATTGGTTTCCCTTTTCTTTGTTGAAGAGGGTCTGTGCAATCCTTCTGCCTAGTCCGCCATCTTGCCCCGCTACCTAATTATCAATACATCTTGATTGCATGTTTTGTCAATTTTGAACTGCAGAAGTTGGTAAAAATTTTCAACTTCATCATCTTTGGCTTTAGTGATTGGTGCATAAATTTGAATCATAGTAGTATTGACTGGTTTTTCTTGCAGGTGTAAGAATAGTATCTTATCACTCTCAGCATTGTACTTCAGAATAGATGTACAAATGTTCTTTTTGATGATGAATGCCACATCACTCCTCTTTAATTTTTCTTTCTTTTTCAACTCATTTTATTGAAATATAATTTATGTACCCTCTTTAATTTTTCATTCCCAGCATTTTAGACCATATGTTTATCCAATTGAAAATGATCAATACCCTTCTATTTCAGCTCACTAATGCTTAGGATATTGATCTTTATCTGTTCCATTTAATTTTTGACAACTTCCACTTTTCTTAGATTCATACTTTGTACATTTCATGTTCTATTAATGTATGTTTGCAACTGTTCATTCTCATTTGAGTTGTGCCCTACCAGCAAATGAAGGTACTGAAAGCTTTACTCCATCCATATCATTAAGGTTGACTCTACTTTGAGGAGACATCACTTGCCAAGTCATATTTTGAGTGCTTTCCAGCCTGAGAGGCTCATCTTCCCACACTATGTCACACAATATGTCACTGCTTTTCAGAAGGTTTTCATTGACCAATTTTCTCAGAAGTGAATGGCACCATCCTTCTTCCCAGTCTGTCTTAGTCTGGAAGGTCTGCTGAAACCTGTCCACAATAGGTGACCTTGCTATTGAAATACCATGGCATAGCCTCTAGCCTCATAGCAACATGCAAGACACCACAATACAACAAAATAACAGAGGAGTGGTGGACTTTTTATCTTACAAGAGATAAAAGGAGAGAACAGTGAGAAGAGAGTGGAGGGACTTACTACCACTCAGAAAGAAAACCTGAGAGGAGAGTACATCCTTTGGACCCAGTGTCTGCAATGGGATCATCCTAGAACAGAGAGACACACAGAGAAAAACTTCTAGAGGCAGAACTCTGAATTTGGACTTCTACCCTCCTAAACTATGAAATAATAAATTTCTGTTTGTTAAAGCCATCCACTTGTTCTATTTCTGTTATAGCAGCACTAGATAATTAAGACAGTTCTTTTTACCATATGTTGTTTTGTTATACACCGTCGAGTTAGACGTGACTCAGCAACTCCTCCTTGGGTTTCTGAGGCAGTATCACTACGGAAGTAGATTGCCCAACCTTCCTTCCAGGGAGTGGTTGGTGAGTTTGAACCACCAGCCTTCTGGTTAGAGGTCAAGTGCCTTAGGTACTATGTTACCAGAGCTCCTTTTACCATATAAGTTTACATATTCACAGATTCTTAGAATTAGCACATACACATCTTCAAAGGGACAATAGTCATCTTAGTACATGAAGAGAAGGGTACTTAACTCTATGTTAGAATTTTTTGTAGTTTAATGTTGTTTTCTATAAGTTCTATTGTTATCTCTATAGGTGTAAGTTATAATCATTCAATGTTGCATGAGTGTGTATGTGTGTATTTTATTACCAATAAGGACTGATTTAAAGGCCTTCTTATTCATATCTTGTTCTTTTGACGACTGACATTAAAAATTGTGTGACAAAAGGAGGGTCTTGCTCAAAGAATAATGTGGATGCAGTTAAGGTAGCACAGTTGGCACATAAAAAAGAGCTATATCCTAGAACTCAAACCTTCTTCTTAAAACTACTGTTCTGAGATATAGTTAAGAACATGGTTTCAACCAATATCAATGGTTTCCTGGAGATTCCTACTGAATAATATATTACTATCTTGAGGTAAAAGCATTATTTTAGCCACCATCCATGCCACACATTTGGAAGTTGTTCACTTGAAATTATTGACTAGAAACCATGTCTGATGGTTTAGAATTTATCCTGATATTGAGAAGTCTGTAAAATGAGCAATATACTTCAGGTTAGTTAATATAAATGTCCTAAGACACCTATTTCTCAATGGAAAGAAGCACTAATAAAAACCCACACAAATATTACAAGACCTCCTCAAAATTGCTTAGGAGCATTCTGGAATCCATGTTATGTTTCTGCTGCCAGAGCTTATTTATGCCAATTATTTGTGACATTTACTGGATTGCCTTGAGTGACAGATTTAGTGAATATGTGAAGAAAACCTTTTGGGGACTGTCTTCATATCACTGCATTGTCTCTAGGAAATGATCACATTGAAATATGTCACAGGATTTTTAGGACACTCAAACAAGTTGTTGGAAGACTTTGACTCAATGACTTTCCAACTCTGTCACCAACTTAGGCATCAGAACCCACAAATCATATCTTCCTCATCTTCATCTAAACTTGAATGCAGACTTATAAGACAAATTAAAACATGGTCTTGGTGCTGCTCAGGCTCTACTTGATCATTTGTTGTACAAACTCCACAAAGCAGTGAGGTCAATGCCAGTGCAGTGTCATTATTGCCTAAGGCACTTGACTGCTAACCAGAAGCCTGGCAGTTCAAATCCACCAGTCACTCCTCGGAAGGAAGTTTGGGCAATCTACTTCCATAGTGATACTGCCTCGGAAACCCAAGGAGGGGTCTCTATGAGTCGGGGCTGACTCGATGGCACATAACAAGAACAGAGTAAATTGATGACAGTGGCCCATTAGAGTTGTCCTTTCACTGAGTTTTTCTTATTCTGACATTGAGTTTTTTATTCTGTCTTCTGAGGATTCATTTTAACAATCAACAAACAAAACAGCAATTATTTCTAGCCACTGAAACTATAGAAAAGTCAACTAGCATTTCCACCTTAAGTAGCATAATTAAGAGAAGGCTTTGAAATAGTTACCAGCCACCTTCCCCCGTGCTAGTTGAAGGATTAAGCTATCTAGATGGAAAGAAATGTCATGTGCATGTTAGTCTATTTTGAGTTCTTATACTTGGTTTTATGGTAATATAGAGAAGGTGATCTCTGCATTTGGAATCAAAGAGCTGCTTAATTGGAGACCTTCTTTTCCTTGACTTTTACCGAACCCATCTATATCAGATCTGAAGTTTCACCTCTCCTGTGAGTAAAAATTATTCAGCTTGTCCTAACAATTATTATTTATTTTTTTATTTATAACCATCTTTACAAAGAATTTGGGCACCCAGAAAAACTTGTTTGAAACAAAGAGATAAATATTTCTCAAAAGGGGAGGGGAGTTGACCCAAATTAGGTAGGAAAAATAACAAGCTGGGTGAAATTAACACACAGAATATTTACCATACGTCTCTGACTAGTTGCTAGTGGAAGACTCACAGTTTGAACCCTAAACTTCCTAGCAATCAAAACAAAGACATAATAAGCAAGATCACTTACATGACTCATGGTATTGAAGAAAGAGAGCAATCCAGTGATTCAGAAGAACAATTTGTTCCGGCACTATCATCCATGTTGGTCACATATAAGGGACAATAAGATCTCTGAAGAGTAGTGCATGTCAGTCTCTTTCCCATCTCCTTTGCCAAAGCCAGGACATGGCCTCACTCAAGCACAAAACAAAACAAAATAGCAAACCACTGTCATTAAGTAGATTCCAACTCATAGCAACCCTACAGGACAGAGTAGAACTGAACCCATATTGTTTCTAAGACTACAATCTTTATGGACGCAGACTACTACATCTCTCTCTTATGAAGCTGCTGGTGGGTTCAAACTGCTGACCTTTTGGATAAGAGCTGAGTGCTTAACTACTGCACCACCCTAACATAAGTTACCAGAAAATTGAACCCTATCATGTGCCCTTCAAGGTAGAAAATTGACTAACACTACTAATGACTTGCATACCATGAGTCCTCCAAAAGAGAGAGGGGAAATATATTCTCAATATTTCCCTTATATAGATACATAATATATCTACACATTATAAAATATATTTACAAATACATGTATGTATGAAAGGGCTAAGATTTTTACCATCTGTCAAATATAAAGTCAAAGGCTCATTTAATAAGAACAATTCTATGAAGAAACACCGGTTGCTAAAAATCATGTTAGTGGAAACAATTAAGAGGGATATATTATCTATATGAATAATGTTGATAGCTACAGTGATTAAGAGTTTGGCTGCTAACCTAAAGGTTATTGGTTCAAACCCATCAGCAACCAGCCTGCAGGAGAAAGATATGGCAGTCTGTTTCCATAAAGATTCAAGCCAAAACTAAACATACTTCCATCAACTCATACCAACCCTATAGGATAGAATAGAATTGCCCCATTGAGTTTTCAAGGCTATAAATCTTTACAGAAGTAGACTATGTCATCTTTCTCCCACAGAGTAGCTGGTGGGTTCAAAGCACTGACTTTTTGGTTAGCAACCAAATTCCTTAAGCACCGTAACATTAGACCTCCTTTCATAAATATTACATCCTTGGAAAACCTATCAGACAGTTCCACTCTGTCCTAAAAGGTTGCTATGAGTTGGTATTGACTCTACAACAATAGGTTATTTGGTTAGTGTGTGTAATGCAATGTGTGATGTACATTAAAAATTATTTAAATAGAGTCAGAACTAAATCCTAATACTGCCTGGTAATGTATACACACTGGAATGCATACAGCCCACCTCATCAGTCCAACAGACAAGTACAGCATCAACTTTCAAGGAAAGTAGTGTTTCTTTGGTGGAAAAGTAGTCAATTTTCCAAAGAAATACTAGAAACCTCCCAGATTGTGATTTATATATATAATTTTTTATTATTTTAAAAATTGGAATTTATCTTAATGTGACATTTTCTTAATCCCTTAATAACTTTTAGTTAAAATACCAACATGCAGAGAAAAAAAATCACTGTGAGATTTAATTGTAGAATAAGCTATTAAAAGACCAAGTTGCCAATCCCAATCAGTCTCCAGACCATTTCTATTACTGTTTCTAAAAAGGAGCCCTGGTGGTGCAGTGGTAAAATGCTTGGCTGCTAACCAAAAGATCAGTTTGAACCACCAGCTGCTCTGCTGAAGAAAGATGTGACAGTCTGCTTCCATAAGGATTAGAGTCTTGGAAATCCTATAGGGCAGTTCTACTCTGTTCTGTAGGGTCACTATGAGTTGAAATAGACTGGAAAACAATGGAGTTTTATTGTTTAAAATGCATCACCTCTTCTGTCATTGGCTTTGTTGTTTTTACCTAGAAGTTTCCCATTCTCCTGGGTCCTAGTTTGTCTACAGCATTAAGCAGGTCAATGATCAATGATCACACTTTTTTTTTTTTTTAATTTTCATTTTTAGGAAATTCAAGGAATGAACCAGGAGGCATTGTCCCAAACAACTAGCTAGGAGGGAACAAGAATTTTTCTAGTACACCAAACGAAAAGTGTACCCAAAAGACAAAAGGGCTCTTCTGCAATAAAAGAAGACTTGGTGGCAGTTTACTCACTGAATCTTCATGTCTCTTTTCTAGCCCTAAATAAAAGGCACATTCAATTTATTCCTAGGAATTACAAATGTTAATAATAAAAATAATTAGTTGAAAATGTTGCTTTGGAAAAAAAAAAAAAAAGCTTATATTGTCAACTGGGGATCAAAGTTCGCTATAATGAAGTAAAAAAAAAAAAAAAAAAAGAAAGGAAAAGTTAGCTCAAGTGAAAAGCTAAAACCTCAGGTGCCTTTGTATTTTCTTTTTACTTCCAGAAACAATATTTAAGACCTCAGTGTCCAGCTCTCTGTCTTCACATAAACCTTGTCCCGTTCTCTTTCAACCTATAGTTTTGCCTGCAATTACGCTATCTAATGACCAAAGTGAAAAATTGGATTTCTGACTGACCCCAGCAGGTTTGCTCTTTATGCTCGAATGATATAAGAGACCAGCTAACAAGGCCTCACTATGCACAACTTTAAATGTTATTGATGGTCCTTAAGCAATTCTACTCTTTAGAGAATCCTTTTGTGCGCCTGGTCTTGTTATCACCATAGGAATGACTTACATGCTGTGGGCTCATGATTCATAGAGAGAGTTTCCTGTCATTTGTCTTACCTTCATGACATTACAATTTCACTAAATATTCCTGAGGTTTCCATATTAGCAGACAGCATGTAAGAAGCATCAGATTGGTGTTCAGCACATGTTTTGTGCAATCACCAGATCCTCTCTTCATGTTATAGTTCTTTTCATGTAAAATAATTCTAGTTTGCATGTCTTAGGTACCTTCCGGGACCTCTGATAACTCATGGCTTTTCCCCAGACCTTTCAATCCATCTCTTCAATTGAAATTATGAAAATCTTTGTTCTTTAATGCAAATATTCATGTTTTCCCAGTCCTGGCTGTGAAATAGAGAAACCCGGGTCCCCCTTCAAGAGATTTTAATTCAGAATATCTCTTTGATGGAGCCCAAGAATCTCTGGTGGTCTTAGTTTTCTAGGGCTGCCATAACAAAGTACCACAAAGAGGGTGGCTTTAAACAACATAAATTTACTGTTACACATTGTAGAGGCTGTTGTTATGGTTGTGTGCCAGCCAATGTATTCTAACTCATAACAACCCTACGACAGAGTAGAACTGATTTATAGGGTTTCCCAGGCCGTAATATTTACGAGAGCAGATTGCCAGGTCTTTTCTCCCATGGAGCCACTGACGGGTTCTAAATTCTCACTTTTTGGTTAGCAACTGAGCACTTAACCACTGTGCCACCAGCTAACCAAAAAAACCAAACTCACTGTCATCAGCTAGAAGTCTGAATTTAGAATGTCAGCAGGGCCATGATTCCACAGAAGACTCTAGGGGAAGATCCTTTCTCCATCCTCCCAACATCATGTAGCCTCAGGCATTCTTTGGCTTAGAGATGCATCTTCACATGGCCATTGTCTCTCTCTCTCTCTGTGTCTCTTATCTTTTATAGACTGTGCCACTAGTTTGAATTAGGAGCTCTGGTGGCATAGTGCCTAAGGCATTTGACTGCTAACCAGAAGGCTGTCAGTTCAAACCCACCAGGAACTCCTAGGAAAGAACATTGGGCAATCTACTTCCATAGTGATACCACTTCAGAAACTCAAGGAAGGGTCACTATGTGTTGGATCTCACTCAATGGCAGTGGCTTTGGTTTTGGTTTGACTGCTAACCATAAGGCTGGTTGTTCAAACCCACCAGCCACTCCTCGGAAGGAGTCTGGTCTGACTCAACGACACATAACAACAACAACAACAGTTTGAATTACGACCCACCCTTCTCCAGTATGATCTCCGGTGCTGTTGAGTCAGATTTGACTCATAGTGACACCTCTTTGGGTTTCCAATATCACTACGGAAATAGATTGCCCAACCTTCACTCTGAGGAGTGGCTAGTGGGTTTGAATCACCAGCCTTCTGGTTAGCAGTCAAATGCCTTAGGCACTGTGCCACCAGACCTACCTCTATTGACTTACCTAATAACATCTATTTCAAACCAAGTCACACTAACTAGTAGAAGGGGTTAGGACTTCAACATAAATTTTAGAGGAGACACAATTCAATCCATAACATAGGTTAAAAAGCTTCCACAGGGCGTTTTCATTTGCATACAAAATTATTAGAATTGTGGGGAAAACTGCCTTGGAGATTTGATTTCTGAATCTTGTCCTTTAATTTCCACACAAACACCAAAAAATAGCACCAAAGTAATCATTTTTGATAACCTGCCCTGAGGAAGGATCCCTCAATTTATTTATTTGTTTATTTGTTTGTTTTGAAACCGTTTTATTGTGATTTTAATGAAATTTTACAGCACACTTTCATTTTTCACTGAACAGTTCATGCATGTATTGTGACACTGATTACAAGCCCCATAATGTAACAGCTCTCTTTTCACTCCCTCCCTGTGGTTACCCTTTACCTGTGTTTTTCTTACCTATCCATTCCTGCCTCCCTAGGTTTCTCCTTATGCAAATGCTTCTGATTGCCCATAGTTGATTGTTCTAAGGAGTGCATTGCCCTGGTGTAACTGTTAAGCTCATAGTCCTGTCGATTGTTTGACTGAGAGTTAAGCCACCAGAGTCAAATCCTACACAGTGAGGGTGACTAGGGGCTTAATCAGTCTCTATCTGACTAACAGTTTTGCCCCCCCCCCTTTTTTTTAAATTTTGTTTCATATTTTTCTCCCACTCTCTCTAGAATCTGCCATTTTCATCCCTTTCTGAGTGGTTGGCATTGGTAGCTGAATACATCTAATTGTTCTGGTATCAGGATCATGCAGGCTGAGGTTCCCATGGTCTATTAGTTCTTTGGACTAATTGTTTCCATGTATCTCTGATTTTCCTCACTCTAATTTGAAAGACCAATAATTGCATCTTAGGTGAGGTAGGACCAATATTTGCATCTCATATGGCCACTCTTGAGTTCTTAAGACCCCAATCACTACTCACCAAGACAGGACATAGAACAATGTTTTTGTGTAGTATGTTATGCTAATTGACCTTGATATCCCCCATGACTATGATCCCAAACCACAGGCCTAGCCACTTACTCAGGATTCCTCAATTTAGAAGATTTAGAAACAATATGTTAACTCCAAAGCAAATACAACATTTTCTTCTCTGTTGACATCATTTTCCAGGAATCTGAAGTAAAACCACAGTTTAATAATCTCTATCTCTGTAGTGATGGTTCAGAGGAAAAATTATACCCACTCCTCATTATCAACACAGTTAGCTTTGAAAGATCATGTCATTGTGTGAAAATCAGCATATGAAAAGGGAGGATAACCACATAAGATCACAAAATGGAGAATGTCTAAATTGTTACATAACTGCTAAATTACATAATTACATAACTGCCAAACCACTAAGAATCATGGCCTAGCCAAGTTGACATATAACCTTAACCATTACAGGCAGTGTTACTCTCTTATCACAACTTCCAGACATACATTGTTACTGCATTAAATAGTCAAATAATAAGTTTTTCACTCTTGATGTAAATACAAAATGTTGGATAAAGAAATAGTTGATAAGTGAGAAGTAGATATTTCAACTTTCATGAGGGAGATTGTGTTTGATTCCCAGTCAGTGCATCTTAAGTACAGCCATCACCTATCTGTCAGTGGAGACTTACATGTTGCGAGTGGTATGATGTTGAAAAGGTTTCAGCAGAGCTTCCTTTCTAAAACAGACCTGGAAGAAAGATCTGGTGATCTACTTCCAAAAATTCAGCCAGTGAAAACAATAGATCACGAAGATCCGATCCTGCTGTACATGGACTCACCGTGAATAGGAATGACAATAGCTAGCAACAGCAACTACCTCTACCTAGAACACTTGTCCTTTCTATTTCCTTCTCCCTTCCCCCACAAAGTAAAAACAACACATACTCATAGTATGCTTGAAACTATAAAGATACTAACTATGTAATTGAGAACTACAACTAGAAGATAGTGATAAATTTGTGTAAGAACAATTTCTATCCTCTTTTTGTAAACAGATCTCTTTATATCCCTGCTCATTCTGTGGGATGAGATGATAAAATGGTATGTTTCAGAGATATTTAAATATGTCTATACATCAACATAGGAGCTCTGGTAACATATTGCCTAAGGCACTTGACTGCTAACCAGAAAGCTGGAGTTTCAAACCCATCAGCCACTCCTTGGAAGGAAGATGGGGCAATCTGCTGCCTTGGAAACTCAAGGAGGGGTCACTATGAGTTGGGTCCGACTCGACGGCACGTAACAACAACAACAACAACAACACATCAACATTGTCAATTCAAAATTTAGTGAGTTTACTCTGAGGGAAGCATCATTCTAAATACTAAAGTTAAGAATACCAATAAAATATATATCTGAGCATGTACTAAGGGTTAGTGATTGTTCAGTGGTAGAATTCTCACCTTCCATGAAAGAGACCTGGGTTTGATTCCCTGCTAGTGTACCTTGTGTGCAATCATCTGTCCGTACAGCCTTCTATGTTGCTATACTGCTGGACAGATTTCAGTGGAACTTACAGACTGAAATGAAGTAAGAAGGAAGACCCAATTATCCAGCTCCAAAAGTCAGTCAAGGAAAGCCCTAAGAATCACATTGGTCTGATCACTTGTGTATAGAGGCACCAGGAGTCAAGGTGACTTCAAAGAAACATAACACTAGCATGGAATTACTCAGAAATATAGGTAATAGGGAACATAAGACCCTGTGCCACTATGGTAAACTCCAAATATAACCTTTGTTAACACAAAGTATATTGAAATGCGATCGCCAGACTGGTTATTTGTACACAAATCATAGTATAATGGAGAGAGTAGTTGATAAAGAAAGTCAGTGACCTGGGTCTTAGCCCCACATCAGCCACTAACTGGCATCTGGCTTCTGATCTGCTGACTCTGTGGATTTCCAAGCTTCCTTCCAGTTCTATGTTTCCAAGCTTTTATATTCACCATTATTGTTGTTTGCCATCGAGTCGGACTGACTCATAGGGACCCCTTCTTGGGTTTCGGAGGCGATATCGCTAAGGAAGTAGATTGCCCAACTTCCTTCCTAATATTCACCATACTAATTATCAATTTCTTATTACAATTCTGTTTTTTATTCTTATCTCTTCTCTTTTGCAGATTCTTTTCATGGGCATGATGACCGAGTACTATCACTACTTTTTCACAACCCTGGTAAGAGCTTCCAGTAGAAACGTGTTCCATACATTAGAAAACATCTCCACAAAGAGTTAATTTAAGGTCAGCCCTACCAGTGCCAAAGGCAAGATATTGTCATGGAGATCTACCTTCCATTCCTAAAAATTTTCTTAACCCAGTAATGCTGAACAATAGGATGTCCCCCCACCTTTTATTGATTTTTTTTTTATAACTAGCATGAATATGTGTGCATCCAGAAAAGGATTAAAATGAAAATTCCATTAAATAGAGCTGTCAAAGTGTAACTATTCATAAAGGAATATCATCTAGAATTCCTATATAAATTGGAATGTACACTGAAGTATGACTGTGCATTCTTTGATCTGATGCAATTCGTGGACTTATGTCCAATAGAAAACAGGGTTAGAAGGGATCATCAGCCATGTGTTTGGGAAACCATCAAGACAGAAGTTTTGGAAATGCTCTGCACATTGAATATTTAACAACTTTAAGAAAAATTATGGCTGTGTAGAAGTCCTACTAACAAAATAAAATGAAACCATTTGCTGTAGAGTCAGCTCTGCTCATGACAGCCCCATGTGTGTCAGATTAGAGCTGTGTGTGCTCCATAAGGTTTCCATGGCTGTGGCATTTCAGAAGCACATCACCAGATCTTTCTTCTGAGGTAATCTGGGTGGGTTCAAACCAGCAAATTTTCCATTAGCAATCAAGCACTTAACTATGTACACTACCAAGGGACTCCATAACATCTTAAATTGGGAGCAATGATCAGAATCAAGGGAGAATGCTTTAGGGCATTTAGCACATCAAAATGACATGACATCTCTCATACAATCAGTTTCTGAAATCTCTCACTCTCCTCTGATACACACACACACACACACACACACATTTTTACATGAGAAGAAAATATCCAACCTCTTTTTCTAATCATGAAGGTGTGTCAACTGAAATCTGCCTAGATTCCAGGACATTCAGTAAAAGGACTAAATAAAACTTAGGTGAGTAGGGAAGTCAAAGAATTTCAAGCCAGGACCAGGCAGCTGCCATACACATACTAGTTGTTGTTGTTGTTGTTATGTGCCGTCGAGTCGGCCCCTACTCATAACGACCCCTCCTTGGGTTTCCGAGGCAGTATCACTATGGAAGTAGGATTGCCCAACCTTCCTTCCGAGGAGTGGCTGGTGGGTTTGAACCGCCAGCCGTCTGGTTAGCAGGCAAGTGTCTTAGCCACTATGCTACCAGAGCTCCCACACATACTAGTAGTAATAAGTAATATTTCTGAATGAAGCATCTCTGAAAGCATGGAGGGTGCAGAGGACATCACAGGACAAACACTTTGGAGCAATTGCCAAAATCATTACTACTGATGAGCAGGTGGTGGAAGAGTGCGAGTGCAGGATGGCAGTTTCTGAACTAATGTTTCAGTGGTCTTTCCTACCCCATGCTGATTTCCTGATGTTCTGAGCAGGTCCTTTGTCAGAGCAGTCCAGAGAAAACTCAGAAACTGGAAAGAGCAGGGTGTCTCACCCTGGTCTCAATATGACCTTTCCTCAGTCAGCGTGAACACCTGTGTATTAACACACGGAGGGTTGGCCATCTGCCTCAGAACTTTTTACCAGCCCTGGCTGTATTCAAGGAGTTCTGGTGGTGTAATGGGTAAGATATTGGACTTTTAACCAAAAAGTTGGTGGTTCAAACCCACCAGCTTCTCTGTGGGAGGAAGATGAACCAATCTGCTTCCATAAAGCTTTATAGCTTTGTAAACCCAATGGGGGTCACTACGAATAATAAGCAACTTGATGGCAGTGGGTTTGTTTGTTTATTTGTTTGTTTGTTTGGCTGTATATACCCTTCTTGTTGTTGTTAGTTGTCATCACGTCAATTCAATTGTTGATGACCCTGTGTGTACAGTGTCAAACCGCTTCATAGGGTTGTCAAGGCTGCACATCACTAGGCCTGTCTCGTAAGACACCTCTGGGTGGTTTAGAATCTCCAACCTTTTGGCTACTAGTCAAGTGCTTAACCATTTGTGACATTCAAGGACTCCTTTTATACCCCTAATAGCTGATTTTGAAGACATTTGGGAAAAAATATGAACAAGGGAACCTCTGGAGGCTGGCCTTCAGTGGAGATTAAGGAGAGATGAATGTTGCTGCAGTTTTTATTCCTTTTCCTTCTCCGAGTTTTGCTTTCTTTGTTCTTCATTCAAAAGGAAATGTTGTAAATCACACCTTGGACTTTCCACATTTTGCATAAAAGCTTCAAATTATAGGTCAATATAATTTTGCCCATGTTTAATATATTCCTTATACTACGTTGAATTCATGCAATACTGAATCCACTGGGGACTCAGTATGCATTCTGGAAGTTTCTGCCTGCCCTTCTATAACTTGACTAACTTTCCTTATATTGAATTAGTGCACTAACAAAATTGTTTTGCTTTTTGTGTTTTAGATCTTATTCTTTGAATTTGCTTATTTAAGCATGTTCTTTGGTTTTATCTTCATTCTGCCCTGCTTTGCTGTGATATTCCTATGATTTTTGGTCATGCATCTTAATATAACTTAAAGAAAATGAGTTACTTTGTGTTAGAAAAAAAAATACAAATATGACATTTTAAAGCACTCCTTTATTTTACTGAACTAACTAGCCACACAGAGCTGTCCTCTTAAGAGTTCTCTCACCCAGTGCCAAGTTGCCTTGGGAAAGGGTAGCAATGTAGAGAAGAGTTTTCAAAAGAACAGTTTAACAATTTTGTATGTGTCTTGTGCATACACATATCATGGAGTGTTTCTGAAGCTGCTTCTTTTTAGTGACCATTGCCATCACTGATCTTGTACTATATGACATGGTACTTCTCATAATACAGTTACATTGTTAGGAAATTTTTATGAAGGCTTTTCCTTCCAGCTAAATGTTCTTTTCAAAGTTTGGTTTACTGCTCAATGTGATATTTTTAATGATATATTTTAGAATCTAATCTTTTTTATATAGAAAAAATATATAAATCTTTTAAATCTGAATCAACTTATACCCTTCTGGTTTATATGCAGCTTGTTCTATAATGGAGAACACTGGGGTGTTTTTAACTCTTTTTTTCCTAAAACACTGTCTGAAAGGGAATTAGTGCAATTGTTAAGATACTCATGCCCACACAACCATATGCTCCTGTTTATTCTCCAGCAAGAACCTTTGGTTCTCATTCAAAGCACAAGTCCAGTGGGCATTTTGCATGTCCTCATTGTATAGAACGTAAGTTATTTTCAGTGAACCAGGGAATAGTATTTCTTTCTGCTGGAAAAAGGAATGCTCTTCCTGTCAAATGCATATGCAATTTCTAAATTTCACTTCCTTGGCAAGATCCAGGACAGACTGAGGTAGTAAGATGTGACAGAGAGGGAGTATACTACCACTGAAATGTTCATTCTTAGAATGGTCACCTCACCATGCAGAGCGTCAGCTTTTCTCATCTATAAAATGAAAGCAAAAGACCACAAAGGTCTCTTCCATCTCCACAAGGGTGTCATCCTATGAATAGAATGCTCTGACTACTCAGATGTCAAATCTTGTGTCCAAGGGCATACTAATTATTGGCTGCCAAATTTGTATTCTTGGTTTATCAAAATTCTAACAGTACTGCAAAAACATGGCTGAAAATGAAAAATGCTTACTGCTATAGAGTTTCTCAGGCAAAATATGAGTGGAAAGCAAAGGGAAATGTTCTTTTATAGAAACTGTATAGAAATGGATGCCATTTTTGTCTTAATCTATTTGTTGCTTCTGTAGTCATTAATTTCCTTGTGCAGAAAGAACTTTGAAAAATGTTAACTCTTTTCTACTTTTATCATTTGTAACACTGCACAGGACTTATTTGCTTTAGATCTGGAACTCTATAGGTACAGTGGAGTAAATATGACAGGATTTCGGCTGCTTAATATTGACAACCCTCACGTGTCATCCATCATTGAGAAGTGGTCCATGGAGAGACTGCAGGCCCCACCTAGGCCTGAGACTGGTCTTCTGGATGGCATGATGACAGTAAGTAATTTTCCTTTTCTTTTTATTTTTAATGTTGTAAGAAATATATATACCACAATATATGCCAATTTAACCTTTTTCACCTGTACAATTCATGACACCAATTATTAATCATGGGCAACCATCACCAGTGTTCATTGTGAACTGTTTCACTGCTATAAAGAGATACACAATGCTTCCTAGACAATCATTCTCTCTTTTCTTCTCTTCTACCGCTGATAGTTGTTGTTAGCTGCCATCAAGCCAGACCTGAACATAGGTGACCTAATGTGTGTCAGAGCAGAATGGTATGCCATAGGGTTTACAATGGCTGGTTTGTCAGAAGTAAATCACCCAGACTTTATTCTGAGCCACCTCTGGGTGACTTGAGCCTCCAAGTTTTCAGTTAGCAGTAGTCAATTGTATTAACTATTTGCAGCACTCTGAGACTCTTCCCTCCCTTGATAACCACTAACAAACTTTGGTTTCTATGTTGTTGTTAGGTGCTGTCAAGTCAATCCCAACTAATATTGACCCTATGTGCAACAGAAGAGTTCTGGTGGCACAGTAGTTAAAGTGTTTGGCTTCTAACCCAAAGGTCAGCAGTTCAAACCAATCAGCCACTCCATGGGAGAAAGATGAGGCAGTCGGCTTCTGTAAAGAAACCTTTGAAACCCAATGGGGCAGTTCTACTCTGTTCTATAGGGTCTCTATGAGTTGGAATCAACTTGATGGCAGTGGGATGTACAACAGAACAAAATGCTGCCTGGTCCTGCACCATTTTTACAAGCCTTGTTGTTTTGAGTCCATTCTTGTAGCCCCTGTGTCAATCCATGTTGCTGAGGCTCTTCCTCTTTTTTGCTGACCCTTTACTTTATCAGGTTATGAAGTTCTTCTTCAGGGACTGGTCCATCCTATTAACATATCCAAAGTACATGACTTCTAAGGGATTTTCCAGCTGTATTTCTTCTGAGACAGATTTGTTCCTTCTTCTGGCAGTCCATGATATTTATTTTTCTTTGTCAACCTCATAATTTAATGACATCGATTCTTCTTGGGTGTCCCTAATTCATTTTCCAGCTTTCACATGCATATAAGGCATTTGAAAATACCATCGTTTGGGTCAAGTGCACCTTAGTCCTCAAAGTGACATCCTTGCTCTTTAACACTTTAAAGAGATCTTTTGCAGCAGATTTACTCATTGTAATGTGTCATTTGATTTCTTGACTGCTGCTTCCATGGATGATGATTTTAGATTCATTGCAAAATGAAATTCACTTGCTCTTTCTTAGGGAAAAAAAAAAACTTACTTCTGTCGAGTTGGATTGAACTCATAGGGACCCATCCTTGGGTTTCTGAGGCAGTTCAAACCCACCAGCGACTCCTTAGAAGGAAGATGGGGCAATCTACTTCCGTAGTGATACTGCCTCAGAAACCCAAGGAGGGGTCGCTATGAGTCAGTCCCACTCGACGGCACATAACAACAACAACATCACTATGGAAGTAGATTGCCCAATCTTTCTCCGGAGGAGGGGCTGGTGGGTTTGAACTGCCAGCCTCTGGTTACCAGCCAAATGCCTTAGGCACTATGCCAACCAGAGTTCCCTTGGTCTCTATACATTTGCCTATTCCAGATATTTCATATAAGTGGGATCATATGATAATTATCCTTTTGTGATTGACTTGACAGTGAGCACTTTTGAAATAAAATCATTTTGAATAATATTTGAATTCCTTAGGGGTTGTTTAAGACTCTCATGTGGTGTGAGGAGAAAAAAAAACATTATAACATGTGCCTTGAGAGAAGATGTAGTAAGCTTTTCAGATATTATTAAACTTGACCCTAGCTACTATCGAACTGCTATTTTTAGCTTCCTAAATGTACTTGACTCAGATAATGAAGTTGAAAAGAGAGGGCAGCACAATTAGCCAAATGAAGACAAAGCAGGAACCAAAGCAAGGGTGAGTAAAGACAGGTTTAGCCCCTTGAACGTGGCCTTGACAAAGAGGGAGTGGGAGAGAAGAAAAACCCACCTATGAAACTGGTGTGGAACCAGTTTGCCTTCTTCACTCCTGCCACATTTAGCAAGTGAAGCACATGTGGAAAAATGCCAGATTTACGTAGACTCAGAAGGTTTCCAGTCGTCATGTCCTGGACAGGTACAGGCCCACCTTTGCAGACATTGACAGTGCTTAGCACCAGCCATATGTCGCTCTAGAAGCAGATGCCAAGCCTGCCTCCTGACGAGTCAGAAGTACTCAGCTGAGCAGATAAATTGAAAACTGCCTCATCAGAGAGCTTCTTCCTAACATCATTTGTCTTTTATTGTCAAATGCATCTACTCTCCCTTTATTTCTCTAATGAAGCTCCCATATGATGAAGGAAATAGCAGGAAAAGAAAAAAAAAAAGTTCTATGTAGGAACAGTGTTATCTAAGGGGAAAGATTGGGAATGCAGGCAGGTAATAGCATTTTAAATTGGCATACTATTTCATTCTCTGTTCCCATCATTGTGAGAAGCATTCTTACTTTTAAGATGCAATTTACCGATAACTGAAAGGTATCATCTCCCAGAGATGTGAACTTGGGATTTCTTTTCTTTTTCCACATTCCCTTTTTTTTTCTTTATGAGGTGCAAATGGAAAAGAAGAAATAAATGAATGAATGAAGTGGTTCTGGATGATTCTGTGTTCAAGGTCCTTGACTGTTTTGCAAACCTGAAATAGCTCTTAAAACATTACAAAGTAATCAGACAGATAATGATAGAAAACGTTTTGGTACAAATGCACGTTGGTGCGATTTGAAACATTGCTTTGAATAAAAGCAAGTAGAGAATAGCCAGAGAAATGTTAGACCTCTGAAAGGGCAAGGGAAAAGCCAGAAAGAGGGAGACAGAAAGGTTACAGTGAGGGAGATTGAAACTAACATGTTAGATTTCCCCTTCTTTCTCTTGGATTTGTAATTCCACTGAATTCAAATATGGTTCAAAATACTTTGCCCACCTCCCTGCACCCCAACAAAATACATTCATTTGAGCGTAGAATGAGAGCTCACATAATTTTTACCTCAACCCAGAATGTACCACTAAGGGTGATACAGTTTGAAGCAATTTAAGACAGATTGTGGATTTGTCCCAAACATTAAATATTCATCTCAAGTACGGCTTAATTTACCAAAAAAGCGTCTGTTGTGTTCAATTATATTATGCTGACAGGACAGCTTGTATACATTGACTGAGTTGAACAAGATCATTGAACAAAGAAGATGAAGCCCTGAAATTCACACTGAATCACCCTGGGCAGGAGGCACTGCTACTCCCTCGGGGCTGAGGCCTGGGCAAATGATGGCCCATGGGGCAGGGAGCATGGCAGAGCCAAGTCCCAGTGGATGAGAGAGGATCTGTTCTGCCTTGAGTTTATTACTGTCATCTCACCTAAGGGAGGAGTTTCTGAGCTTTGTCATTGTTGTGGTTACTATTGTTACAAACTATAAAACAGAAAATGGGGATGAATCAGACCTGAAGAGAATGGCTCATTAAGGTCCTGTAAAAAGGGGTAGAAAATAGATATCAGGTCATACCCAGCGCTAGTCAAATAAAATGGTACAATGCTGAACCCACGAGAAATTGGACCCAATATAGCTGATAACCTCCCCCACTAAAAAAAAAAAAAAAAAACCCCCTGCCATTAAGTCAATTACAACTCATAGTGACCCCCTTGGGTTTCCAAGGTGGTAAATCTTTACGTAAGTAGATTGCCCCACCTTCCTTCCATGGAGTGGCTGGTGGGTTTGAACAGCCAATCTTTTGGTTAGCAGTCAAATGCCTTAGGTACCACATCACCAGAGCTCCTTAATATAGTAGTTATAATTGATCGTGTCAAGCACATTGACCTTTATCCCAAAAGTTAACTTTGCAGTTCACTGTTTCCTTTCTGCTTTCTCTGTTGTTCAATCCAATTCAATTCAATTCTGATTCATGACAGCCCCATGTGTGTCAGAGTAGAGCTTAGAACTGTGCTCCATAGGTTTTTCAAGACTGTGAACTTTTGGAAGTGGATGGCAAAGCCTGTCACCAAGGAGCCCCTGGGAGGGCTTAAACCAATCTTTTGGCTAATAGCTGAGTATTTGACTGTTTGCCCAACTTAGAGGTGGTTAATTTGGAGATGTAGAAACCAGATCAAGGAAAGGTTAAAGGGCAAATATAAGAGCATCCAATGAATTAATTGTTGAACCAAGAAAGCCACCCAAGTTTCCAGGCCCCGGTACAGTGCTGACACATATTTTCTTTCTAGTATTCCAAATGTTTCTTCTCTACCTTGAATATAAAAAAGCCTTTTGGTTTCAATTTCTTTGGGCCTATTTAATCTCAGATCCTGCATTTCATTCATCTTTGCGTGCCAAGCACTCACTGCTTCCACAGACTAGAGCTTTCCTCTTCCCCAGATATTTTTATGTCTGGCTTCTCACTGGCATCCAAGGCTTGCTTAAATGTCACTTCACCAGAAAGGTCTCCTCTGAAGCCCCTTCTTAATATGTCAACCCCTGCCATCCACTGTTCTCTCTCCCTTTCCTGCTTTCCTTTTCTTCATGGCCCTTATCACCTGACATATTATATTTTGATCTGTTGTTTGCTCAGTATCTTCTCCACAAAAATATAAAATCTATGAGCAAAGACTCTTTGTCTTTTTGTTTCTGTTCCTTTTCCAGTACTAGAAGAGTGCTTGGCACCAAGCAGGCCCTCAAGAAAGATTATTTAATGAAGGAATTAATCTACTAAATAAATATGTATTAAGCTTCTACTAAGATTCAAGATGTTAAATGAAAATATTGATGTATCCTTTTAATATTTTTATGAAAGTCCAAAGAGAGTTTCATTAAGAGATATGCACAATTAGAGAAGATAAAGAGTATTCAAAGGTAATAATATTATTTCAAAAATTAGTAATACACTACTGCTAATGCTTAAATAATGCCATACTATCATAGAATTCCAGAAGTCTGGCAATCCAAACCCACCAGCTACTCCTCAGAAGGAAGGTTGGGCAATCTACTTCCACAGTGATATAGCCTCAGAAACCCAAGGGGTTGCTATGAGTCAGATCTGACTCGATGGCAGTGTGTATCATAGAATTACATTCTCCAGGATTATATGCACTTTTCCCACCATGCTCCAAGATGAATTTTCCTGAGTCCTTTATAGTCATCTTTTGATGTGCCACATACCCATAACAGATGAATATACAACAGAGGAATTTCCATAAAAGCTTAAGAAAAATCCCTGTATTTTGACTTCCATTTGCTTATCTATGTACATCTTGAATATTATTTATGATTAAGGATTTCTTAGAATTTTATATACTAAAAATTTCTTCAGAAGGTATTATTACATGTCAAAACACATTCAAAATTGAAAATAGAGAAGTAAGTTATGTCCAAGTCCAAAATCTTAATTCCAGCCTTAAGAAAAATAGGTTTAATTAAAGAAGTATCAACTTTTAAAATAGGGTTAAGATTGAGTTAATTAAGAAAACTTTTTCTCAGTCAATAGAGTTCAAAAACAGTGAAACTCATTACAAGAAATATTGAGAATAAAAAAAGAATGTGTTCTATTAGCTGAAGGAATAATTAACTCAATAGAAGTTATGAGTGATTTTGTAAAAGTCAACTTTGTTTCTTTTTATTACCTATAAATTTTCCTCAGCAGTTGAGTTGATTCAATCTATTGGCTTTTGAATAGATTGTGGTAATGAGATGGCCCATTCTCAAATGGATTCTTCTCTGATTGTGCACTAAAATTGTCTATGATTTGATACAGCATACGAATCATGGAAACAACAAAACATTAATCTGTCACCTATTGTTCTGGTTACCTAGTGCCGCTCTGACAAGACTATATACCACAAATGGGATGGCCTTACCAAATGGGAGTTTATTCTTACACTTTGGAGGCTTTAAGTCTGACTTCAAAGTGTCATGCTCTAGGGGTTGGGTGAAAGCCCCTCAATCTTGGGTTTCAGCTGTGCCTCCTGCTCCCAGGAGCTCTGGTGGCATAGTGCTTAAGGCGTTTGACTACTAACCAGAAGGTTGGCGGTTCAAACCCACCAGCCACTCCTTGGACAGAGGATTGGGCAATCTACTTCCATAGTGATACTGCCTTGGAAACCCAAGGAAGGGTCGCTATGTGTCAGAGACGACTCGATGGCACATAACAACAACAACAACAACCTGGCCCACTGGAGCTAGAGGCTTTTCTTCACTCAGACAGCTTCTGGCTGCTGAGATAAGCAAGCCCAAGGTTGACAAGTAAAAAGGCACAGTCCTGATGTTACCAAGCAACATGGCAGGCCATTGATTCAAGTCCATTGAAAGTCCCAGGATTGACAGAGCATGGCAGGCTGCTGAACTATAGCATGGCTACATGCAGAATGGAAGCATGCCATAAACTAGAGAATATCCTCAAGGCTTCTGCTTATATGCAGGAAGCAGACCACATTCCTAAGGTAGTGACTCAGCTTCTCATAGTAGATTCCGCCATGGAGTTGATTACTAGTCTCATCATGGGGAATACTACATTCAGCTGCCCAGCCACTCAACCAGGCCTAGCCAAGTTGACACACAAACTTAACCACCACACCTATCTTCCCTGTTCTTCAAATGTGCTTGCATGACAAACATAAGTCAAGAGCCTTATCCCTCTGCATACTCATGAACCTTTCCATCATTACAATCCACAGGGCAAACATCTTTGAGTCTCCACTTTGAGTGTTCAATGCTGCTCCTCTGATGAAAAACATTGGGCAAAGGGATTCAGAGGAAGGAGCTAGATCTTTCCAGAAAAGGAAAGCCTGTGCTTAAATCCTACCTACGTGACTTGAGCCTTGCTATTTTGCCAGTCTGTAGTCAATAAAAGGACAACAGACATTCTGAGATACCAAAAAATTAAGGCAGAATCCAATTGTTTTCATTAATCAGATTCCTTTACTTGTAAATATAGCCCACAATGGGCCTTGCCTGAACCTGTGTGACTTTGTATGTTCATTGAATCACCCAGTGTGTTTTCCAACTTTAAATATCATCATATTTTCCCTATTCTTCCCTTTCTCTCTCCAAAGCTGGCAAATGTTAATGAGACTCATAACACTGCAGACCTTTCTGCACTTGCTGCAGTTGTTATCCTATTCACTGAATTTTCTGGGCATGAGTGCATAATGACATCTTTGCTACTTTTCCTAGACCATCTCCCAGCTCACCTGTGGGCAGCTTTTCCCTACCCACTGTGTGTCAGGTATTTTAAGATGCTCAATGGTCCTCCCAGGACTTTGGTGTCCCAGCAGCATCCACTCCCATAAACTCATATTCCCAACCAGGGCTCCTCTAGGCAAAACACTAACAATCCCACCCTTATCAAAATTATTATTACTTCCATGAGGCACATTTCAAAACAGAAAAAAAAAAAAAAAAAAGAACCAGTTCATATAGAATTGAGAATTCCCCACTTAGTAAGAGCTGACATATTTCCTTATTTTTTGAGGTACACCTCATGGATGAGATATCTGAATTTTAATAGAGACAGTTGTTAACACTGAGACAGACAGCTCAGGAAATAGGAGGGGGTATTTAGGAGCATGTCCCACCGGAAACTGCCTTGTCTACCTATGTCAGGTAGGTGGTGACTTCCAAGTTTGGAGCAAATATGGGAATTTTATCCTTGGTGTCCATGTGTTCGTCAAAGATTAGATCTTTCAGAATTGTCAGCTTCTCTAACTTTTTTTTCAACAATAGTTACATACCAGAGAAGCAGCAAAGTTTGAAGATTCTATAAGGTCATATAATATTTTTATTCCTTCTCCCAAAGGTGAAGTAACATCTCATTGGGTATATTGTGTTGGGGAGCCCCAAGAACACTTACAGTTATAATGATTCACTAGAAGGGCACACAGAACTCAGAAAATCTGTATAATAATGATTATGATCCATTACAGCAAAAGATACAGATTAAAATTAGCAAAGTGAAAAGGATTCAAAGAGCAGAATCAGGAGAAACCAAGCCCAAGCTTCCAGTTCTTTCCCAGTAGAGTTATGTGGAGAGTGCTTAATTCTCTCAGCAACAATGACTGACAACATGCAGATAGTATTGCCAACCAGGGAAACTCATCTGAATCTTCATTCAACCAGTTGTCTTCTAGTCAATTCCAGTTTATGGTGATCCCATATGAGTCACAGTGGAACTGTCCTCCATAGGGTTTTCAATGGCTGATTGTTTGAAAGTAGATTACCAGACCTTTTTCTAACTTGCCTCTGGGTGCACTCAAGCTTCTATTCTTTCAGTTAGCTGCTAAGTGTGTTAACTCTTTGTACCACCTGGGAACTGCAAACATTGGTATCCAAGATTTTTATTGAGGATCAGTGGTGTAGGTATGGAGAGTCCATGTGGCTGACTAGTTATTAGCATTCAGGCATTCCAGAGGTCAAACTAATACAACATGGCCCAAGGCCCTACGTGAACAAATGCAAGGGTTCACCACAAATTACATCCTTAGCATAAGCTATCTCTTACAGCCCAAGACCTCAGGTATACAATGACACTCTGTTCAGGCAGGATAATCCAAAGGCTTAGAGGTGATTTCTCAGGCACCAGTAAAGGACCAGTCCTTTCTTTGGAAAGTGTAGGATTTCATTACCCCAAACTCATTGAGTTAATCTTTTATGACCCATTATTACAATGACCAGAACATAGTGCACTGGGGAGAAGGAAGCTTGCTTTTAGTATGTTTATTTCATGATCTATATTGTGGTAAAATACATTAGCTTTAGATGTAAGTGTACATATACTGAAAAAAAAAGAAAAAAAAAAAAAAAACTCATTGCTGTCAAGTCGACTCGGCTCATAGTGACCCTTCCTTGGGTTTCTGAAGTGGTATCTCTATGGAAGTAGATTGCCCAAACTTCCTTCCAAAGAGTGGCTGGTGGGTTTGAACCACCAGCCTTCTGGTTAGCAGTCAAATGCCTTAGTCACTATGCCACCAGAGCTCCCATGTGTACATAAGCAAAGGTATTTTTAAAGACTTTCTTAGGGGCACTGAGCAATGTGGTTTCATCCATGCTTTTGATATAAACAAAATGTGAACATAAACGCATTTGGAAGAAAAACATTTGAAACACAAGCCAATTTTCTTTACATTTACCTAAAATGGCTTGAGATTTGCATTTTGGTAATCAATCTTCCGGCACAAAACTCAAAATAGTAGGAAATTCGGTAGCAACTGTAGAATAGTTATAGTAAATGTCTTTTCTAAGGAAAAAAAAAATGTCAAAAGCAAGCATATTTTTATAATAAATTATTTTCTCCTTTGAATTTGAAAGGCACTGATGAGACCTAGGATTTCCTAGGTGGTATAAACAGTTAATGTCTTTGGCTACTAACCTAAGGTTGGAAGTTTGAATCTACTCAAAAGTGCCTCTGAAGAAAGACCTGGCAATTTACTTCTGAGAAATCAGCCATTGAAAACTCTATAGAGCATAGTTCTACTCTGACATATATGAAGTCACCATGAGTCAGAATTGATAACAACTTGTGTGTTTGTGTGTGTGTGTGAGAAAGAGACAAAGCCTATAGTTTTTTGGGGGTTTTTTATTGTATTTATTTATTTTTTTTAATGTTTATTGTGATTTGGGTGAAAGTTTATAGAGCAAATTCATTTCGCATAGACATTTTTCTCACGATATTGAGTGCAATTCTCTACAATGTAACAGCTGTCTTCCCACTTCTTCCCCCATACTTACCTCTTTCCTGTGTCTTCCCCTGCTATGCACTCCTGGCTCCCGAGCTGTCTTCCTGTGTAAATACTGCCCTTCTGTTCTCCTATGATTAATCTTTCCAAGGAGTGTATCTACCTGATGTAAATGTTCACCCCATATGCCTGTCTATTGCTTGGGTGGAAGCCACAGAAGTAAGTTCAATTCCAGGTCTGAAAGTTGGTTAGAGGCCATAGTCTCAGAGATCTCACCAGGCAATAACAGACCAGCTAAACTGATCCTTTTTTTTTTTTTTATGCTTTTGAATTTTGTTCTACATTTTTCTCCCACTCTATCCAGGATCTCCTGATTTGATCCCCCACTGAGTGGTAGTCTGGCATCATCTAGCTCTTCTGGTCTCATAGTTGTATAGGCTGAGGATCGGATGGTCTATCAGTCCTTTGGACTAATTTTTTCCATGCATCTTTGGTTTTCTTCATTCTTCTTTGCTCTGGATGAGGCGAGACCTATCATTGCATCTAGATGGCTGCTTGCAAGCTTTTAAAAAAAAGACTATTAGGTCAATGTACCTAAATACATTCCCAGTTGCTACTCACCAAAGTAGGATATAGAACAATATTTTTGTGTAGTATGTTGTGTTAATTGAACTTGATGTCCCCTGAGACCATGGTCTTCAGACAACAAAGGCCTATAGTTTTGAAACTTGTTATTGCCCAGCCTAGTGGGAGCAGTCTTGAGCTTATGAGAAGGTCACAAAATGAGTTTATTAAAAAGTCAGATTATTGGAATTCTACTACTTATACTTCTTATCAAATCAGTTAACATAAATAAATAAATAAATACATTTTTTAAAGCATATCCTACTCTTAAAAAGGTCCAAATTTCCATAGCATAGCAGCTAAGGGTGTGAGCTCTAAAATCTGAGTCTTCATCCTGAGTGGGACCCTTACCCTTTCCCCAGTGGTCACATAAATTT
Organism: Orycteropus afer afer; assembly: GCF_000298275.1. NCBI lineage: Eukaryota > Metazoa > Chordata > Mammalia > Tubulidentata > Orycteropodidae > Orycteropus > Orycteropus afer. The sequence continues at coordinate 8,403,618 of NW_006921695.1, read as the reverse complement.
AAGCAAATCATTCTATATCCCCACCTCAATTTCTCCTTCTGTAAAATGGGAACAATGATGTTTATTTCAAAGATTTCATATTAAGGCTTAAAAAAATTAACACATGTAAAATCCTTGTAAACCATGGAACTTTAAGTTTGTTGTCCATTACTATTAACCATTATTAAAAGGGTGCAGAAAACTATTTGGTATGGCTTTTCTCTTCATATAGTCTTTGTAACTTCCATTGGTTTATTGGGTTGAACCATGAAAATAAGGTGTATAGAATTCTGATGTTGGGATTGGTTAGTTTTGTCACTCTGCTAGCCTTGAAATGAGCCTTCCTAGAGGCAGAAAGGGCATCTCACTGTCATCAAGAGAGGAAAGCTGGAAGTGAAGTGGAGCATGTCCTTGGACCCCAGATCTCTACACTGGACCTCGTTGCCAAAGACACCTGTCAGAGAGATGTCTGGTAGAGAGATGCTCGCCAGAGAGAGATGCCTGGCTGAGAGACAGTGGCACTGCAACCAAAAGGCACAAGATAGAGCGGCAAGATTACCTGGCCCAGGGAGCAAGAAAGCTGAGTACCCTTGGGCAGAATACTTGCTGGTAGAGTGGAGTGCACCTAGGTGTACCTAATGATAGAGTGAAAAGAGTTTTGTAACACTTGCTCAAGCCAGGCAGGGGCCAGGCCAAGAGGTCAAGGGCCAGACAGACATGTGTGAGGGAACAGCAGAGAGGAGACTGTCCTGATCTAAGAATTTTATCCTGAGCATGTTCCTAGGCCTAAACTGTAGCCTGTTACTTCCCTAATAAACCTCACAATCATGTGTCTTGTCTGTGAGTTCTGTGTGGCCATTGCAATGAATTACCAAACCCAGTAGAGAAGTGGTGAGTGCTGAGAGAAGGATGGTTAGTGTCAGAATTGGGCAAAAAAGATTGAGAAGTTGGCAGCATATCTGGCCTCAAAGCAATAAGCTTTGGGCTGCTGATGGTGATTCTATCTTCCTCTTGTGAAATTAGAGGTCAGAAGATGATGCTCCCATGTCCTTTTAACATTGGTCTACTATTGTGATTATTGAATCAACAGAAAAATCTCTGGTTTAGAAGAAGCACAGCTTCCTGGTTAAGAGCATAAACTCTAGCATCAACTGCCTAGATTTGAATCTTTGCTCTACCACTTGCCAGTTTGCCATTTAACCTCTCTCTGCCTTAATTTCTTTATCTATACAAGAGTAAAAGTTACAGTGAAGATTAAATGTTTGCAAAGTATTTAGAACAGCACCTGACATGTAACAAGTGCTCAATAAAAGTTAGCTATTATTACTGATTATGAGCCATATCCTGCCAATAGATTCTTGGTGTTGTTGTTCCTGTTAGTTACTTGAGTCAATTCAAACTCATGGAGACTCCATGTGTTTCAGAGTAGAACTGTTCTATAAGATTTTCAAAGCTGTGACCTTTTAAGAGATTGCCAGGTCTGTATTCAGAGGCACCTCTGAGCAGGTTTGAACCACCAATCTCTGGCATAGTAGTTGAATGCTTAATTGTTTGCACTACACAAGGACCTCTGCAATAGATTTTTGTTGTGTGCCAATAAGTCAATTCTGACTCACAGTCACCTCACAAAACAGAGTAGAACAGCCCCATAGGGTTCCCTAGGATGTAATATTTATGGGAGCAGATTACCGGGTCTTTTCTTCCACAGAGCCACTGGGTAGATTCAGACCACCAACTTTCAGTTAACCATTGAGCACTTAATTTTTGCAACACCAGGACTCCTTACCAATAGATTACTCTCCCCTAAACAAACCAAATTAGTATAGCAGAGTGGTGAAGAACACGGGTGCTAGAATTAGACAGACATGGGTTTAAATTCTGGCCATGAAAATAATTAGTCTAGTGGCCTCAGAGCCGTCACTTAAATTCCATGAGCCTCAATCAATTCTCTCATCTATAAAATGTATCCCATATATATTGAAGGAGCTCTGGTAGTGTAGTGCCTAAGGCACTTGACTGCTAACCAGAAGGCTGGTGGTTCAAATCCACCAGCCACCCCTCGGAAGGAAGGTTGGACAATCTACTTCCATAGTGATGCTATCTTGGAAACCGAAGGAAGGGTCACTAAGTCATATCTGATTCAACGGCACATAACAACAACAATATAGGTATTGAATTGAAATGATCAAAATATTATTAAGCTTTAGCAGTCTTCACCATCACCAATCTAACTTCTGTATATGACAATCATATAGGAAGGCCAGGAAGTGAGCAGAGCGGTTTGGAACAACGAAGGGGGACAAACTTGTCTGTCAGTATGTCATACCGTGGTGGCTTGCATGTTGCTGTGAGGCTGGAGGCTGTGTCACCAGTGTTTCAAATGCCAGCAGGTTTGCCGATGGTGGACAGGTTTCAGGGGGGCTTCCAGAATAGACAGACTCGGAAGAAGGAAGAGGCCATCTATTTCTCAAAGAACTGGCCAGTGAAAACCTTATAAATAGCAGTGAAACACTGTCTGATATATTACTGGACAATTTTATGAATAGACCTGAAACATTGCCTGATAAGGTGCCGGAAGATGAGCCCCTCCGGGTGGAAGTCACTCAAAATATGATAGGGTAAGAGTTGTCTCATCAGAATAGAGCCAACCTTAATGATATGGATAAAGGAGAGATTTTGGGACCTCCATTTGCTGATGTGGTATGACTCAAAATGAGAAGAAACAGCTGCAAACACCCATTAATAATTGGAACATGAGATGTATGAAGTATGAATCTAGGAAAACTGGAAGTTGTCATAAATGAAATGAAACTTATAGAGATTGATAGATAGTCTAGGCATTAGTGAGTTGAAAGGGACCAGTTTTGGCCATTTTGAATCAGACAACCATATGATCTACTATGCCAGGAATGACAAATTGAAAAGGAATGGCATGGTGTTCATCATCACAAAATTGTATCAAGTTCTACCCTGAAGTACAATGCTGTCAGTGATAGGATAATATCCACACACCTCCAAAGAAGGCCAGTTAATACTGTTACTATTCAAGTTTATACTCCAACCATCAAAGCCAAAAAAGAGGAAATTGAAGATTTTTACCAACTTCTACAGTCTGAAATTGACCAAATATGCAATCAAGATGTGCTGATTGTCACTGGTAACTGGAATGCAAAAGCTGGAAGCAATGAAGAATCACTGGTAGTTGGAAAATATGGCCTTGGTGATAGAAATAACACTGGAGAACACATGATAGAATTTTGCAAGACCAACGACTTATTCATTGCAAATGATCTTTTTTCAACAACACAAATGGCAGCTATATACACGGACTTAACAAGGTGGAAAACAGGAATTAGATTGACTAGATCTCTGGCAAGAGGGAATGGCAAAGTTCAATATCTTCAGCCAAAACAAGGCCAGGAGCTGACTCTGGAAGAGACCATCAACTGCTCATGTGCCAGTTCAACTTGAAGTTGAAAATAATTAAAACAAGTCCATGCAAGCCAAAATATGACCTTGAGTATATCCCTTCAGAATATAGAGAGCTTTTAAAGAATAGATTTGATGCATTGAACAATGACAGAAATTACAATGACAGAAAACCAGAGGAAGTGAAGGATGACATCAAGAACATCATTGGTGAAGAAAGCAAATGGTCATTTAAAAGAAAGGAAAGGAAGAAAAGACCAAAATGGATGTTAGAAGAGACTCTTAAACTTGCCCTTGAACATAGAGTACCTAAAGCAAATGGAAGAAATGACAAGATGAAAGAACTAAACAGAAGATTTCAAAGAGCAGTTTGAGAAGACAAAGTCAATTATTATATGATTTCCGAGGCAGTACCACTATGGAAGTAGATTGGCAAATCTTCCTTCTGAGGAGTGGCTGGTGGGTTTGAACCACCAGTCTTCTGGTTAGCCGTCAAATGCTTAGGCACTAAGCCACCAGAACTCCTAATTATTATGAGGAAACATGCAAAGATATGGAGATGGAATGCCAAAAGGAAAGAACACACTCAACATTACTCAAGCTGAAAGAACTGAAGAAAAAATTTAAGCCTTGAGTTGCAATAGTGAAAGATTCTATGGATGACACATTGAACGATGCAAGAAAGATCAAAAGATGATGGAAGTACTACACAGAGTCACTGTACCAAAAAGACTTGGTCGATGTTCACCCATTTCAGAAGTTGACATATGATCAGGAACCAATGATATTGAAGGAAGATTTTGAAGCTGCACTGAAGGAAGTGGCAGAAAGCAAGGTTCCAGGAATTGACGAGTACCCAATGAGATGTTTCAACAAGCAGATGCCACACTGGAGGCATTCACTTGGCTATGCGAAGAGATTTGGAGGACAGTTACCTGGCCAACTGACTGGAAAAGAACCATATTTGTACCCATTCCAAAGAAAAGTGATTCCACAGAAGGTGGAAATTATTGAACAATATCATTAATATCATATGCAAATAAACTCTTACTGAAGATAATTCAAAAACAATTGCCTCATTATATTGATAGAGGACTTCCAGAAATCCAAGCTGAATTCAGAAGAGGGCATGGAACAAGGGATATCATTGCTAATGTCGTGAATCTTAGCTGAAAGCAAAGAATACCAGAAAGATGTTTACTTGTGTTTTATTGATTATGCAAAAGCATTTGATTTGTGTGGATCATAACCAATCATGGATAACATTGAGAAGAATGGGAACTCCAGAATACTTAATTGTACTCGTGAGGAACCTGTACATAGACCAGGAGGCTGTCATTTAAATAGAACAAGGGGACATTACGTGGTTTAAAATCAAGAAAGGAGTGCATCAGGCTTGTATCCTTTCACCGTACTTGTTCAATTTGTATTGAATAAGCTGAGCAAATAATCCGAGACAATGGACTATGTGAAGAAGACTGTGGCATCAGGATTGGAGGACGAATCATTAACAATCTGTGATACACTGATGACACAATTTTGCTTGCTGAAAGTGAGGATGACTTGAAGCACTTACTGATGAAGATTGAAGACTACAGTCTGCTGTATGGGTTACACCTCAATACACAGTAAACAACAATCCTCACAACTGGACCTTTAAGGAGCATCATGATAGGTGGAGAAAAGATTGAATTTGTCAAGGACTTCATATTACTTGCTTCTACAATCAACACCAATGGAAGCAGCAGTCAGGGTATCAGATGATGTATTGTACTGGGCAAATCTGCTACAAAAGACCTCTTTCAAGTGATAAAGAACAAAGATATCTCCTTGAAGACTAAGGTGCACCTGACACAAACCGTGGTACCTTCAGTCGCCTCATATGCATGTGAGAGCTGGACAATGAATAAGGAAGACCAAAAAATAGTCAATGCTTTTGAGTTGTGGTGTTGGTGAAAAATGCTGAAAGTGCCGTGGACTGCTAAAAGAACTAACAAATCTGTCCTGGAAGAAGTGCAGTCAGAATGTTCCCTGGAAGCTAGAATGGCCAGACTTTGTCTCACCTACTTTGGTCATGTTGTCATAATGGACCATTCCCTGAAGAAGGATATCATGTTTGGTGAAGTGGAGGGTCAATGAAAAAGGGGAAGGCCCTCCACAAGATGGATTGTCACAGTGGTTACAATGATGAGCTGAGGTATAGCAAGAATCATGGGGCTGGCATAGGACAGGGCAGTTTTTCATTCTGCTGTACGTATATGAGTCGGAGATGACTCGATGGCACATAACAATAGTAACAACAGAGATGCATCTTAAATACTTGGGATTGTAAAGTATTCACACACAAAAAATGCATTTTATTTTAATGTATGACATAACTTTAATCCTTAGTAAACATTGAAAGGGCTATGGTGGTGCAGTGCCTAAGACATTTGACTGCAAATCTTCTATCAGGCACCCTGCAGAAGGAAGATGGAGCAATCTACTTCCGTAAACATTTACAGCCTAAAAAATTCAATGGGGGTCACTAAGAGTCAGAATTGACTTGACAGTAGTGGGTTTTTGGGGTGTTGTTTTTTTTTTTTTTTTTTTTTTTTTATAACAGGTAAAGCATTTGGCTGCTAACTCGAAGGTCAGCAGTTCAAACCCACCAGCTTCTCTGTGGACGAAGATAAGGAAACCCAATGGGGTCATTATGAATCAGAATCAAGTTGGTGGCAGTGGGTTTGGTCGTTCAGTAGGAAACATTAAGCAACTTTTATGTGCCAGAAAATGTATTAGCCTCTAGAGCTTCACCCTGAGCAATTTCTGCCTTCAGGAAACCCATATTCTTATGGAGAAACACATATAAAAACAAATGCTATATTTGTTTTTACAAGATAAATGCAATGAGAGATTTATTGCACAGGCAATAAGGAGGCAAATTAGAAGTGTGTTCTGGACTCAAAGACTGATAAAATGCAAAAGATAATATTAAACCCTATCTTTTCTTTCCACTCTCACCAAGAATGTGAATGAATTGACTGTAGGCAGTCCCTAGATTATGAACAAGTTCCATTCCTAAATCTGGATTTAAATCAAAGTTGTTCATAAGTCAGAACAGTTAAGTACAGTTTGTATCTAATGTGAGTTAGTCCAAATGTTTGTCTTAGGATATAGTATACAGTGTACTTCCGTAGTGATACTGCCTCAGAAACCCAGGAAGGGATCACTATGAGTCAGATCCAACCCATTGGCAGTGAGTTTGGTTTTTTTGAGTTTGGTGCCTATCTATGCATAAAAAACATTAAAGAAACACTTCCAGATACACTAAAACATCTTTCACAGAATAATACAATAGTAATATTTTAATACTTATCACAATGCAGTGCCGATTTGTTATTATGAGCCATTGTGGGGTTTATAGGGATTGGTTCATAACTACAGTTGTACTTAAATTGGGCATTCATAACCTGGGGACTGCCTGTAATTTTGGAAAAAAAAACAAACCAAACTCATTGACTTGAGTAAATTCCAACTCACAGTGACCCTATAGGACAGCATAGAACTGCTCCCCGAGGGGGGCTGTAATCTTTCTTGAAACAGACTGCCACCTCTTTCTCCCACCAAGCAGTTGGTGGGTTCAAGCCTCCAACCTTTGGATTTTCAGCTAAGTACTTTAACCACTGTGCCACTAGGACTCCTCAAAATAAGCCAAAAGTAAGTATGTGTTATATAATGCAGAAAGTATTATGTGAACATTTGCAAATGAGAGATATTAAATGAGGAAGGGAAGGATGAAGGAACCAGCCCTCCCCTAAAAAAAAAAAAAACACCATTTTCAATCTCTTTCAGAAAGGCACCAAACCAAAAACCAAACTCACTGCCATGGAGTTGCTCCTGACTCATGGCAACCCCTCCTTGGGTTTCCAAGCCAATATCTCTATGGAAATAGATTACCCTATCTTCCTTCGGAGGAGGAGCTGGTGGGTTTGAATCGCCAACCTTATGATTAGCAGTCAAAATGCCTTAGGCACAACACCACCAGAGCTCCTACCAGAAAGGCAAGTACTAATAAAAGCAGGCAAATTCTGAGCAAGTTACCCAAGTCTGTTCTTCAAAGAGTCTCCTCAAACCTGCTAGTGAGTTTGATTCCATGGCTGCAACTTCTTGACTCTAGCATACAGAAGTGACCAAGACACATAACCTTAGCTGAAAATTACCTGTTAGTTTTATTTACAACAGTGTTTTTCTACCAAATGCAAGTAAGTGAAAAGATAGATAAATAGATATAGATAAATACTGAGGTACAGGATGTGCTATTGAAATGCTGAGTTTTAGTAGCTTTTAACCCAATGTAATTGATCTTAACACTCTGCTTAACCTACAGACATTCTCAAAACACCTATTCTCCAAACCAAGTCTTTGTGGCTGATCAGAGTTGCTTTTATTTATTTATTTTTTTAAGAACTCAAAGTAGAGCTATGATTCCAATTTACTCTGCAGTGTGAGGTATTATTTTGCAGAGAAATAGCTATTGGAGAGTGAAAACTGTTCAGCTGGAGAGTAAATGGCCATTTAGATCAGACAAATATGAGCTGAGGAAGCAGGAAAAGTGATTAGGCAGGGAAAGAAGGTGAGCAAAGGTGGAATTGAAGGTGTGGTGTGTGTTTTCCTCCTCAGACTGAAGCAGCTCTGATGTACGATGCCGTGTACATGCTGGCCATCGCCTCCCATCGGGCCTCGCAGCTGACCGTCAGCTCCCTACAGTGTCATCGACACAAGCCATGGCGCCTTGGGCCCAGATTTATGAACCTGATCAAAGAGGCAAGTGCTGCCCCTCACACTTCCCTTTGGCTTAGCGTTGTTCTAATTGTCCATTTGGTGTTGTCCTTCTCACATGATTCTGTTGGCATGCTGTCTGTAGGCAAGAGGAAGCCATTGCTAAGTAGTCTGCTGGGACTTCGGTGGTAAAAGTTTGTCTAGAAGAGCTGTCAGGAATATTCCACTGTGACGTTGGGAAGTTCAAAGAAGTTTGTTGTTGCTTTTTTTTCCAGTGAGTCAGCTCTGACTTACGTATGATGACCTTACAAATAACAGAACCAAAAGATGCCAACTTTATGGTTGTTGGTATGTTTCTGTCCATTTTTGTGGCTATTGTGTTAATCTATCCTCTCATTGAGGATTTTTGCCCACTCTCTACTTTTCCAAACATGATGTCCTTTTGTAGATTTGTCTTTCCTGATGATATCAGTATGACAAACTGATAGACAGGTGGTGGTCCTAGAAGCTACTATATCATAACCTTAATCCTCTTTCATTTCAACTATGGCCCAACTCTTTCTTGTCCTCCACACATGTACAGGGGAGCTCACAGGTACTTGTCCCATGGTCTGTTTGGTCAAGTAGAGTTTGGACTATCACTGAAAGGTAACAAAGATAAATTCCACATGTCAGTCCGGTCCACAATCTCAGGGCCCCCTAAGGTTTGGGTTGTATATGACTGAATGGAAACCTCATTATCCTTAATGATGTAATCATTATTTTCTAATTGCTCAGTTAACCTGAAAAGTATAGTCCCTTCAAAGCTTGCCCAGTGTGCTAAATATTTTCCAAGAGTATAGGTTTCTCACTATTGTCCTAGAATCCTGAACTATATGCCACCCTTTCCTCTCATCTGAAGCAATTTGACTTACTCTAACAAGACTTAATTTTAGGATCTCAAGACTCTTTGACTTAGTTATCTAGTGCTGTCATAATAGAAAAACCAAAAATGGTGACTTTAAATTTAAAATAACTTTCTCACATTTCTGAGGGCTAAAAGTCCAAATCAGAGATCTTCCTTGTGGGAAGTCCCAGACATTCTTTGGTTCCTTGGTGATCTTCACGTGGCATCAGTCTTCCCCCATATATATGCATATGCCTATGTCTATATGGAACTTTTTATACCTCGAAGGGATTAGGTTTAGGATTCATCCTATATTGACATGAATTTAATCGATCAATTGATTGTATTACATTACATTTGGTGTAAGATCATTACATTATATCCACAGGTATAGGGATTAGGATTCCAGCACATATTTGGAGGGGAGATGCCCAATTCAATATGTAACACTGTTGTTGTTGTTGTTGTTATTTGCCATCGAGTCGGCCCCAACTCATAGCGACCCCTCCTTGGGTTTCCGAGGCAGTATCACTACAGAAGTAGGATTGCCCAACCTTCCTTCCGAGGAGTGGCTGGTGGGTTTGAACTGCCAGCCTTCTGGTTAGCAGTCAAGTGCCTTAGGCACTATGCTACTAGAGCTCCTATGTAACACTCATTCCTAGTAAATACATATACTTGAAATATCTTTGACTCCAACCCATACCTCAGGATGTGTCTGGACTTTCCTGGGAGATGGTAGACCTGACTTAGTAAATATATTTTCTCTATAGCACACAGAGATTTACATCTTAGGACAAGAACATCTTTTTCTTTCCCCTCTGTCTGTACTGCAGAAGTTTGGGATGAGACAAAACCATAAAAGAGAGGAATGAGAGGGAACACAGTACAAGAAAAAAATGCCCAGCAGAGAGGGGCATCAAGCCTATGGAAAGATGCTTACCTTTGGCACTGTTTCCACTGGTCTCTTTAGTACCTGTAGACCCTCTCTCAACTATTTACTCCACTTCCCAATTGAAGGTTGATGCTGACCACTAAGGGTGAGGACCAGAGAGTCAGGATGTATAAGGGTCAAGTACCCTGAATCTAAAGCAAGGCCCCTTGCAGATTGCAAGTCTTGGACTAGAGAGTGGCAAGTAGGAAAACAATGCTGAGGACTCATGATATAAGGGAGTACTCACTTTCAGGTGTGGACCTTGCACTTGCATGAACCTGACAGTGAATACTTCCTTAAATTGTGTTCCCTGGGTACTGCTTTTACCTTATCCTAGCCCTAAATTCCTGCTCTGCTGACACTTCCAAAAAAAAAAAAAAAAAAAAAAAGCAACTCACTGCCATAGAGTTGGTTACGATTCATAGTGACCCTATTGGGTTTCCAAGGCTGTAAACTTTACAGAAGTAGATTACTTCATCTTCCTTCCACAGAGCAGTTGGTGGCTTTGAACCACCAAACTTCAGGTTAGCAGTTAAATGCCTTGTAATTTGTGCCACCAGAGCTCCTTTCTGCTGACACTTAGGAGCTATGTAACCTGGGTTAGTTACTTAAACTCCCAGAGTTTCAGTTTTCTCACCAGTAAAACGGGGATCACAAGAGTATTTACTTTGTACTGTTGTGATGATAAAGAATAAGGTAAATAAATGTGAAGAACAATGCCAACATATAATAGGAACTCTGAAAGATTAGCTCTTCTCTTTTTAGTGAAATGGACCTCTAATATTGGGCCCATTCAGTTTGCTGAGGATGGTGCCAGAAATGTAAAGCTAGCAACAACAACAACAATAAAGGAATCAGAAATAGGCATGAAATGAAATACCCTTTCTGACAGCTACATAAATCTAACATACTGTGTGTAATAGAAAAACATCACACAAACTCCTTCTCTCCCTGTAGTGATCATAGTGATGTCCTGAATCACCATCCTGATTACCTTGATCTTTAACAAGGAAACAGCTGGTTTCCTTTTATTTTGTACCAGTGCAAGTAGAGGCAGAAGGCCACATGAAAGATTGGGATCAAGCACCTTTTTTGCATGAGATGATAACATTACCAACTTACATTTGTACATGTTTAAAGAAATATTGAGCCCCAAGATGGAAGGCTACTTTGGAAACAAGACAGCATTTTATATTCATTCACCTCAAAAGAGCAAATTCCCCCTCCACTGTTGTGGGGAGGGGATGTGAAAGAAACCTTTATCACCATTGTGCTCAGTCTTGTCTTCTGTCCCTTGAATCACGACTCCATATGCTCCCTTTGGCAGGATGTAGGTACCTGCAGAGAAGATGGGATAGTGGGTAACCTGCAGCAGTGCCATAGCCTGTCAGAGGACTGGCATTGAGGGAATTCTGAGGTGAACTAAAACATACAAAAATGAGAAAATGTAGATACTTACTTATATGGTGCATAACACAACTTTGCAGGCAGCAGGATTTACTAGATAAACAGCTGTTGTCACGTTGACTCTGACTCATGGCATGACCTTAAATACAACAAAACAAAATGTTGTCTGGTCTTGCATCATTCTCACCATCACTGGCACATGCAAGTGGACTGATTGTTGTGGCTATTATGCCATCCCATCTCACCCTTGTTCTTGTACTTCACCAAAAGTGATGTCTTCCACCAAAGAGTGATTTCTCCCAATAAACTATCCAAAGCAAGCCAATTGGATGATTTTTTTTTTTAATTTTCAAAGTTTTTATTGGCTAATTTTCAGAAGTAGATCACCAGGTCTTTCTTTCTAGTCTGTTTTACTCTGGAATCTCTGCTGAAACCTGTCTACCATGGGTGACACTACTGATATTTGAAATACCAAGAGAATTTATTAGGAAACTTCCCTAGATCCTTTCTTTTACTAATTATCACATCTTAAAGGGTTTAAAAAACCACAATCAGAAATAATGCAAAGGAGAAAGTCAGCAGATTGTATTTATGTGAAAATAACATTTGTCAGAGGAAGTAGACTTCTCAAGCATGGAGGTGTGTATGCACTATTCACTGATAACTCACACATCATTCAGAATCAGTAACCCTTTCAGATATCCCTTTCAGATATCCCTTTCCAACTGTTTTTAGATGGGGCAATCTACTTCCGTAGTGATACTGCCTGGGAAACCCAAGGAGGGGTCGCTATGAGTCAGGTCTGACTCAAAGGCACATAACAACCACAACAACTCGAAAGAAGTGTAGAATTAAAGAACATTTTAAACATGACTATGTGTTACAGTATTATATTTCTGGGCATTTGCTAAAAATATGCTTATTACTCTTTACTGTCAAATTGAGTCCAACTGATGGCAACCCCATGTGTCCTCATGTGTTACAGAGTACAAGTGCCCCACAGCGTTTTCTTGGTTGTAGTATTTATGGAAGCAGTTTACCAGGCCTTTTTACTATAGAGCCACTTAGTGGGTTTGAACAACCAGCTTTAGATTAGCAGCCAATAGCAAATCAATTGAGGCACCCAGGGACAATCAAATGCTGATTTAAAACAAACAAACAAACTCACTGCTGTCAAGTTGAATCCAATTCATAGCAACCCCTCTTTGGGTTTCCAAGGCAATATCACTACAGAAGTAGATTGCCCAATCTTCCTTCTAAGGAGCAGCTGTTGGGTTTGAACTGCCATCCTTCTGGTTAGCAGTCAAATGTCTTAGGCACACCACCAGAGCTCCTATCAAATGCTGATTAGGAAATTATAAAATCCCCAGTTCAAAAAGCATTACTGGGGCTCCATTATGGAAGTAATAATAACTTGTCACTGTACGGAATACCCTCCACCCAAAAAGAAGTAGAAAATGTGCTTCTTATGCACAGCCACTGCCCAGCTCAGTGGAGGCTTACACGTTGCCATGATGCTGAACATATCTCAGTGGAGTTTCCAACAAAGACAGACTAGAAAGAAAGGCCTGGTGATCTACTTTCAAAAATTAGCCAATGAAAATCCCATGGATCACGATGGTCAGATCCCATTGTGCATCAGGTCATCATGAGTCAAGGGCCAACTCCATGGCAGCTAATCACAAACACCATCATTAAATGTAAGTTTCTGCAGAAAAAAAAAGAAAAGAAAAGGAAGCTCTGGTGGCATAGTGCCTAAGGCATTTGACTGCTAACCAGAAGGTCGGTGGTTCAAACCCACCAGCCACTCCATGGAAGGAAGACTGGGCAATCTATTTCTGTAAAGATTTACCACCTGAAAAACCCAAAGGGGGTTGCAATGAGTCAAAATCGACTCATTGGCAGTGAATTTGTTTTTTTTGTTTGTTTGTTTGTTTTACTTTGAAAATTGTTGTTAGCAAAAAATGAGTCAATGTACATGAAACATTAAGAATAGTACCCAACATAGAGTAAGCACTGTGTGTTTTCTATTATTATTATCATCATTGTTATTATTATTGGCGCCCAAGGTGAAATAGCTATTTTTACACAAAGGCAGATAGGACCTAGCAGTGGGAAAACAGGAAGTTCCACGCAGACAGCCATGCAGCATCCAGGAGGCCAACTGTAAGGGTGTCCAGGAATGAGGAAATGTTTGATCATTTGCCACACACACCATTGTTCAGGAGGGGCCCAATGACAGAAGGCAGTGATCAACCAGACTAAGCTATCAGAACACCCTGCCAAATCACATCTCATATCAGTCAAAGAAATGATCACTGAATGTGGGGCTGAGAAAGCTTAAATATGCCCTTCTTGTCATCAGAGTTATTCTGGATCCAAGACAAGTTCCAAATGGCTCTGGGGAAATCAGTGGGAGAAGCAGTAAGAGAGTGAGTGTACTGAAGCATTTAGGAGAAGAGTGTCTAATCACAGGTGCTGGGAAGAGTGGTGAACTGTGAGTACAGGGAATTGAATCAGATTTTAGGTTAAGTCCATGGTTCTTAATTTTTTTCTGGGTCACAGACCCTGTATTAAATCTGATTTAAACTCTGGATCCATTTTCCCCTCAAATGCACACCAATTTTCTACAATCTCAGACTGCAATCTTAGTCCTAGAGACACCTTGGATTTCCTGAAACTCACATTAAATGTGCTTGGATAGTGTATTGAAAGCAGTATTTGGTTCAAAGAGTATTGCATTATGGTGAACAAAACTAAAAAAAAAATGCCAAACCTGTTCCCATCAAGTTGATTCCAACTCACATGAGATGGCGAATAACAAAAGTATAAATGACGAATAAGGGATTCTGTCAGGCCTAGAGGGAGTGGTCCCGTGTAGGTAGGAGTGATAAGAAATAAGTTCAGTTAAATTTGGAGGGATCTTTGGTGCAAACTGATGCTAAGCTGAGAAATTCAAAGTTGAATGGTAATTTGTCAGGAACCAATTATTCTTGAGATGGGAAAAAAAATGGTATTTGAATTAGTTTATCTTGGTAATTATATTTGGGTTGATTGAAACAGATAAACCCTAAGGATTAGTGAGGAAGGAATTATAGACATCTTGGTTTACAAGTAATCATCACCCATAAAGAGCTGAAAAGGAAGGGGATTTGCTCAAGAGAAATATACAAGTGTTCCTTGAGTTTAACCTTTCCTTTAGGTTTAAATTCATCGAGTCACCTCCCCACTGGACAAATTCACTAGGATATCCTGCTGCCACCCCCAAATCAATAAATTCCCAAATAGAACCCACTATTTTATCTATTAAATCTATTATTATTACAATAGGCCTAAAGTTAACTAATGACAATGTAACTGGTATGACAACACAACTCCTGAAACAATAAAGTCATCTTACTTTTGCTCCCACCATCCATTTAAAATTGTACAGTGAAAATTTGGATAGATTCCATGACTCCTTTGTTTGCTTAAACTAATGACATTCTGAGTATCCCTGTAAGTTAAAGCTGAGCCTTAACTTAGTAAATAGAGTATCTACCACAATTTTTTTTTTTCATTGTAATTTGGGTAAAAAGTTACAGAGCAAATTCATTTTCCATACAGCAATTCACATACACTTTGTCTCATGACATTGACATTTACCGCAATACAACAGCTCCCCTCCCATTTCCTCCTGATAGTTACCTCTTCCCTGTGTCCATCCCTCCATGCAGTCTTGCCCCCTGAGCTATCTCCCTGTGCATACACAGCCCTTCTATTCTCTCATTATTGTTCTCTCCAAGGAGTGTATCCACCTCAGGTAAATGTTCAGCTCCTATGGCTGTCTTTTGCTTGGCTGGAAGCCACAGGAATGGGTTCAATTCCAGACCTGAAGGGCAGCTAAGGACCTTAGTCTCAGTGGTTCCACCAGGCTCTATCAAACCAGCAAACCTGGTTCCTCCCACCTTTTTTTGTTTTTTTCTTTCCAAATGATTTTGAGTTTTGGTCCACATTTTTCTCCCTCTCTGTCCAGGATCTCCTACATAGATCCCCTTCTGAGTGGTTGACAGTGGTAGCCGGGTACCATCTAGTTCTTCTGGTCTCATAGTCATATAGGTTGTGGATCTCATGGTGTACCAGTCACTAGGACTAATTGTTTCTGTGAATCTTTGGTTTTCTTGATTCTTCTTGGCTTTTGATGATGAGAGATGCATCATTGCATCTAAATGGTTGCCTACAAGCTTTTAAGTTCCCAGTCGCTACTCACCAAAGTAGGAGATAGAACGATGTTTTGTGTAGTATGTTATGCCAATTGAGCTTGATGTCCCCTGTGACTATGGTCCAGAACTCACAGTTTCAACTACTCACTCCCTCTGGGTTGCTGGCTGTGACCAAGAAGTGACTACAACCATGTCCCTTGTCAGCTCTACTATACATCTGGGAATTCTCACAGATCATACACTTATAAGACCATTGTCTTCCAACCCTATACATGGTCTTGGGTCGACTACAAAATCTTAATCAAAACTTCAACTTGATTTAACTTCAAATCTCTCCCTTCCCCTAGCTGGTAGATTCTAGTGAAATGGAGAACATGGTTGACTTCTCTTTTCCTTTCCTGGCTGGCTTAGGCTTACTTCTTCCCCACTCCTCTATCCACTAGGGTCAAAAAGAGAGGACAATTCTTACTTGGGTGGGTAGGTTACTCTGTGCTTTCTGTACTTGACAGATGATTTAAATTTGTGTCCCTACATGGACCTGGGAGATTCATCCTCCCCCAAAACTGGCAATATTTACATATATTTTCCAACATGTATTGCATGGAAAGAAGCCTGGTATTTTTCTAAGATTTGAGCTGATAACTGTCCTGAGAGGTTGGGTACAAATAAGGAAAAGATTTAAAAAGAACTTAAAAGCTGCAAGAACACTTAAATTGTACCAATTTTAAAAAATATAAATAAACTAAAGATGTTGTCATAGAGGCAACTCTGACTCATGGCACCCCCTGTGGTACAGAGTAGAACTGTGCTCTAAAGGGCCTTCTTGGCTGTAATCTCTGTTTTTAAAATGATTTTTTTTCTTTATTTTTATTATTGTTGTTGAAAGTATGCACAGTAGAACACATACCAATTCAACAATTTCTACTTGTACAATTCACTGTCATTGATTACATGCTTCACCTTGAGCAACCATCCTCACCCATCTTTTTCAAAATGTTCTTCCCTCATTAACATAAACTCACTGCCCCCTAAGCTTCCTATATAGGCTTTAGAGTTGTTTTAAATTGGATCCCATAGAGACAGTTTTTTAAAAAATTAGCAGTGATCTTTATGGAAGCAAATTGCCAGGCCCCACCTTCACAGCACCACTGATTGAGCTTGAACTACCAACATTTAGGTTAGTATCTGAGAACCAATGGTTTGTGCCACCCAGGGACCTCAAACTATAAACACTCATTTTTAGAGAAATAAGGTTTTAATCTCTACATGCGTCAAGGATGACTTACAAGCTAAAAGAATATGTTATTATTTTAATATCCCTGTCGTGGAAGATTGGGTCATGTATGTGAGGAGTTGAGTTGGGAGGGTATATCAAGGGGTCACCTTAAAACCCACTGCCATCCAGTCAATTCTAATTTATAGTGACCCTATAGGACAGAGTAGAACTGCTCCATAGTGTTTCCAAGACTGTAAATATTTACAGAAACAGACTGCTTCCTCTTTCTCTCACAGAGTACCTGATAGATTTGAACTGTTGAGGGCAACTCTCACAAGTAAGAAATTCTCTAAAGCCAGGAATGATGGAAAAATATCTCTTCTTATCAAGAATCTTGAATTTTGAGGAGACCCTGGTTGGCACAAATGGTTAATATGCTCTACCACCAAACAAAAGTTTCGTAGGTTGAACTCAGCCAGAGGCACCTTGAAAGAAAGGCCTGGTGACCTGCTTTGGAAAATCAGCTATTGGAAACTCCATGGAGCACAGCTCCATTCTGACACAGTTGAGTTGCAGTGAATCAGAATCCACTCAATGAAAAATGGGTTGGCTTTTTTTTTTTTTTTTTTTTTTTTTTTTTTTTTTTTTTAAACTTCATATGGTTTAGCTGAAAGCTGAAAGTTTACACATTAAATGTGTTTCACATTCAACAATTCATATACAGATTATTTCATGATATTGACTGATGTCTCCACAAGGTGTCAGTACTCTTCTCTTTTCCATCTTGTCTTCCTGTTTTCATCCTTCCAGTTTCCCTACCCCTCCTTGACTTCTCATCTTTGCTTTCGGGCAGATGTTGGCTATTTGGTCTCATTCAGTTGATTGTTCTAAGAAGAACATACCTTATCGATACTGTTTATTTTATAGTCCAATCTATTATTTGGCTGATGGGTGTCCTCTGGAAGTGGCTTCTTTCCAGATTGAAAAGTTGTCTTAGGACAATTTGATAGTTCCTTCAAGTTCTATCAATCCAGAAAGTCTGGTCTTTTTTTTTTTTTTTTTAATTGTTATTATTAATTTGAGTTTTGATAAACATTTTTGTCTCATTATAATCAAGACCTACTATTGTGTCTCTGGTCACTGACTGGTTGTAATAGCTGGGCACCATCTAATTCTTCTGGTCTCAGGTTAGAATAGGCTGGTTCCTGTAGGTCATTAGTCTTTTTAAAGAATGTTTTCCTTGAGTTTTTGGTTTCCTCTGATGTCATAGTGCCTAAGGCATTTGACTGCTACCCAGAAGGCTGGCAGTTCAAACCCACCAGCCACTCCTCAGAAGATTGGGCCATCTACTTCTGTAGAGATTCTGCCTTGGAAACCCAAGGAGGGGTCACTATG
The DNA here is from genome assembly GCF_000298275.1 of Orycteropus afer afer. Lineage (NCBI taxonomy): Eukaryota > Metazoa > Chordata > Mammalia > Tubulidentata > Orycteropodidae > Orycteropus > Orycteropus afer. The sequence goes on along the minus strand of NW_006921695.1, from coordinate 8,385,412 downwards.
AGTCAGGACCAACTTGACAGTAGTGAGTTTGGTTTGGTTGGTTTACTCTCTTTTGCTCTCAATGGGAAGATACCAATAGTTGTATCTTAGGTGGCTGCTCACAAGGTTCTAAGACCCCAGATGCTTCTCACTAAATTAAGATATAGAATATTGTCTTTGTGAACTATGTGATGTCAATTGAGATAGATGTTTCTGGAGACTGTGGTCCTTAACCTCCAAGGCCAGTAACTCAATCTCAAAAGGAGTTTACATATGTCTAAGAGGTTTTCATAACTGTGCCTCCTATGTGCTCTACTATATATACAAAGATACACATAGCACATACAAATATGTATATACAATTCCCTACAGCTATACCTATATAAAAGGAGCTCTGGTGGCATAGTGGATAAGGTATCTGGCTGCTAACCAAAAAGTCAGAGGTTCAACCCACCAGCTGCTCTGCAGAAGGAAGACAGCCTCGGAAACCCAATGGGGCCCACTATGAATCAGAATAGACTAGATGACAGTGAATTTGTTTTTGTTTTGTTCCCATATAAACGTGTGCATGCACTCCCACCTCTATATATCAAACATATCTGCTATGTAGCCAATCACAGATTTTAGATTGTTATTACTATTGTTGTCGAATTTTATATAAAATAGCCATTATCATAGTTGTCCTTTATTCTTGTGTATTTCTCAGTGTCTTCATTTGCCTTGGTCACATTGTGCTGACTTCCCTCACATAATGTATTGCTTTTCCCTTCAACAGAATTAATACTTGTCTACTATTTATTAAGTGGTTTGTCTTCTTTGCCCCTGGTAACCATGAAAGAAAGTTGTTTTCTGTGAGTAAACATTTTCTTAACTTTTTATAAAAGTGGTATCATACAGCAATTGTTCTTTTCTGGTTGACTTACTTCACTCTGCAGAAATGGCTTTCAGAATCATCTACTTCATGTTTCACGGACTCATCATTATTCTTTATCATTGCATAGTATTCCATTGCATGTATATACCATATTTTTCTTGTCCATTCTTCTGTTGATGGACACATAGATTGTTTCCATCTTTTTGCTATTGTGAAAGACACTGCAATGGCCATGGGTATGCATGTGTATATTTGTATCACTGCTCTTATTTCTCTGGGATAAATACCTAATAGTGGGATTGTCGGATCATATGATATTTCTATTTCTAGGTTTTTGAGAAAGCATCATACCATTTTCCATAGTGGTTGTACCATTTTACAATTCCACTTGCAATGTATAAGAGTTTCAATCTCCCCACTAGCATTTGTTGATTTCTGGTGCTTTGATCAATTCTGTTCTTGTTAGGGTGAGATGATATCTCATTGTAGTTTTGATTTACATCTTCCTAATGACTAATTAGAAATTCTAGTGCTGCAGTTAAGTACTTTGCTGCTAACCAGTAGGTCAGCTGTTCAAACCCTGATATTAGCCACTCCACGGGACAAAGCTGTGGGAGCTGGTTTCCATAAAAATATTTATAGCCCTGGAGATCCTATGAGGAAGTTCTACTATGTTCTATAAGGTCTCAAGGATTTGATATCAATTTGATGGCAGTGGGGTTTGAATGGCAAGTGTCACTTCATGCATTTGTTAGCTGCCTAAATGTCTTCTTTGGTGAAATATCTATTCATGTCCTTTGCCCACTTTTTTTCTTTTTTAAAACTTTTTATTGTGATTTAGGTGAAAGTTTACAGAGCAAATTCATTTTCTATTCAACAATTCATAGACATTTTGTTTTGTGACACTGAGTACAATATCCACAATGTAATGTCTCTCTTCCCACTTGCTCTCTGTGGTTACCTTTTCCCTGTGTCCTCTTTTCCTATGCATTTCTGCCCTCTGAGCAAATGCTGAGCAAACTTCTCCTTGTGAAAATGCTGCCCTTCTGATCTCCTATGGTTGATTCTTTCAAGGAGTGCATCTACCTGGTGTAGCTATTCACCTAGTAGCCCTATTATTCCCTTTGCCCATTTTGATTGGATTGATATTTTGTTGTTGAGGTGTTTAAATCCAATATGCCATTGCTTAAAACTTTTTTCCAAGTCTGCAGCTTCTCCTTTTACTCTTTAGATGAAGTCTTTTGATGATGCTCTGGTGGCATAGTGCCCAAGGCATTTGACTACTAACCAGAAGGTTGGCAGTTCAAACCCACCGGCCACTCCTCGGAAGGAAGGTTGGGCAATCTACTTCTGTAGTGATACTGCTTTGGGAACCCAAAGAAGGGTTGCTATGAGCCAGATCTGACTTGATGGCATTGTATTCAGTTTGGTTTGTGGTTTGATGATCATAGATATTTAATTTTTACGGTATCTCAGTAATTTAGTTTATCTTCTCTTGTCTGTGTGTTTTCAGTTATGTTTGATAATCTATTTATGCCATAAGTTAGGACACCTAGTTTGTCTATATGTTATCTTCTAGGAACTTTACAGTTTTAGATTTGACAATTAAGTCTTTGATCCATTTTGAGTTACTTTTTGTGTTTGATATGAGATATGGATTCTGTTTCATTTTTCTGCGAATAGATCTCTAGTTTTGCCAGCACCATTTCTTAAAGAGACAATCTCGTCCCCATTGAACAGATTTTGCCCCTTAATGGAAGGACCCAGTAGTCCATAGCTGGATGGATTTGCTTTTCTGTTCTTAATTCTTTTCCACTGGTTGATGTGTCTGTTGTTGTACCCGTAACAGACTGTTTTGTAAGTTTTGAGATATTGTGTAAGTTTTGAGATCTGGGAGTATAAGGCCTCCTACTTTGTATTTCTTCTTCAGTAATGCTTTGTCTATTCAGAGTCTCTTTTCTTCCCATATAAAGTTGGAGCTTAGCTTTTCCATTTGATTAAAGAATGCTGTTGGTATTTGAATTGGGATTGCATTATATCTATAGATGGCTTGAGTATTATTGACATTTGCACAATGTTAAGTCTTACAATCCATGAACATGACACGTTTTTCCATTTCTGTAGGTCTCTTTTGTTTTCTTCCAGTAGTGCTTTGTATTTTTTTTCTGTAAGAGTTTTACATACTTAGTTAGATTAGTTCCTAAATATTTTATCTTTTTGGGGACAATTATAAATGATATTGATTTCTTGATTACTGTTCAGAGTTTTCTTTGTTAGGGTAGAGAAATCCTATTGGTTTTTGTATATTGATCTTGTGCTCTGTCACTTTGCCAAGCTCTTATGTTTGTTCCAGTAACTCTTATGGAGTCTCTGGAATTTTCTATATAAAGTATCATGTCATCTGCAAATAGGGATAATTTTGTTTCTTCCTTACCAATTTGGATTCCCTTTATTTCCCTTTCTTGCTTTATTGCTCTCACTAGGACTTCCTGCACAATAATGAATAGGAGTGGTGAAAATCAGCATTATTGTCCAGTTCCCATTCTCAGAGTGAATGTTTTCTGTCTCTCTCCATTTCTTTTTGTTGTTGTTCTTGTTATTATGTGCCATCGAGTTGTCTCCAACTCATAGGGACCTTATGTACAACAGAATAAAACACTGCCTGGTCCTGTGCCAGCCTCATAATCACTACTATACCCGAGCCCATCACTGCAGCCACCATGTAAATCCATCTTGTTGAGGGCCTTCTCCTCTTTTGTTGACCCTCCACTTTACCAAGCATAGCATCCTTCTCCAGAGAATGGTCTCTTCTAACAACATGACCAAAGTAGGTGAGACAAAGTCTGGCCATTCTCACTTACAAGGAATATTCCAGCTGCACTTCGTCCAGGACAGATCTGTTAGTTCTTTTAGCAGTCCACGGTACTTTCAGCATTCTCCACCAACACCACAACTCAAAAGCATGAACTCTTCTTCAGTCTTTCTTATTCATTGTCCAGTTCTCACCTGCAAATGAGACAGTTGAAAATTCCATGGCTTGGGTTGGGTGCATCTTAGTCTTCAATGAGCTATCTTTGGCCTTCAGCACTTGAAAGAGGTCTTTTGCAACAGATTTACCCAATGAAAATCTTTTGATGTCTTGACTGTTGCTTCCATTGATGTTGATTGTAGAATCAAGTAATATGTAGTCTTTGACAACTTCAATCTTTTCTCCATTTATCATGATTCTGCTTATAGGTCCAGTTGTGAGGATTTTGTTTTCTTTATATTGAGATGTAATCTGTACTGCAGACTATATTCTTCAATCTTCATCAGTAAGTTCTTCAAGTCATCCTCACTTTCAGCAAGCAAATTTGTGTCCTCAGCATATCATAGGTTGTTAATGATTCTTCCTCCAATCCTGATGCCACAGTCTTCTTCATAGAGTCCAACTTTTTGGGTTATTTGCTCAGCATACAGATTGAATATGTATGGTAAAAGAATACAACCCTGACACACTCCTTTCTTGATTTTAAACCATGCAGTGTCCCCTTGTTCTGTTTGAATGATAGCCTCCTGGTCTATGTACAGGTTCCTCATGAATACAATTAAGTGTTCTGGAATTCCCATTCTTCTCAATGTTACTCATAATTTGTTATGCTACACACAATCTAATGCTTTTGCATAGTCAATAAAACACAAATAAACATCTTTCTGGGATTCTTTGCTCTGAGCCAAGATCCATCTAACATCAGCAATGATATCCCTTGTTCCACATCCTCTTCTGAATACAACTTGCATTTCTGGAAGTTCTCTATCAATATACTCAATAGTTTTTGAATTATCTTCAGTAAGATTTTACTTGCATGTGATATCAATATTTATTGTTCAACAATTTCCACATTCTGTGGGATCACCTTTCTTTGGAATCAGTACAAATATGGATCTCTTCCAGTCAATTGGCCAAGTAGCTGATTTCCAAACCTCTTGACATAGCCAAGTGAGTGCCTCCAGTGCTGCATCTGTTTTTTGAAACATCTGAATGGGTATCCCATCAATTACTGGAGCCTTGTTTTTCACCAATTCCTTCAGTGCAGCTTTGACTTCTTCCTTCAGTACCATTGGTTCTTTATCATACGCCACCTCCTGAAATGGACAATCATCTACTAGTTCCTTTTGGTATAGCAACTCTGTGTATTCCATCCATTTTATTTTGATGTTTCCTGAATCATTCAACATATTATACATGAAATGTTTAAATATTCAAGTTTAAGCAATTTGAGGCTTAAATTTTTCCCTCAGTTCTTTCAGCTTGAGAAATGCTGAGAATGTTCTTCCCTTTTGGTTTTCTAACTCCAGTTCTGCACATTTCATAATCATAATTGGCTTTGTCTTCTTGAGCTACTCTTTGAAATGTTCTATTCAGCTCTTTTGTCTTGTCAATTCTTCCATTTGCTTTAGCTACTTTCCATTCAAGGGCAAGTTTCGGAGTCTTTTCTGACATACATTTTGGTCTTTTCTTTATTTCTTGTCTTTTTGATGACCTTTAGCTTTCTTCATGGGTGATGTCATCCCACAGTTCTGGTTTTCAGTCATTGGTGTTCAATGCATAAAATCTGTTCTTTAGATGGTCTCTAAATTCAGGAAGGATATAATCAAGGTCATATTTTGGCTTTTGTGGACTTGTTTTAATTGCCTTCAACTTCACCCTGAACTTTCATATGTGCAATTGAAAGTCTATTCCACTGTCAGCTCATGGCTTGTTTTGGCTGAAGATATTGAGCTTCTCCATTGCCTCTTGCCACAGATGTAGTCAATCTGATTCCTGTGTACCCTATCTAGTGAAGTCCACGTGTATAGCCACCATTTGTATTGTTGAGAAAAAGTATTTGCAAAGAATAAGTTTTGGTCTTGCAAAATTCTATCATACGAGCTCCAGTATCATTTCTATCACCAAGGCTATTTCCTCCAACTACCGGTGAGATTCCGTTTCCAACTTTTGCATTCCAGTCACCAGTGATAAATAGCACATCTTGACTGCATGTTCAGTCAATTTCAGACTGCAGAAGTTGGTAAAAATCTTCAATTTCCTCATCTTTGTTTTTGGTGGTTGGTAGGTAAATTTGAATAATCGTAATATTAACTTGTCTTCCTCATAGGCGTATAGCTATTATCCTATCACTGACAACATTGTACTTCAGGATAGATCTTGAAATAGTCTTTGTGATGATGAATGCCATGCTATTCCTCTTCAATTTGTTGTGCCTGGCATAGTAGATCATATGGTTTTCTGATTCAAAATGGCCAAAACCAGTCCATTTCAGCTCACTAATGCCTAGGATATCGATCTTTATGCATTCCATTTCTTTTTTGACAACTTCTAATTTTCCCAGATTCATACTTCATGCATTCCATGTTTCAATTATTAATGGATGTTTCCAGCTGTTACATCTTATTTTGAGTCATGTCACATCAGCAAATGGGGGGTTCACAAGCTTTACTCTATCCTCATCATTAAGGTCAGCTCTATTCTCAGGAGGCTGCTCTTTCCTAGTCATATTTTGAGTGCCTTCTGATTTGAGGGGCTCATCTTCCGGCACTATATCAGATAATGTTTCAGGGCTATTTGTAAAGTTTTTCAGTAATATATCAGACAGTAGGGAGTTCTGGTGTCATAGTACCTAAGGCTTTTGAGTGCTAACCAGAAGGCTGGTGGTTCAAACCCACCAGCCACTCCACTGAAGGAAGATTGGGCAATCTACTTCTGTAAACATCCCACCTCAGTAACTCAAGGAGGGGTTGCTATGAGTCAAATTGACTCGATGGCAATGAGTTTGTTTTGTTTTTTCCTTTATATCAGATAGTGATTCACTGCTATTCATAAGGTTTCCACTGGTCAATTCTTTGAGAAGTGGATGGCTTCTTCCTTCTTCTGAGTCTGTCTTAGTCTGGAAGCTCCACTGAAACCCATCCACCATGAGTAACCCTGTTGGTATTTGAAACACCAGTAGCATAGCCTCCAGCCTCACAGCAACACAAAAGCCACCACAGTATGACAAACTGACAAACAAGTTCATCTTCCTTAGCTGTTCTAAACTGCTCCACTCCCACCTCCTGGCCTGCTCTACCTATTCCACCCCCCCAAAGCCACAGCTGCCACCCCCCAGTCCACCCAACCCGTTCTGGCCCCCCAAAGCCAGCTGCTGCTTCCTGGCCTGCCACACCCGTTCTGGCCCTCCAACAACAACAACAACAATTTTGTAGCCTTGTAAATCATTTCTTCTGAATTTTCAAATTTGTTAGATTACATATTTTTCAGAATATCCTGTAATAATCCTGTTTGTATTGGTTAGTTCTGTTGTAATGTTGCCTGTTTCATTTATTTTGCTTATTTGTGTAATTTCATATTTTCTTTTGTGAATTTGGCCAATGGTTTGCCAACTTTTTGAACTTCTCAAAGAAACAGCTTCTGGTTTTGTTGATTCTTTCTATTGTTTATCTATTTTCTATTTCATCTCTAATCTTTGTTATTTCCTTTCTTCTGGTGACTGTGGACTTTTGTTTGTTATTCCTTTTCTATTTGTTCATATTGTCATGTTAAGTTATAGATATTGGATCTTTCTTCTTTTTTGATGTGTGCATTTATTGCTATGGATTTTCCTCCTTGCACTGCTTTCACTGTATCCCAGAGGTTTTGATATGGTGTTTTGATATTCTTAGAATCAATTTTCATTTGATTCTAAGAATATCTTAATTTTGTTTTTGGTTTATTCTGTGACCCAGTAGTGTTTAAATAAGATGTTATTCAGTTTCCATGTATTTAAGTTTTTTTTTTCCCCTCTTGCTTTCTGTTATTGATTTCTAGTTTTATAGTGTTATAGTCAAAGGATATACTTTCTATTATGTTGATGATTTCTTGTTTATTTGTTTGTTTGTTTATAGAGGCATGCTTTGTGGCCTAGAATATGATCTATTCTGGAGAATGATCCATGTGTATTGGATAAGAATGTGTAAGGTGCTGCTGTTGGGTGGTTTGTTCTTTATATGTCTATGAGGTCTAGTTGGTTGACTGAGTTATTTAGATCTTCTGTATCTGTATTGAGTTTCTTTCTAGTTGTTTTGCCCATTGTCAAAAGAAGTGCATTAAATTATCCTCCTATTATTGTAGAATTGTCTATTTCTCTTTTAAGTTAAGTTAGAATTTGTTTTATGTATTTTGGAGCTCTGCATGGATGCATAGATATTATCACTATATCTTCACAGTCGTTTGATCCTTTAATCATTATGTAATGGTCATCTTTGTCTCTTACAATGATTTTTTTTTTAAGTTTTTATTGTGATTTCGATGAAAGTTTATTATAATGGATATTTTATTTAAAGTCTTTTTTATCCAAAATTAATATTTCTACTCCTGCCTTAGGAGTACTTTCTTAGTGGTGCAGTGATTAATTTTTCAAATGCTAACTGAAAGGTTGGCAGTTCAAACCCACAACCATTCCATGGAAGAATGATGTAGCAGTCTGCTTTTGTAAAGACATGTAGCCTTGGAAATCTTACTGGGCCATTCTACTCTGTCCTGTAACAGTGCTATGAATCAAAATTGACTTGACAGCTATGGGTGGGATTTTACTGCTGTCAAGTCAATTTATATATATAT
>NW_006921695.1:8355110-8376823 GCF_000298275.1 Orycteropus afer afer | reverse complement strand
TAATGATTTTTTTTTTTTTTTTTAATCCATTCTATCACTCTTTGTCTCTTGACTGGTGCATTTAATCCATTTACATTCAGTGTGATTATTGATGGGTATGAATTCATTGCTGTCATTTTGTTACAATTTTTTTGGTTGTGTTAACTATTTCTTTGTTCCTCTTAATTTTCTGTGCTGAGTTAGTTCCCTTTGTTTATAATTTTTTTTTTTTAACCTATCAATCATTGTGACTTTTTGTGTTTACTGAATCTTTTTGGTTTTCTTCTTTATTTGGTGAATAGATTTGTTATTTTCCTTTGTGGTTTCCCTGCAGTTTACCTTCATCCTCTTAAAATTAAAACAGTTTGTTATGTCTTGAAATAATCTTGACTTCCTCCTCACATGTGAGTTCTATACCTATATCTTTTACTTCCACTTTCTATTTTGAAGTTGTTGTTGTTTATAGCTTAATTCCTCTGGTTCCCTGTAGTCATTGTTTTAGCTTTATTTTGATTTTGTGACTCTTTATTTGGGTTGGTATGTCAGTAATGTTATCATGTGTTTTTATCTTAAGTCTTTGTCTGATATTCTTACTTTTTAATCTGGAAGACTCCCTTTGATAATTCTTGTAATACGGGTCTGTTTCTGAAAATTTGCTTAGATCTGCTTATCTGAGAATATCTTAGTTTAACCATCACTTTTGAAAGATAATTTGGCTGCATATATGATTCTTAGTTGGCAATTCTTTTCATTCAGGATTTTATATATGTCATCTCATTGTATTTTTGCCTGTGTAGTTTCTCATGCAAAATCAGTACTCAGTCAGAAGGACCCCGTTCCTGGAAAAGATCATCATGCTTGGTAAAGTAGAGGGCCGGCAAAAAAGAAGAAGACTCTCAGCAAGAAGGATTGACACAGTGGCTGCAACAATGGGCTCAAACATATCAATGATTGTGAGGATGGCACAGGACTGGATAGTGTTTTATTCTATTGTATATAGGGTCACTAAGAATTATAACAGGCGATCTGGTAGCATAGTGCCTAAGGCACTTGACTGCTAATCAGAAGGCTGGTGGTTCAAACCCATCAGCCACTCCTTGGAAGGAAGATGGGGCAATCCACTTCCATAGTGATAATGCCTCGGAAACCCAAGGAGGGGTCACTATGAGTCGGGTCTGACTCGACGGCACATAACAACAACAACAACATGAACTATAACAGACTCAACAGCACCTAAAAATAGTAACAGTATTTTTCGTACCCCTTTGTAAATGAAATTTGTTTTCCATGAGCTGCTTGCAAATTTTTTGTTTTGTCTTTGGTTTTGGAAAGTTTGATTATAATATGTCTTGGTGATTTTTTGGGGGGTGGGGTGGGGTGGATGGGTGTTATCCCGAATGAGATTCATTGAATTCTTGGATGGAAATCTTTTCATCTTTCATGATAATTGGAAAGTTTTCAGCCAATATTTCTTCAAAGATTCTTTCTGTACTTTTCTTTTTCTTCCTCCTCTTTTAGATTTCCTATTATGCATAAATTATTCCTTTAGATATTTTCCTACATAATTCTTATGTCCTCATTTTTCATTCTTTTATTCTGATTGTTCCTCATACAAGATAGTTTCAAGAGATTTGTGTTCTATTTCATTGAGTCTTTCTTCTATTGAGTCGATTATATTTCTATGTCCTTCCATTATCTATTTCTGATATTTTATTAATATTCTGGATTTTTAGTTGTTGTTTTTGTCTTGTTTCTAATTTTCTATTTTTTTTTCACTTTGTTCTTATATTGTTTTCCTGAATTCTTCTAGGTTTTTTTCCTGTGTTTTCCTTGTGCTTATTATGATCATTTTGAGGATTTTGTATTATAGTCTTTAGAATTCCTTATCTGGTAGTTCCATTACCATTTCTTCCTCAGGAAGGTTTTCTGCTCCTTTGTTTTAGTAATTTACTTAAGCCATTTTATCTTGTTTCTTTATGTGATTTGTCCTTTTCTGCTGTCTCCAAGGCATTTAGATGTTATTGATTATATGTTAGTTTTTATCTTACTGATTTTTGTTTTGGTTTGTTTTGATGTATTAGGGTGAATGAGTGAGGTGTGCTTCACTTATCACTCTTCTGTTGGCACAGGAGCACTTGACACCTGTCTCTGGGTGGGTGGAGCAGCAGCAGGCCAGACAAGCCATTATAAAGTGCATGTGTAAGATGACTGAGGGGAGCACTGGCTACTACCTGTTGTCAGTCCCATGGAATGAAGGTGCTTTCAGCCACTCACTGGGTGGTCAGGACAACAGTTGAGGGGTGTGATGAGTGGCAGGGATGCTGGGGCACTCTCCTTTCAGTGGGCAGGGGGGGTTGGCATATAGCTGGGAGCCCAGAAGCATCCTCCTGGTGGCAGACAAGTGGACAAGTGTTTCTGACCATTCTTACTCCATTCACCAGGTCATTGGGAGGTGTGGTACCTGAGCAGCCAGATGTCACAGTGCTTTTGCATCCATCAGCCGTGGGAGGGTAGTTGATGGACAGATGGGATGGGTGTGTCAGAGCACTCTCATGCCACTTGGCAGGTAAGCAGATTGACAAAAGTGTGTGGGGGCGCATGCCCAGCCCTCTCACATCTCTTGGCAAGTCATCATGGGGTATGTGGTCAGGCACACTGCACTGGCCAATGCACTTTCATGCTGTTCAGCAGGGCACTGGGAGAGGGTATGACTGATGGGGGATGGGCTTTCTGGAGTGCTCTCTCACCACTTTGTGGGTCAATATGTGTGGGAGTCATGATAGTTGGGCATACAATGCTTACTGGAGTGCTCTTGTGCCACTCACTGGATCAGTAGTGGGCACTGGTGGCTGATTTGTAGCCAGGACTGTCAGGGCACTCTTGTGTCACTTGGTGGCTTGGTGGGAGAGTGAGTGGCTGACAGATGGTAAGTCAGCAGAATGGTGGCACCTGGCCATGCTGGAGTGATCTGACCCACTCAGCAGGTCAGAAGGGGTGTGGTGTGGTAGATAGTGCTATGTGGGGATTAAAATGGGAGGTCATACTGTGATCTTTATGGATGATGGTATTTATGTTGCTAATCACCTTGAAGATGGGGAGCAGAGGAGGGTACTCCTGTGTTCATCTGGTGAGGGTGCTTGGGTACTTCCTGTTGATACCCTCTAGTAATCAGTTCCTGGCCCTAGCCAAGTGTAAGGAGAGGAGGGCTGCCCTCGAGACTGATGAGATAAGGGGTCCCATTATTGATCTGTTACTCAGTGTTTGCCACTTACTCCAACGGACAGGGACTACCTTTGATGAATAGTCCTGTTTATGGGTCCTAGCTCCCTCCCTGTTCTGCAGATGCTGGAATCCCTGGACTCCTCACCATTCTTCCTGTCCTTTCTGTCCTTAAATCTAGTTTGAGTCCCGCTCACCTTGCTTCACTCTAGATATGTCCACAATTTCTCTGTCTGCTTTGGAAGTCCTGTGAATTTGCTTTCCTATGCTCTTCATCTGGGATCACTGCTGACTTTATCTCAATATGATCACACAGTGCTGAGCTGACTGGCAAGGTACCTTCACTTTGGATCTCTCCTTGTTCACTGTTTTTTATCAGTTTCTTGTCCCAGTCGTTGTTCTATCCAATTCTATTCTTCATCCTTTCATTTTACATTTAGGGCTCCAAGATTGTGAGTTATAACTGTTTCAGTTGGTTTCTTGGATCTTTGCTGTAGAAGGACAGCATGATATGGATGATTAAAGCTTCCATGTTGGCTCCTCCTTGGCTGGGGGATTTTTTTTTTTTTAATTAACTCTTTTTCTTGAGGTACTTTCTTTGGCTCTGTAAGTTTCCTATTGGTCCATTTCTTCTGATGTTATTTTGGCTTAAGTCAATGGATCCCTATTTCTGGTGGAAGCTTCCACTACTTCCTCAGCCTGTTAGCATCCAGTATTACACTTCTTTACTCTTTCTTCTGAATCTTCATCAACCCCCTAGGCATTCCTATTAAATACAACTCAAGCCCATCAAAGTGTTCTGGGTCTAGACCTAGTCCAGAGGAAACACCTATTTATACCTTCTCTGGAAATTCTAAGGATGAATTCTAATCACAATATGGCAGGTTTCTCCTCTTTAGATCACCAGAAACAATGGTCAGCTCTTCTCTATCCTTTTATTGTCATTTGGGAGCTACACCACAGTGCATGGTCTACCTTAGTTTCCTCACAATTGAGTCAGCCAATGGTCTTTTTCATCTCCAACTATAGCAAACTGATTTCAGATCCCTCTCATTGGCCTGTGGGAGTTCCCTTCACTAGGTATGGAATTAGAAACTAGTGTCACAAAGGGAAAGAGGTATGGACTTACAGAGATACAAGAATTCTCACCAAAGAAATCCCTACTCCTATTGCTGATTCAACTTTTTACATATTCTTGATCTCAAAAAGTCTAAAACAATCTGTGAGGAGCACTTCCTTTCAACATATGCTAAGAGGACTTGAGTTGTTTTTCTATCCACTTTGGTATTCTAACATCTATCATATGCATACACGAGTTTGAAGTGTACAGTTATATAGAATAAATCACTCAAACCAATCTTTACAGGTTAATCAAGATTTCTCTATTCTCCTTAGCACATTCATATAATTAATTATAAAACAAAACCCACTGACATTGAGTAGATTCCAACACATAGCTATTCTCACTGGGTTTCCAAGGCTGTGACTTTATGAAAACAGATTGCCTCATCTTCCTCCCAAGGAGCAACTGGTGGGTTTGAACTGCCAACCTTCTGGTTAGCAGCCAAATGTCTTACCCAATTTGCCACCAGAGCTCCATATTAATTTACAAATAATTGTAAAGTCTTGCCAATTTTCTTTCCTGAATAGTTCTTAGGACCTTTCCTTGCCCAGTTCCTAATCTTTTCATATCCATTGTTCACATATAATCAAAGCAATGTATATATGCATTGCAGGTACACCACATTCTAGAAACAAACTTGCTTGTAGTTTCCTGTATCCATGTTGCTTCTCTCCGTACAGTGGAGACAGACTAGTTTCTCTTTCCCTGACCAAACCTGCTTGATATACACCCTTTTGCTCATATTTTCCATAAATGAAAAGCTTTATCTCTTGTTTTTTTTTTTTTTTTTAATTTGGGCTAACTCTTATTCTTACTCAGGTCCACTAGTGGTTCAATGATAGAATTTTCATCATCCAAGTGAGAAAAGTGGGTTTGATTCCCAGTCAATCCACCTCAAGTGCAGCCATCACCTGTCAGTCAGTGGTGGCTTGCATGTTGGTACGATACTGAACAGGTTTCAGTGGAGCTTTCAAACTAAGACACAGTGGGAAGGAAGGCCTGACAATCTACTTCCAAAAATAGCCAATGAAAATCCAGTGCATCATAATGGTGTGATCTCTTTGTATATGGGGTTGCCATGAGTTGGAGCTGACTCAAGAGCAGTTAACAACAACTCTTAGAATTTGTTCTCTATAGAAAACCTCTTCTGAACCTCCATTTGTGGGTGGTTCCTCCACTGGTCCTCATAGCTCCTGTATGTCTCTATGTTAGCGTATAACATGCTTCATTCAGATGGTGGAAGATTTTTCCCTGGGAAAGAGACAAGCTCAGTTATCTTTGTGTCTTCAGAGCACTGCACCTGTCTATGGCAGGCATGTAAAAGAAGCTGGTTGAACTGAATTCATGAAGTTAAGAACTAGGAAACTCTTAATAAAAATTTGCTGAACTAATAATTTTAAGCTATACAAACAGCTTCTAATTGATCTGTTTTAAAATAAATGTGCTGCATACGATCAAAAATTATTTCCAGTTGCTAGTGTATATATGTTGTTATTGAGAGCTGTATAAAATATGGGAATCTTTCTGCCACTGTTTTGCTGGGAAAATGAAATTTGTTGATTCTGTTTTGATGGAATAAAGAGCATAAATGTGAATATACTTAAATTCCAGCTTTTAAAAATCAAAATATAAAATAAAAAATTCTCCACTGAGGAATGTACATTTGCCTTGACATTTATTTGGACTTTTACTTAGTAGGTCAATATTGAGTGGATTTTCTGTATATAATGTGGGCAAAAAATTAAAGAATTAAAAAAATTAAAATACCTGAAGAAGCATAAAGGCTGACATATTTTTATCCTACTGTGACTCCACTGAGTAACACTGTCCATTATTGCATGCCATTTGATTTTCACTGCCAGGACAAGCTGTCCCTTGGATTAATTAGATGACATTGGATCTGGCAGCAAACTCAGTCAAATTTTGACTCCTTGGAGAAATGTCCAACCATATTGCTCATTCTGCATCTGTTAAACAAAAATTACCTGCATCTGACTCTTAAGACCTAAAGGAAGAATGGATTATTTGAGTTCTTCCCTCAATTCCCTATGGAATTCTGGGCAGAAAAATTAGATCAGTTCCTAAACTTTCGTGGTTAATAGAGTTAACCAAATATATACTCTATCATATATGAAACTAAGATGTTGAGACATCTGTCCTTGAAATATGCAGTCAGTGGCAAGGAGAGCAATCACCTGTCATAAATTTGGAAAGGAATGTCTACATAGAATAGGTGATTCTGCCAAACTCCCCTTGCTTTATGTGATTCTAAATAATACCTGTATTTCTAAGATAGTATCCAGAGACTCATTTCAATTATCCTCCTCCTCACATTCAGCTACTAACATATTAGTTACTATACTACACTGATTGAAGAATTTGCATATACTATGTATGTACATAGGGACATGCCTACATGTACATACATATGTATTATTTACTAAAATGAATTCCATTATATGTATATTGACACACACATATATGTACATATTGCTTTATTGTTGCTATTCGTTGCTGTTGAGTAAATTCCAACTCTTGATTACCTCATTGGTGGAGAGTAGAACTGCTCCATAGGGTTTTCAAGATGGTGACTTTTCAAAAGCAGATCTCCAAGCCTGTCTTCCCAGGTTTGTTAATGTCATGTGGGTTTTGGCTAAAAGCATAGAATACCAGAAAGATGGTTACCTGCATTTTATTGACTATGCAAAGGCATTTGACCATGTGGATGATACCAAACTATGGATAACATTGCAAAGAATGGGAATTCCATAATATTTAATTGTGCTCATGCAGAACTTACACATATATGAAGAGGCAGTCATTAGAACAGAACAAGGGGATATCGTGTGGTTTAAAATCAGGAAAAACATGCATCAGGGTTGCATATTTTCACCTTAGTTTTAAATCTGTATACTGAGCAAATAATTAAAGAAGCTGAACTATGTGAAGATGAATGCATCAGGATTGGAGAAAGACTCATTAACAACCTGTTATATGCAGATGACACAAGCAGGCTGGCTGAAAGTGAAAAGGACTTGAAGTACTTACTGATGAAGATCAAAGATGATAGTCTTCAGTACGGATTACACCTCAACATAAAGAAAACAAAATCTTCACACCTGGACCAATAAGGAGCATTATATAACCAAAGAAACTATTGAAGTTGTCAAAGATTTCCTTTTACTTCAATCCACAATCAATACCCATGGAAGCATCAGCCAAGAAATCAAATGAAGTATTGCATTGGGTCAACCTGCAAAAGACCTCTTTAAATTATTAAAAAGCAAAGATGTTGCCTTGAGGACTAAGGTGTGCCTGAACCAAGCCATGAAGACATTTTCAGTTGCCTCCAATGCATGCAAAAGCTGGACAATGAGTGAGGAAGATTGAAGAAGAATTGATGCCTTTGAATCATGGTGTTCATGAAGAATATTGAATACACCATAGACTGGTAGAAGAATTAACAAATCTGTTTTGGAAGAAGCCCAACCAGAATACTTTTTAGAAATGAGGATGGCAAGACTTTGTCTAATGTACGTATTATCAGGAGGGACCAGTCCCTGGAGAAGGACGTCATATTTAATAAAGCAGAAGGTCAATGAAAAAGAGGTAGACCCTCACTGAGATTGATTGACACGGTGACTGTAACAATGGGCTGGAACATAGCAATGATTGTGAGGATAGTGCAGGTCTGGGCAATATATCATTCTATTTTACATAAGGTCACTTTGAATTGGAACAGACTTGATGTCACCTAACAACAACAATACATTTCAAGGGCTCACTAGTCACATATAGCCAATGGATACTATATTAGACAACATAGCCATAGCCTTAGACTATATATCTACAAGTAGAACTGTTGGTTCATGCACATTTTCAGCCTTACCAGTTTATTTGTTTTCTGTTGTTGCATAAGAAATTACAACAAGCCAGGGGGTTTGAAACTACACCTAGTTTTTAATCACACAGTTTCCACAGTTTAGAAATCTGGGAACTTTGTAACCAGATGCTCTGCTCAGGGTCTCACAAAGCTGAAATGAAGGTGTTGGCTGGAAATGGGGTTTTGACTAAGACTCTGAGTCTTCTTTCAAGCTCACATTTTGGTGGTAGAATTCATTACCTTGTGACTATAGAACTCATGGCTTTTGACTTCTAGATCCTCTTTAAAGAGTTCTCTTGATTAGATCAGTTTTACCAGGACAATCTGACTTTTGACTAATTCAAAGTCAAGTGATTAGAGACCTTAATTAAATCTTCAAAATTTCCCTCACCTTTGCCATATAACATAAGCTAATCATGAAAATGGCATCTATTGTATTCTCAGGTCAAGGAGGAGGGAAGTATAATGATGACTGCATCACTGGTTGTCATCGTAGAATTTTGCCTACCACAACCAGATATTTTCATATTGCATCACAAAATGATTCTACAGTTTTCTAACACTTCTAGCTTGCTGTTGATGTTGTTATGTGCCATTGAATTGGCTAGTATTCATAGTGACCTTATGTATGACAGAATAAAACACTGCCCAGTTATGTGCCATCCTCACAATCCTCACTATACTTAAGCCCATTATTGCAGCCACTGTGTCAATCCATCTTGTTGAGGGTTATCCCCTTTTTTGCTGACCTTCACCTTTATGAAGCATGTTATCCTTCTCCAGAGAATTGTCCCTTCTGATAACATGCCCAGAGTAGGTGAGATGAAGTCTGACCATTCTCACTTCCAAGGAGCAGTCTGGCTACACTTCTTCCAGGGCAGATTTGTTCATTCTTCTGCCAGTCCATGGTATTTTCAAGATTCTTCACCAACACCACAATTCAAAAGCATCAACTCTTCTTCAGTCTTCCTTACTCACTTTATTATCTACACTATGCTTTTCTGTTGCTTCATTTAGACCTTCATTCTCCCTTGTCTTCTCTTCTTTCCAACACCATCTAAGCCCCATTGTTAGCCATTTGAACTACTCTTTCATCAATATCCTTAATTCCTTTTCACCTCATTTCTGAACTATATCCACATAAGAAAATTCTGTTGTTAATCTGTATTTTAACTTGTCTTATTTTTCTTGAAAGCCATGTGGCCAGAAAAGATGCTAGAAAAAGTTGTGTATGCTTACAGTTTACCCTCATTGTAAATACATGGTCTCCAATAGCAGCTAGGCATCTCTCAATCTTTTTATTACCTGATGTCTTTCAGAAATTATTGCACATATTTATCACTCTTATTCAGCTAAAATTCAAAGTCAACCACTCTCCTTCTCAGTTTGCTTCCAACTTTTTCTAGAAAGTTGAATCCAGCAGGTGCAGACACCTTCAAATTCCCACTCCCATCTCCACTGCTCAAACTCATTCTCCAAAATCGGAGAATGAGGCCTTGTGCCTTTTTTTCATCTTGTGCCCTTCCTGATACTCCCTCTTCTTCTGAGTACCTTGAACTAAATTTGTATCCCAGCCCAACATCATAGTTTCCAAAAAGCTTTCCTAAACAACACCCTGCAGACACATTTTTAACCTTCTCTGTTCTCTCAAACCACTCTGTTTATGTTTCTACCATTGTGTTGATATCATTGTCTTAAAATTGTTTTTATGTGTTTATCTCCCCAGTATACACTGTTTTTCTTGGAAACAAGAATTGTTATATTTATTTTAGTAACCCAGTGCCTAGCTTTGTTCCTACTTAGGTAGGTAATCAAAAATTGTTGGTGAATAAATCAGTACACAAATGAATAAATAAATCTTTTAAAAATACAATGTCCCATCCAACCAACTACTTCCTTCATCAGCTTCCATTAACCAGATTAATTATGGCAAGATATTAATTCAACCCACATGGGATCCCTGTTTTTAACTTTATAGGAAAATAACATATTTATTAGTTAGAATAATAAGTATCTTCCCAACAAAGACAGTTACATGATTAATGTGATCAAAGTAATTTGTATAATTCAAGACAAAATTATCTAATTTCTGTGACTTACTGATCACATTGTTCAGATAATCAGACAAGTACCCTAATGCCACCCATTTCCCACTATAGGAATGTTTCAAATTTGTGGTCTTGCCCATTTAGTTGATTCTCATGTACAAAAGTCAATTTATTTCAGAAAACAAGCCATCACATGAACCAGAGCCCAGGGAAGCTAGTTTTTAAAAAACGAAATCCAGGTCTATATTCTAAGATTAATCCTTAGGAAATAAAGATTAGTTTACTTAGGGTGCATGGCATAGAGATAGTTAAAGTCAGCAGATTTAGAGTTGAAAATCAAATATTGGCAAGAAAAGCCATTATATTTTTAAATTATTCAGTGATCCATGCAAGCTGTTATTGCAAGATAATGGGTTATAAACAACACACATAATAGTTAAAATAATTATATATTGAACAGATGAGGATGTGATAAATGCATCATTTCAGTTCCTGAAATAGCTGACATCCAAGGAAGTTATATGGTCTAAAGGTTATGTTTATCATTTCTTCTTTGCTTAATGTTTATTTTCATCACCATTATTATGTATACTTCAAATTTGTTTTTTAATAGCTTTTCTGAGCACTGACTTAAAATTGTGGGTGACTGGACATAGATCACTGTTGCTTAGACTGAGGGTAAATTTCAGATATTTGTCTTTGTATCATACTCCTGGGACCTGAGTAAGGCAGTAATTGTAGGGTTAGTCCATCAAGAGTGTGTTTATACGATAGATACAGAGTGAGCCTCCTTTAATTAAAAGCAAATGAAATAACACCACAACGAATTGCTCTGTCAACTCTTCTATTCTGGAGAGATGGCTGAATGTAGACAAAGTTTTGAAATCTGTAAAATTTCTTCTCTGTTATCTTTTCTTTGCACTGATTTCCCCAAGGGCACCCTAGCTTCTTGATCTTACTCAGAATAAACCCATGTTGAAGTGTTAGCCAAATGAAACTTTGATGAATGTATGAGTAACTGTATTAATTTAGATAGATTTTTCCTGCATTGTAATCCTGTAGCATATGTCCCTGCCAAGATGTGATGACAAGCCACAAGAAAGTCCTAGTTTCACAAGTCTTACTACTTTCCCTTTACCTTTCTTCTACTACATAAAGTGTGTAACTTTTGGGCACACTGCTTTATTCAATCATAAAATTCCACAAATATTTTGTATACCTACTAAGTGCAGGGGAGCTCTGGTAGAGTAGTGCCTAAGGCACTTGACTGCTAACCAGAAGGCTAGTGGTTCAAACCCACCAGCCACTGCTCGGAAGGAAGATGGGGCAATCTACTTCCGTAGTGATACTGCCTCAGAAACCCAAAGAGGGGTCGCTATGAGTCGGGTCCGACTCGATGGCACATAACAACAACAACTAAGTGCAGGTAATGGAATTTAAAGAGAAGTAAAACTTTCCCTACCACAAAGGAACTAACAGTCAACTGGGGAAAAGATTGCTATGATAAATAGTTAACATAATACATAGTCATTACATGTAAATACATAGGAGTCCCTGAGTGCTATAAACAATGCTTAATGAACTCAGCTGTTAACCAAAAGGTTGAAAGTTCAAGTCCATCCAGCGGTTCCTCAAAAGAAAGGCTTAGCTATGTATTTCCCCCCAAAAAAAAAATCACAGAAAACTATTGAGCACACTTCTATTCTTATACACATGGGTTCACCTGAGTCTGAACTGACTCCACAGCCATTGGTATAAGTACATAACAGATAAGTAGTTAACATAATACAAACATTCAACATAGTTAGTCAACAAAATACAAGATCAAGTGAAATATGCCAAAGAGTTAAACTGTAGTCCTCAAGAACATGGAGGGTTATTTAAATGATATATTCCCTTCTCAAAATGTTTGCACCATGTTCCTCAAACCCTATGGATCACAACAGTCAAATTCCATTGTGCATGCAGTTGTCATGAGTCAGGAGTCAACCTGACAGCAGCTAACAACCATAACAGAAATTTGAACAGTAAGTTTTAGTATAAGCCCTCTGTAGGTAATAAAACTTCTGAAATATGGCTCAATAGCTGTTTCAGTATGCAGCATTTGTTTTCAAATATTACATCTCTATGGAACCCATTCTTCAGGCACTCAGAGCAAAAAGGTTCATATTGAAAGTGTGCTAGGTGATTTATTTAACATAACTGATCATTCTTTAAGATTCCCAGACTAGAAATAATGTGCTCACCAACTCTTAAAAAAATTGATGGTGCTTAATGTTGGTACCAAGCAATGAAATTATGACCAGAGTATATGAATCAATTAGCAAAAACTAAGAGAGAATTGTCAAACACTGCCCTACGAATAGAAATTCTATTTAAATTACAAACAAAAGATGAAGCTTTTCACTTGTGCTCAGGCCTGCCAGGTATTGGTGTCTACAACACAGCTATCAGTCTAAGGCTGTAGTAGTTTAAAGCTAGAAGATTCTACATTAGAATTCAATCTAGATTCCATAACACAGACAATCAAGAACCAGGTACACTATTTTATTTTGTTGGTTTAGTGTGTTTGGCTTAGCAGTTAATGATCTTTCATGACCTGAGGTAGATCAACCCATTAAAGGAAGAAAGCCTAAAAGTGTGCATTCATGTATCTATTTATATATATGTATCAACTTTTCATAAACTATTTCTCATAAAATTCATTAATGTGCTGCGCTTCTCACTGTAAGATAGTTGGACATCATCATCTTTTGTTGTTCTTCCCCCCCCCCCCACTCCCTATATCAAGCTTCCACATAGCAGAGAGATTTCCTTTTAAGCCTGTTCTGTTCACTGCCTGGATCACAACCTACCATATCCTTCCATAGCACTTAGAATATTATCCAAAACCTTTTCCTTGGCCTATAATGTTCTTCTTCATCTTCATCTTGCTCACTTCTCAAATCCACTTTCTTTCCACTACTCTTTAGGCTCTTCTCTCTTCCATCTTGGCCTTATTTGTGTATGTAAACCCACAGGATATTTTCATCTCAGGGCCTTTGCACTTGCTGTCTCCTCAATGTGAACTGTATTACTTCATTGCTTGATACCCAGGTCTCTGTTCACATCACATGAAAGATCTTTCCTGGCCCCTTATTTAAAGAAACATCTCCTTAATATGCTTTGTTTTTCCTCATAGTACTTAATGCTAGCAGAAAGTTTTATTAATATATATTTTCTTCCTAAAACTGTACTTGACACTTAGCAAATATTCAGTACATATTTACTGAGTGATGGATGAGAATGTGTATACTAATTAGAACACTGGACCTGGTGAAAAGAACTTGCTCTGGCTAACCTCCTCTGCCTGGCCTGCAACTTTTCTCCATTGCTGAAGCTCATGCACAGGCCATTTCAGGGACACCCATCCTTGAAAAGTAGGAATGAAACCAGCTACTTGAGCAGGAATCACCAGGTGTGGGTGATATCATTGGAGCTTCATTTGTTTCATCTTGAATAGAAGTCAGCAACTGTAAATATAGGCTGTGCAGGCCACAGCACCACCGTTGCTGCTCAGTTCAACTGCTGTAATCCATAAGCAGCTCATCTGTAAACAAATGTACCCAGCTATGTTGCAATAAAACTTTATTTATGAGCACTGAAATTTGAATTCATATAATTTTCAATGGTGTCACAAAATAACTTTTTTGAATTTTCTTCAATCTTTGAAAATTTTAAAAGCCAACACCCAGAGCAATTGTTGGCTTGCTTCTGTGAGTTGGGCCTGTGGTGAGCAGCACGTCTATAACTGATGGGTCCAGCTGAGGGGCTAGTTCACAGATCAGCCCCATGCAAGTGAATATCATCATCTTTGATGTGCACATGTGTGGACATATATTCATGTATACATACACACACACTTGAGCTAGAGTTAAGGAACAGTATGTTCTCATTTTGGTCCTCTCAATAGTAAGGTATATGACTTTAGGCAAGTTGCATCAGTTCTTTGGGTCTCAGTCATCCTCTTCTGTTGCAAAATTCTGTGAATGTGTTTCATTATAGTAAAATGTTCTAAAAAGTGAGAGAGAGGTTGATCAACTGCTTTTCTACCCTAATAATCTCACCCACTCCCTGAGTACCTTCCTTCATGCCTTGTTGCTGACGACCCAGGAAAGTTGTATATAGATTACCTCACACTATTGTATGGAAGCAGCTAGAATAAAGTCCATATAAGGTTGGTGGTCAAATTTAGCCCAGAGTGTTCACCCACACACTTTCAAGAACTTCTCAATTTGTTCAGTTCACAGTTTGGAGTATTAGAATATAAAGTTTTTCTTCTCTATTAAGTAAGTGGTTTCAGGTACTTGCCTTGCAGGGGATGTAAAGATTAGTGTGATTCTTGTGAGCAAGGAGTATAAAGACTAGGACGACCACCTTGGATTTTTCATGAGAATCCAGGACAGAGGCAATGGAAGGACATCTTTAAGGACCTGAAGCCAATCACATTGGAATTGGAAGCTCCTTGTCCACTCCCAAACTGTATTAAATTAAAGTTACCAGATATCAAATTAAACCCACAGAAAGACAGGTGGAAGGAAATATGAATGAAGGAGGGGCAGTATCCACCTTCCTCCTTTCTACCTTGTATTGTCAGTGATTGATGGATGGATCCTGGCATGAGCCACGGATCTTTTTAGTACCTAACCCATACCCATCAAGTGTGAGTAAATGCTAACTCACAGTGATTCTGCAGGATAGAGTAGAACTTCCCTACACCGTTTCCAAGGTTGTACATCTTTGTAGAAGACAGTCACATCTTTCTCCGGAAGAGCACCTGATAGGTTTGAACAGCCTATGAGTTAGCCGCTGAGCACTTTAACCGTGGTTTTGAGATCCAGGAGCATGAGACCTCCTACTTTGTTCTTCTTCTTCCATAGTACTTTGCTTATCCAAGGTCTCCTTCTTTTCCAAATAAAATTAGTGATATTTTTTTTTCATACCTTAATGAATGTTGATGAGATCTTTATTGGGATTGCATTGCTTGTATAGATTGTTTTGGGTAATAATGATATATTCACATTATCCAATCTTATCCATGAGCATGGTACGTTCTTCCACTTATGTAGATGTCTTATTGTTTCTACAAGCACTGTTTTGTATAGTTCTTCGTATGGATCTTTTGTGTCCCTGGAAATATTTATTCTCAAGTATTTTATTTTGGGGGTTGTTGTTGTTGTTGTTGTTATGTGCCATCGAGTCATCCCTGACTCATAGAGACCCCTCCTTGGGTTTCTGAGGCAGTATCACTACAGAAGTAGGATTGCCCAACCTTACTTCTGAGGAGTGGCTGGTGGGTTTGAACCGCCAACCTTCTGGTTAGCAGTCAAGTGCCTTAGGCACTATGCTACCAGACTGCTAACCAGAAGGCTGGCAGTTCAAACCCACCAGCCACTCCTCGGAAGCAAGGTTGGGTATTCCTACTTCCACAGTGATACTGCCTCGGAAACCCAAGGAGGGGTCGCTATGAGTTGGGGCCGACTCAATGGCAAACAACAACAATTTTGGGGGTAGCTACTGTAAATGGTATTGATTTCCTTATTTCTTTTTCAGCAATCTCTTTGCTGGTGTAGAGGAATTCAACTGATTTTTGGATGTTGATCTTGTATCCTAACACTATGCTAAATCTTTCAATGAGTTCCAGTAATTTTCTTTCTGAGTCTCTTGGGTTTTCTATGTATAGGATCTATCATCAGCAAGTAGGGATAGTTTTTCTTCTTCCTTACCAATTTGGATGCCTTTGATTTCCCTTTCTTGCCTTTTGGCCCTGGCTATGACTTCCAATAAAATGTTGAATAGAAGAAGTGGTGATAGAGGGCATCCTTGTCTGATTCCTGTTCACAAGGGGAATGGATTCAGTCTCTCTCCATTGAGAATAATGTTGGCTGTTGGTTTTGCATAGATGCCCTTTGTTATGTTGAGAAAAGTTCTTTCTACTTCTATTTTGCTGAGAGTATTTATCAGGGATGGGTACTAGATTTTATCAAATGCCTTTCCTGCATCGATTGATAGGATCATGTGGTTCTTTTCATTTGTTTTATTTATGTAATAGATGACATTGATTACTATGAACCCCACTTGGTCATAATGTATTATTTTTTTATATGTTGTTGGGGTCTATTAGCTAGGATTTTGTTGAAGATTTTTGCATCTATATTCATGACAGATATCTGCATTGTAGTTTTCCTTTTTAGTGATGTCTTTGTCTGGTTTTGGTATCAAGGTTATGCTTGCTTCATAAAATGAATTTGGGAGGATTCCATCCTTTTCTGTGTTCTGGAATAGTTTGAGTAGAATTGTTGTCAGTTCTCTGAACATTTGCTAGGATTCTACAGTGAAACCATCTGGGCCAACCAAGACTTTTTGTTCTTGGTAAATTTTTTTATTATTATTATCTGTTCTATTTCTTCTTTTCTTATGGTCTGTTCAACTTATCCACCTCAGTCTGTGTTAGTTTAGGTAAGTGATGTGTTTCTAGAAATCTGTCAATTTTTCTAGGTTTTCAGATTTGTTGAAGTACAGTTCTTTTCTTCTGGTGACTATAGGGTTTTTGGGTGTTTTTTTTTTTTTCCTAATTGTTAGAGATGTTGGCTTAAGGTGTTGCTTTTGGCTGTTTCTTCTTTTTTGGTGTGTGCATTTATTGTTATAAATTGGCCTCTGATTACTGCTTTTGCTGTGTCTCAAAGATTTTGGTATGTTGTGTTTTTTTCATTCTTGTTTGATTCCAGGAAGTTTTTAATTTCATTTCTTATTTCTTCTATTATCTAGTCATTTTTAACGAGGGTGTTGTTCAGTTTGTATGTGTTTGCTCTTTTTTCATTGATCTTCCTATTGTTGATTTCTAATCTTACAACATTGTGATCTGAGAAGATGCTTTGCAGTATTTCAATATTTTTAAATTTATTAATGCTTGCTTTGTGGCCTAACACATGGTCTATCCTGGAGAATGTTCCGTGTGCACCAGAAAAGAATGTATCGAGCTATTTTTGGGAAAAGTGCTCTGTAGATATCTATGAGATCAAGTTGGTGGATTGTATTATTTAGTTCTTCTGCATCTTTGGTGAGTTTCTTTCCAGTTCTACCTTTAACTGAAAGTGGTGCATTGAAGTCAATCATTTCAATTCTGTTTATGTTTGATTTATGTATTTTGTACCTTTCATTGGAAGCATAGATATTTATCACAGTTATATCCTCTTGTTCAGTTGATCCTTTAATCATTCTATAATGTCCTTCCTTGTCTCTTATGTTGGTTTTTGTCTTAAAACCAATTTTATCAGAAATTAATATCATCACTCCTACTCTTTTTTGATTGCCATTTGCTTGATATATCTTTTTCCATTCTTTGATTTTTGGTCTATTTTTGTCTTTGTCTCTAAGTTTTGTCTCTTGTAGGCAGCATATTGATGGGTTATATTTTCTTAACCAGTCTGAAACGCTCTGTCTCTTGAGTGGTGTGTTTAATCCATGTACATTCAGTGTAATTATTGACAAGTATGAATTTGTTGGTGGAATTTTGTTGTGTGTTTTTTCTTGGTGTTGCTGATTTCCCTGTTCCATATAATTTTCTGTATTAAGGTCATTTTGTTCATGAATTGTGTTATCATTTTCTTCATTACTGTTCTTTTAGTATTTGTTAAATATTTGTGCTTGTCTTATTTTTTATTGTAATGTTAAGGTTTATCTTTTGTATTTGTGTATGTGTGTGTGTGTGTGTGTGTGATTTATAATTTTCTCCCCAAGTTTAGAACAGTCCATTCCATCTTGCAACTCTTTTGACTTCCTGACCATTTAGAAGTTCTGTAAGTACACTATTTTTTCCCTCTTTTTGGCTTGTAGTTGTCCTCCTTTGCCAATTGATATCTCTAGTTCCCTGTTTACAATTTTGTAAGCTTGTTTTACTTTGGGTACTTTCATAATTGGGTCAATTTCTGGTTGTGTTATCATTTGTATTAATGGTCAGTTGTTTACTATCATGATATCATTATGTTATTATATTATTACATTTTCTCTGTCCAAATATGTTATCTCTTGTAAGGTTAGTATGGTTTCAACAGATTCCCTTAACTTCTGCTTATCTGGAAATCTAATTTCACCATCATATTTAAGGGAAATTTTTGCTGGGTATATAATTCTTATTTGGAAATTTTTCTTTTATGAGGTTTTATATATACCATCTCACTGCCATCTTGTCTTCGTGGTTTCTGCTGAGAAATGAGAGCCTAGTCTTATTGGTTGAACTTTGTAGGTAGCTTTTCATTTTTCCCATGCTGCTTTCAGTATTCTTTCTTTGTCTTTGGTTTTGGCTAGTTTGAAGATGATCTGTCTTGGTGATTTTCTTTTGGAGTCTGTCTTGTTTGGGGTTTGTGGGACTTCTTGAATGGATATATTGTCATCTTTCATCATATCAGGGAAATTCTCTTCCAACAAATCTTCCAATATTTCCTCTGTGATTTTATTTGTCTCTTCTTGTTCTGGAATTCCAATTACACATATGTATCCCACATGAATCTTAGGCTTTGTTCATTTTTCTTTAATCTTTTTTTTTTTTTTAAATGATTAAACCCTTTCCAAAGAAGTATTCAGGTATTTTTCTCCAATTCCACTAATTCTGTCTTCCAGTGATTCCATTCTACTCCTATGCCCTTTCAATGTGTCATCTATTTCTATAAATTTAATATTAAACTTCTGGAATTCTATATGTAGATTTTATATCATTTCAAATTTTTTCATTTATTTCATCATTTTCTTCTTATATTGTCTTTTGAAATTGTTCTACGGTTTTGTTTGAGTTTTTCTTAATTTTGCCAGTATTTTCCTTGATCTCTCTCTCAATCCATTGGAGGTTTGTTGTTGTTAGGTGTCGTTCAGTTGTTTCTGACTCATAGCAACCCCATACACAGCAGAATGAAACACTACCCGATCCTGCACCAGCTCCATGATCCTTGCTATACTTGAGCCCGCTGTCACAGCCACCATGTCAATTATCTTGTTGAAGGCCTTCCCCTCGTTCATCAACCCTTCACCTTACCAAGCATGACATCCTTCTCCAGGGAATGGTCCCTTCTGACAACATGACCAAAGTAGGTGAGATGAAGTCTGGCCATTCTTGCTTCCAAGGAGCATCTTGGCCACACTTCTTCCAGGACAGATCTGTTAGCTCTTTTGACAGTCCGTGGTGCCTTCAGCATTCTTAGCCAGCACCAAAACTCAAAAACATCAACATTGGAGGTACCTAAATATAATTGTTTTGAGTTCCTTATCAAAGAGTTCCTATGGTGCTTCTTCCTCAGGAATGTGTTCTGGGTCTGTATCGTGGTCCCTTGTTTCTAATTCTTTATCCTGCTTCTTTTTGTGGACTGTGATGGTCTGTTGTCTCTGTGACATTGTTGTATTTATATTTAATTGGTGTTGGAGTGATTCACCCAAGATTTTTGTTTGCTTTGCTTATTTTGAATGTATCCAAGTAAGCAGGGTACTGTGCTCCTCTATTCTCTGGTTGGCAGCACTAATCCACTCACCACCTGTCTTCTGGTGAGTGTGATAATGTCTGAGAATGGTTGCACAGATAGATCTCTGTTAACTGTTTGGGAAGAGCTGTTAAGGGTGAGTTAGGCTCATATTGTTGGTCATGTATAGTTGGTCAATTGGTGCAGAAGCAAGTGGTGGCCCTCATTCAGTGGGTGGGGCTGCAGGAGGTGCAGGTATGGTTGGGTTGTATGGGCATTGTTGCTGTCTTCCACTCAGAGAAAAACAACAATCGAAAAACCACTGAAAAATTAAAAGTAAGAGGACAAAAACACAAAGGAACAGTCATCAAAAAGAGAAAGAAAATTTTTAAAAAAGAGGAAAGGCCATAGATGAGATGGAATATTTAAATAAATACATTTAAAGGACAAAAGAAATATAAATAGAATAAGAGGGGGGAACAAAAACCACAATATCTGGGGATGGGGCAATATGAGAAAAGAGGTAGAGTAAGAGAATAATAATGGGAAAAATACAAATAAGAAAACAAGAGATGGGAAAAACCATAAGAGAGAAAAAAAAATGGGAACCAGGAAAAAGTAGGAGAGAAAAAGCCAAAAACTAATATCTGGGAAGGAAGAAGAAGGAATAAATATAAAAAGTAAGAAGAAGAAAAAAAGTAATTTCAAAACAAACAAACAAAAAGAAACAAGAAACCAAAAAAAATTGGGGAGGGAGGGCATCCAGGCTCAGTCAGAGCATACAGACTGGGATAGAATTCTTACCAGTCCAGAAAGTGGGTGGAAGTGAGGGATATGGGGTATAAGAGTAGCAAGGGGAATAGCACACCTTTCCAAGTCCTCAGCCTCCAGTACATTTGTGCTATCTTTGGCAAGTAGAACCTCTTCTTAGGTCTGGAATCTGAGAAAATGCTGTCTCTTTAAATATCCAAAATGACCAAACGTCTTGTAAACATTCAAAATGGCTGCACCCTCTGAACAGTGAAAAGTCCACAGCTCAGTTTGTCACCTTCGTTAATGTTTCCTTTTTTAGTCATCAGCCACTAGTGCATTCATCCTTGGAACCCTTGTCAAACAAAGCCAATTTTCAAGTAAATTCTTAGGTACTAACACCACTGGGAAATATCCAACTATCAATGCCATCAGGATCACTGGCAGTCCACAGTTCCTTTTGTCTCCTTATTCAGTATTTTCATGCAGGTTCTTCTAGTAGTTGGAGTTTAGTCCACTTCTGTATCCTTCCTTTCAAAGCTCTAAGATTATCTTCTGTATCTGTCAATTGGTTTCTCTTTTCTTTGTTGAAGAGGGTCCAGGTAATTTGTCTGCCTATTCCATTATCTTACCAGAACTCCCTTGACAACAATGTTTTTTTGGATTCTCAGCCCTTAATTGGCTACTTAAAGGGCAGATGGGATCTAAGGTTAACCCGGTCTGGTACCAAAGGCTGACTTTCCTAAAAGTGCTCATATACTAATCAGAAAAAGAAAATCAGTGGCAAAGTTTCATGCTAGGAAAGGTGCACACCTTTTTAAATTACTCTGAAAATAAATGTTAGAGAGCATTTGGAGGCTCCAGGGAAATCATAATTACTGAACAAGAATAGTTAGGAATTTATAATGTTTTAAGTGATTTTTATATACTTGCTCATTTGATTCCCATAACTAACCTAAGACACTTATCTCCATTTTACATGGGGAAATTGAAGTTTTGCAAGGTTGGGTAATTGGCTCAAGGTTATAAGCTACAACACTATCCAGCTGCAATCCTTACATCACAAAGCCGATACTTTCCATCTATTTGCTCTACTACCTACCCAACCTAAGATGCCAGAACTTGAGGATAGCTAAATAGAGCTTGGGAGCTCTGGTAGCATAGTGGCTAAGACACTTGCCTGCTAACCAGACGGCTGGCGGTTCAAACCCACCAGCCACTCCTCG
>NW_006921695.1:8337541-8355010 GCF_000298275.1 Orycteropus afer afer | reverse complement strand
GGCAATCCTACTTCCGTAGTGATACTGCCTCGGAAACCCAAGGAGGGGTCGCTATGAGTCGGGTTTGACTCGACGGCACATAACAACAACACAACAACAAATAGAGCTTTGATCTATATCCAGTGGTGGTCAATTAGCAGGCCCCACTATACTTTGTTGTACTTCTTTATTGATGTAGGCAGCTTTATTTATTTAAAAAATATTTCTAGGACTCTGGCAGAATTCAAAGGAGTTCTGGTGGCAAAACAGATAAAGCATTCAGCTGCGAACCAAAAGGTTGAAGTTTCAAACCCACTGCACTCTCCATGGGATAACGATGAGGCATTTGGCTTCTGTAAAGATTTACAGCCTTGGAAACCCTAAGAGGCAGTTCTACTCTGTCCTAAAGGGCCACTATGAGTTGGAATCTACTCGATGGCAGGGGTTGGGTTGGGTTGGGTTGAGTTGGGTTGGGCTGGCGGAATTCAAAACAGCCAGAAAATTTCCTCAGAGTCATCCTTTGCATGGCAGTGCTTCCTATCCCATGACAGCCTGAAAAAGCATAGAGTTTTGTTCTGGCCTGAAGAATGAAATGATCAATGGTTGTATTGCATCTGGATCTTCCTGGTCAGCATGCTCAGACTTTTTTAAGCAAAATGTAAATGAATCCACTGCACTTCCTTTTTTTTTTTTTCTCCCTCATTTGAATTTATAGAATACAAAAAGAATTAGGAAGCATTATATTATAAATATAGTAATCTGTGACTTTTCTGAAGCTTGATTATTCAGCAACTTCACCTATATTGCAGAGTTCCCTTTTCATGCCCTATATGGCATTGTGGAATGGTAAATTGTTAAAGTTTAATGGAAGGTAGCAAACTCTCAAATTTCTTCATATTTCAGTTGAGGAAGTTGAAATCAAGGAGTAAGCAAAACAGTCTCTGGACATCAAAAATGGATAAGAGAGAGAGGCTTTTGGTATTCATTCATCAGTATACATTCTTTGGGTACTAATCTAAAACAGTTGCTCATCTATTCAGTTGAGAAGTATCCTTGAAGTCAGAAAGTATGGGTCTGAATCCTTACCCTGTTCCTTAGAGCTCTGTGAATGTCACACTTTCATCTAGTAAGACAGAGCTAATGATTCATATTCCACATAGTTGTTGTGAGAATTAAAGGAAATAACATTTGTGAAAATGCCCAGTATGTTTGATATTGAATGGAAAGAATGTTTTCCAAAGATGAGATATATTGCAACACATTTGTATGCTGCCTGTAATGATCCAGTCAGAGAGGGACAAGTTGATAGTGACAGAGAGAAAAATTGCCCAAGCAATTTCCTGCTATAGATGAGAGGGGTATATAGATACATGGAGTGTTCACTGCTACTAACAAGAGGTAGCCAGAGCATATAGACATTCCAATTGCCATCAAATTGACTCTGACTCTTGGCAACCTTATCAACCCTATGTGTGTCAGAGTGGAAAATCAATGGCTGATTTTCAGAAGTACATTGGTTGGTTTTTCTTCTGTGGCAACTCTGAATGAACTCAAACCTCCAACCTGACAGTTACCAGCTGAATGTTTTAACCATTTGCATCACCTAGGGATTCCTGGCATAGATCCATGTAATTAGGGCAATGCATGTAATAGCAGGTTTCCACTTTCTCTGTAAACTAGATAGCAAGATTATCAGCTGAGTTAGAATAAACACAATCAGCATTCTTGTTATAAGGAAGAAGATGGGATAATGGATGTCAACCGCATAAGCCATATTTAAAAAAAAAAAACATAGTGCCTAAGGCACTTGACTGCTAACCAGAAGGCTGGTGGTTCAAACCCACCAGTCACTCCTTGGAAGGCAGTTTGGGCAATCTACTTCTGTAGTAATACTGCCTCAGAAACCCAAGGAGGGGTCGCTGTGAGTCAGGGCCAATTTGAGGGCACATAACAACAACAACAAAGGAAGGGAGAAATACTCATATGTGCCATATCATTTACCAAGGATACCTGAAAACATGCACTCCACAAAAAATAATGAGCAAGATGTACTTTGTGGTCAGAATTGTTGTATGTACTATTAGCATAAAACGGGTGAAATATGGTCCCTGATTCCAAGGGAAGAATCATCCAATATGAAGATGTTGTTGTCAGGTTGTCTCTGACTCATAGCAATCCTATGTACAACAGACAGAAACAATGCCCAGTCCTGCACCATCCTCACCATCCTTGCTATACCTGAACCCATTGTTGCAGCCACTGTGTCAATCCATCTTATTGAGGGTCTTCCCCTCTTTCATTGATCCTCCACTTTACCAAACATGATATCCTTCTCCAGGGAATGGTCCCTTCTGAAAACATGACCAAATTAGGTAAGACAAAATCTGGCTATTGTCACTTCCAAGGAGCATTCTGACTGCATTTCCTCCAGGATGTATTTGTTCATTCTTCTGATATCCCATGATTTTAATATGAATATAAGTCAACAAATATGTACCTCAGTCTGGGCCGAGGCATAAGCTAGAGTTATGAATGGAGTACTGACAGAAGAACAAGGGCAATAAGGTTTTTCCACCTGAGTACTTTAAAGGCCCAGTTGGAGAAGATGAAAGTTGGCCATAGATTTGAAGAATGAGTTGGAGTGTAGCTGGCAGTATAGTGAGGAAGGATATTCCAAACTTGAGGACTAGTTGGTGAATGACATTTAATTATGGTAGGAGGTAAAATGGTAAACAGTTGTTGTTGTTATGTGCCATGAAGTTGAACCCGACTCATAGCGACCCCTCCTTGGGTTTCTGAGGCAGTATCACTATGGAAGTAGATTGCCCAACCTTCCTTCCAAGGAGTGGCTGGTGGGTTTGAACCACCAGGCTTCTGGTTAGCAGTCGAGTGTCTTAGGTAGAGGCCAAATCATAAAGACCTTCTATGCAATGTTAAGGACTGAAACAATTCTGTAGTCTCATTCACTGCTGTCAAGTCAATTATGACTCACAGTGACCCCTTCATGGGTTTCTGAGGCAGAATTTCTATACAAGTAGATTGCCCAGTCTTCTTTCCGAGGAGTGGCTGGTGGATTTGAACCACCATCCTGTGGTTAGCAGTCAAATGCCTTAGGCACTATGCCACCAGAGAGATGCTCAAGGTGTGTCAAAATCACCTGAAGAGAACATAAAAAGGAAAACAAACAAACAAAAAAATAATTCCCACAATTAATTTACAAAGATTCAAATAATTGTTATGCCATCTTGAGAAACATTGAATTTAGGCATTAAGATGAAAATAAATTATGTTACTAATTATCAGTAATCAATGATGAGAAGTGTATGAAAGCTTTATTTTATATCATTATTTATAAATAAACTCTAACAAAAGTCCACAATATGGAAGATACTAAAAGAGACATTGTTGTTGTTAGGTGTCATCAAGTCGGCTACGACTCATAGAGACCCTATGTACCAAAGAACAAAACAATGTCCTATTACACATCATCCTCACAATTCTTGCTATACCTGAGCCCCTCCTTGCAACCACTGTGTCAATCCTTCTTGTTGATTGTCTTCCCCTCTTTTGCTGACTCTCCACTTTACCAAGCATGATGTTCTTCTCCAGGAAATGGCCCCTTCTGACAACATGACCAAAGGAGATGAGACAAAGTCTCCCATTCTCACTTCAAAAGAGCATTCAGGCTACACTTCTACCAGTACAGATTTGCTCATTTTTCTGGCAGACCATAGTAATTTAAGTATTCTTCTCCAACAGCACAACTCAAAACCATCAACTCTTTTTCTCTCTTCCTTATTCACTGTCTAGCTGTCACATGCATGAGTATTGAAAATGCCATGGCTTGGGTTAGACACACCTTAGACTTCAAAGAGATATATTTGCCCTCCAGTACTTTAAAGAGGTCTTTTGCCTCAGACTTGCTCAGTGCAATCGGACATCTGATTTCTTGACTGCTGCTTCCATTAGAAAGATATCTACTTGTGTTTTATTGACTATGTAAAGGCATTTGATTGTGTGGATCATGAAAAATTATGGATAACGTTGAGAAGAATGGGAATTTCAGAGCACTTGATTGTACTCATGAGGAACCTGTACCTTGACCAGGAGGCTGTCATTCGAATGGAACAAGGAGACACTGCATGGTTTAAAATCAGGAAGGGAGTGTGTCAGGGTTGTATCCTTTCCCCATATTTATTCAATCTATATGCTGAGCAAATAATCTGAGAAGCTGGACTATACGAAGAAAAACGTGGCATCAGGATTGGAGGAAGAATCATTAACAAACAACCTGAGATACACAGACGATACAACTTTGCTTGCTGAAAGTGAGGATGACTTGAAGCACTTACTGATGAAAGTTGAAGAATACAGTTTGCAGTATGGATTATGTCTCAATATAAAGAAAACAAAAATCCTAACAACTGGACCAATGAGCTGCATCACAATAAATGGAGAGAAAATTGAAGTTGTCAAAGAATTCACGTTACTTGGTTCTACAATCGATGCCAATGGAAGCAGCAGTCAGGACATTAGAAGACGTGTAGCATTGGAAAAGTCAACCACGAAGGAACTGTTTCAAGTGCTTAGTAGCAAGGATGTCTCCTTGAGGACTAAGGTGTGCCTGACAGAAGCCATGATATTTCCAATTGCCTCGTATGCATGTGAGAACTGGACAATAAATAAGGAAGACCAAAAAAGAGTTGATGCTTTTGAGTTGTGGTGCTGGCAAAGAATGCTGAAAGTACCATGGACTGCTAAAAGAACTAACAGATCTGTCCTGAAAGAAGTGCACTTGAAATGCTCCTTGGAAGTGAGAATGGCCAGACTTTGTCTCACCTATTTTGGTCATGTTGTCAGAAGGGACCATTCCTTGGAGAAGGACGCCATGCTTGGTAGGGTGGAGGGTCGATGAAAGAGGGGGAGGCCTTCAACGAGATGGATTGACACAGTGGCTGTGATGATGGGCTCAAGTATAGCAGGGATCATGGAGCTGGTGCAGGATCGGGCAGTGTTTCATTCTGCTCTGCATGGGGTCGCTATGAGTCAGAAACGACTCAACAGCACCTAACAACAACAACAACAACAAGCTTCCATTGGTGTTGATTGTGGATCCAAATAACAGGAAATATATGACAACTTCAATCTTTTATCCATGTATCGTGATGCTGCTTATTGGTCCAGTTTTGAGGATTTTCGTTTTATGTTGAGGCATAACCCATACTGCAGACTGTAATATATAATCTTCATTAGTAGGTGCTTCAAGTCATTTTCACTTTCAGCGAGCAAAATTGTGTTATCTACATATTACAAGTTGTTAATTAGTCTTCCTCAAATCCTTATTGCCACACTCATCTTCATGTAGTCCAGATTCTCAGATTATTTGCTCAGCATAGATACTGAACAGGTATAATGAAAGGACACTGATTTTAAACCATGTATCTTCCCTTTGTTCTGTTTGAATGACACCCTCCTGGTCTATATACAGGTTCCTCATGAACACAATAATTGTTCTTGAATTCCCATTCCTCCCAATGTTATCTACAATTTCTTATGATGCACACTATCTAATTTTTTTTTGCATAGTCAATAAAACACAAGTAAACATCTTTCTGGTATTCTTTGATTTCAGCCAAGATCCATCTGACATTAGCAATGTTATCCTTCATTCTACATCCTCTTCTGAAGGCAGTTTGCATTTCTGGAAGTTCTCCATCAATACACTGCTGCAGCCATTTTTTAATTATCTTCAGCAAAATTTTACTTGTGTGTGATATTAATGATGTTATTCAATAATTTTCACATGCTGTGGGATCACCATTGGAATGGGTACAATTATCAATCTCTTCCAGTCAGTTGACCAGGTAGCTGTCTTCCAAATTTCTTGGCATAGACAGGTGAGTGCCTCCAGCACAGCAGCCATTTGTTGAAACATCTCAATGGATATTCCTTCAGTTCCTGGATCCTTGTTTTTTGTCAGTTCCTTCGGTACAGCTTCAACTTCTTCCTTCAATACCACTGGCTTTTGAACATATGCCACCTCCTAAAATAGATAAACATCTACCAATTCTTTCTTCTACAGTGACTCTGTGTTCCTTCCATTTTCTTTTGATGCTTCCTGGATCATTCAATATTTTGCCCATAGAATCTTTCAATATTGCAACTCGAGGCTTAGATTTTTTCTTCAGTTCTTTCAGCTTAAGAAATGTCAGATGTGTTCTTCCCTTTTGGTTTTCTAATTCCAAGACTTTGCACATTATAATAGGCTTTTTGTTATAATTGACTTTGTCTTCTCGAGCTACTCTTTGAAATCTTCTGTTCAGCTCTTCTATCTTATCGTTTCTTCCTTTCCTTTAGCTACTCTCCACTCAAGAGCAAGTTTCAGTCTCTTCTAACATCTATTTTGGTCTTTTCCTCCTTTCTCATGTTTCTAGTGATCTCCTGCCTTCTCTATGGATGATGTTCTTGATGTCATTCCACAATTTATCTGGTTTTTGTCATTGGAATTCAATGTGTTAAATATATTCTTTATATGGTCTCTAAATTCAGGTGGGATATAATCGAGGTCATATTTTGGGTCTCATGGAGTAATTTAATTGTTTTCAGCTTCAATTTGTACTTGCATATGTGGACATGACATTAGCAATGATATCCTTCATTCCACATCCTCTTCTAAAGCCAGCTTGCATTACCAGAATTTCCCTATCAATACACTGCTGCAACTTACATGTAAACAGTTGATGGCCAATCAGCTCCTGGCCTTGTTTTGCCTAAAAATATTGAGTTTCTCCATTGCCTCTTTCCACAGATATAGTTGATATGATTCCTGTATATTCCATCTGTCAAGGTCCATGTGTATTGCCACCATTTATATTGTTGAAAAAAAAGTATTTGCAATGAATAAGTCATTGGTGTTTCAAAATTCTATCCTGTGATCTCCAGCATCATTTCTATCACCAAGTCCTATTTT
The DNA here is from genome assembly GCF_000298275.1 of Orycteropus afer afer. Taxonomy (NCBI): domain Eukaryota; kingdom Metazoa; phylum Chordata; class Mammalia; order Tubulidentata; family Orycteropodidae; genus Orycteropus; species Orycteropus afer. The sequence goes on along the minus strand of NW_006921695.1, from coordinate 8,348,061 downwards.
CCAACTACTGGTGAGTCTTCTTTGTTTTCAACTTTCCCATTCCAATCACCAGTAATAATCAATATATTTTGATTGCACATTTGGTCAATTTCAGACTGCAGAAATTGGTACAAATCTTCAATTTCCTTGTGTTTGGCTTTAGTGATTGGTGCATAAATTTGAATTATAGTAGTGTTAACTGGTTGTCCTTGTAGGACTATGGGTATTATCCTATCACTGGCAGCATTGTACTGCAGGATAAATCTTGAAACATTGTTTGTGATAATGAACACCATGCCACTCCTCTTCAGTTTGTCATTCCTGGAATAGTAGATTATATGATTGTCTGATTCAAAATGGTCAAATCCAGTCCATTTCAGCCCACTAATGCCTAGTATATTGATCTTAATGTGTTCTATTTCATTTTTGACAACTTCCAATTTTTCTACAATCAGACTTTGTATATTCCATGTTCTGATTATTAATGGATGTTTCCAACTGTTTCTTCCCATTTCGAGTCCCAGCAACAGAAGAAGGTACCAAAAGCTTTACTATAGTCACATCATTAAGGTCAACTCTACTTTGAGGACACAGTCCTTCACATGTTGTATTTTGAGTGCCTTCTGACCTGAGGGGCTCATCTCCCAGCACTATATCAGACAATATTTCAAGGCCATTCATAAAGTTTTCTAGTAATATATCAGTGTTTCACTGCCATTCATAAGGTTTTTATTGGCTAATTCTTTGAAAAATAGATGATCCCTTCCTTCTTCCCAATCTGTCTTATTTTAGAAGCTCCACTGAAACTTGTCCACCATGGGTGATCCTGCTGGTATTTGAAATACCAGTGCTGTAGCCTCAGCCTCACAGCAACATGCAAGCCACCACAGTATGACAAACTGACAGACAAGTGGTGGGAGAGAGACATTAGTATGCATAAATCAAAATAATCATGGCCTCTTGCCCTTAAGATGTCAGATCTAAGTGAAGATCTAACAGAACAACATAGAACAGCTGTGAACTCATGCTGAGAGAGAAGAAGTAGTAAGGAGGAGAAGAAGAAAGGCCAGATTGAAAATTCCCTCCTAATTTTCAGAACAGCAGGTAAGTTAGGCATATGGACAGTAGAGTGGGCATTGTAGAAGAAGGCAAGTCCCCCATAGCCATCCTTCCACTTTTCCTTCTTATTCCTACACAGACTGAACAGCAAGTTCAGACCTGGGCCACTCCTCAGAAGGAAAGTTGGGCTATCTACTTCTGTAGTGATACTGCCTTGGAAACCCAAGGAGGGGTCACTATGAGTCAGATCTGACTCAATGGCAAACACAACAACAACAGCAAATATTGAAATTATAAACCAGTGATTTGAATGTTAGGCTAATTATCACTTGAAAGAAAAATTTGAATACTGACTCCCTGTCTGTGCAGCATAGGAAGGAGCACATAGAGTAATAAATGAAAATGTTCATTATTGACTTTTTATGGAAATATATGAGCCTAAGTTTTGTCTGGGAAATTCAGGTTTGACACTAACATCTGGAGCTGACATTTTGTGTTTAAATGTTAGATGTTTTCTACTCATTCCTTCTTTTCATTGTTTCTAGCTTTAAAACTTATGTAGCTTAATAAATAAGAGTAAAGGCAGTACCTTCTAACAGAGCATTTTTCCCCCTTTAAATACCCTTTTAAAATATTCTGAACTTATAGCAAACAGGCTGGGACCAACATTATCTAATTACCCAAACAATCTAGACTTACTCAAATAATCTAATTTATATATATATACATAAAGTCTACCATATTTTCACATATGTAGCACCCACATAAATAGCATGTACACTCATGAAATGTACACAGCATGCATAGGAAACTAATGTGTGAGGGGGTTACACAGTTTACAAAATCACATATAATCTGTGTGTTATTTGTGTAAAAGATAAGATAATCAGGGTGTCATACTATTTGTGCCTGAATTTTTTCAGAGTGAGGAGGTGAGAAATAAATGTTTTTTTCTTAAGCAGTATATGTGATATGTGGCTACTGCCAAATATTTTAAATGACATTTCCAACACTGACAAGGGTTTTAGTTATAATGAAGATTTGTATGCGTGACAAAATGTTGACTTAATTTTGAACCTTAACCATATTTGCTCCATTCAACAAGTTACACCTTTTCTTTTCATCTTGCTATAATTACAATGGAAGCAGAATGTCTTTACACAAAACAATGTATTTGTAATTACCTGCTCAGCTCTTGTATTTTATCAACTATATATTTAGGAGGGAGCTCTGGTAGCATAGTGCCTAAGGCACTTGACTGCTAACCAGGAGGCTGGCGGTTCAAACCCACCAGCCACTCCTCGGAAGGAAGGTTGGGCAATCCTACTTCCGTAGTGATAACTGCCTCGGAAACCCAAGGAGGGGTCTCTAGGAGTCGGGGCCGACTCTATGGCAAATAACAACAACAACAATATATTTAGGAAATAGATAATAAATGAAATTTCATCAGTGAAAGATTACCTGAGCATTAGATAATTATTCTGCATATGCTTAGTTTGATAAGATGCACACCTCAGACATAAGGTGGGCTCAAATCCAAAATGTTGACTAGGTCAAACTTAGTGATAAAATTACACAAGGGTTTTTTGTCCATTCTATTTTAATTATTTTAGGTATAAACTCTTCAAATGAATTACAGCTCATGAAAAAATCAAGTTTAACAATTCTCACTTTGATTATTGATAAGATGCCTTCATACTCTTTGCAAGATAAAAGAGAACAAAGTCTTTGGAATAAGACCACCTCAGTTAAACTTGGGTTTTCATTAACTAATGATGTAATCTTGACCTACCTGTGACTCAGTTTCCTACAGGTAGTAAAAGAAGATAAAAATACTTACCTTGTAAAGTTTCATTCATGATTATATTTGATGATATATAACTTCATATGCAGTCCAGATATGACTTTCCATCTTTCTTCCCCTCTACCACCTTATAGAAAGTTTTCATGTTGTTTTGAGCCAAATTGTAGTGAATTTGCCAGGTCTGAACAAAAGTTTAGCAAATTATGGATTCATATATCATAAGGTATGGTAGAAGTCAAGTTCCCTAGAAACACAACCTGAGATGGAGACTATTATACATGTGATTTAAAAAGGAGCACTTGTAATTGGGGCCATGAAATCAAATGTGCTTGAATAGTTGAATGTATAATAAATTTGCTATGTAAGTTTGTACCCAAAGCACAATAAATAAATAAATTAAATTAAATGGAACAATCTCAGAAGAAACCAGTAATGGAGTGAATGAAATAGGGTAGGGCAGAAGAAGAAGCTAGAAGAAATCTAGCATCAACCTGATACCGCTGGATCTCTGGAGCATAAAAGTCTCCCCAGGAATGGTCTCACTGGGAGACAAACTTACCCCAGGATTACTCATTTACTTGGCAATAGGTACCTTCTGAAGGGCTAGGATATAGCATCTCATAGCTAGCAGGTTCCTATAGACGGAGGGCTACCATACAGAGAAGGGTGTGAGGGTGTGAGCTCTTAGCAGTCAACATCTCTCAAAGCTGGGGTTACAAATGTACCATATTGGTGAAAGGAAATTAGTTGGGGCACTAACAGAAATGGCCACAGATAAGAGGAGAAAAACTAATTTTAGCCACATCGAATCTATTTTAAATCAAGAACTCTGACACAAGGTCTCAATTTAAACAAGACCAATATGTCAATTCATCTTTTTTTTACCCAAGTGCAAGAATGATTGCTCACTTTTAAGAAAGTGATTGTTTGAACAGGAAGCATTCTTAGAACATTTCATATTGGATTTGATGTATAAATATTTGATTTGCCTTCAAATGTTGTAATTAGATAATTCCCAACAACTTCTCCCTCAATGTGACTCTATGATCACATCAAGTGCCTGAATGAATTTTGCAGCTAGATTTTGAAACATTACATGTTACTATTTTATTTCAGGACTGATCTTGAAATGTCCTTTTTTGGCAATGAATATGACACAGTCCTTCTTCAGTTTTTTCATTCCTGACATAGTAGATCATTTTATTTTCTGAATCAAAATAGCCAATACCAATCCATTTCAGCTCACTCATGCTTAGGATATTGATCTTCCAGGGTTCTGCTTAATTTTTGACAACTTGTAATTTTCCTTAAGAAAAACTTCACACATTCCACATTCTGATTATTAATGGATATTTTCAGTTGTTCTCATTTTGAGTCATGCCAAAGCAGCAAGTGAAGATCCCAAAAACTTTACTTCATCCACATGATTAAGATCAACTCTACTTTGATGAAGCAGCTCTTCCCCATTCATATTTTGAGTGCCTTCCAACCTAGTGACTAGAATCCTAGCAGCAGTATCAGATAATGTTTTGTTGCTATTCATGAGGTTTTCCCTAGTCATTTTTTAAGAAGTAGATCACCAGGTCCTTCTTCCCAGTCTGTCATAATCTAAAAGCTCTGTTAAAACCTGCTCACCACGGGGTGACCCTGTTGATATTTGAAATGTTGATGGCATAGCTTCAAGCATCACAGCAACACACAAGCCACCACAGTATGACAACCTGACAGAGAAGTGGTGGACACAACACTGAAATACAACATTGTCAATGATAGGATATATACCTGTTATTCAAATTTACACACCAACTACAAGGCGGCAGGATCCAGGTAAGGGGAGGGTGGACAGGTTTTGAACAGCTAAGGGAGACAAACTTGTCTGTCCATTTGTTATACTGTGGTGGCTTGTGTGGTGCTGTAAGGCTTGAGAGTGTGCCACCACTATTTCAAATGCCATCAGTGTTGCTCATGGTGCACAGGTTTCAATGCAGCTTCCAGACTGAAACAGACTGCAACAGAAGAAGGAAGAGGCCATCTACTTCTCAAATAATTGGTCAAGGAAAACCCTATGAATAGTAGAGAAACACTGTCTGATACATTACTGTGCAACTTTATGAATAGCCCTGAAACAATGTCTGATACAGTGCGGGAAGACCAGTCCCTTTGGACAGAAGGCACTCAATATGTGACTGGGAAAAAGCTACCTTATCAGAGTAGTACCAACCTTAATGATATGGATAAAGTAAAGCTTTTGGGACCTCCAAAAGCTGTCATTTTCTGACATGGCATGACTCAAATTGAGGAGAAACAGATGAAACATCCATTAATAATTGGAACATGGAATGTATGAAGTATGAATCTAGGAAAATTGGAAGTTGTAAAAAATGAAATGGGACACATAAAGATTGATATCTTAGGCATTAGTGAGCTTAAATGAAATGATTTTGGCCATTTTGTATCAAACAACCATATGATCTACTATGCCAGGAATGACAATTTGAAGAGGAATGGTGTGGCATTCATCATCACAAAGGTTGTTTCAAAATCTATCCTGAAGTACATACTGTCAATGATAGGACAATATCCATATGCCTACAAGGAAAACCAGTTAATACTACAATTATTCAAATATATGCACCAACTACCAAAGCCAAAGATGAGGAAATTGAAGATTTTTATCACCTTCTACAATCTGAAATTGACTGAACATTCAATCAAGATGTGCTGATTATCACTGGTGAATGAAATGCAAAATTTGGAAACAAAGTAGAATCACTGGTAGTTGGAAATTTGGTCTTAGTCACAGAAATAACACTGGAGATCTCATAGTAGAATTTTACAAGACCAATGACTTATTCATTGCAAATACCTCTTTTCAACAACACAAATGGCAGTTATACATTTGACTTTGCCAGATGGACTACACAGGATTCATATTGACTACATCTGTGGCAAGAGGTGATTGAGAAGCTCAATATCTTCAACCAAAGCAAGACCAGATGATTGTGGAACAGCCCATCAACTGCTCATATGCAAATTCAAATTGAAGTTGAAGACAATTAAAACAAGTCCATGAGAGCCAAAATATGACCTAGAATATATCCCTCCTGAATTTACAAACTATCTAAAAATAGAGTTGATGAATTGAACACCAATGACCAAAAACCAGAGGAACTGTGGGATGACATCAAGAACATTATCCATGAAGAAAGTAAAAAGTCATTAAAAAGATAGGAAATGAAGAAAATACCAAAATGGATGTGAGAAGAGACTCTGAGACTTCCCCTTGAATGGAGAGTAGCTAAAGCCAATGGAAGAAATGACAGGATAAAAGAGCTAAAAAGAAAATTTCAAAGAGCGGCTCGAGAAGACAAAGCCCATTATTATAATGAAATATCCAAATACCTGGAGTTAGAAAACCAAAAGGGAAGAACACACTCAGCATTTCTCAAGCTGAAAGAACTGGAAAAAAAAATATTAAGCCTCAAGTTCAATATTGAAAGATTCTATGGGCAAAATATTGAATGAGGCAGGACATCAAAAGAAGATAGAGGCAATACACAGAGTCACTGTACCAAAAAGAATTGGTCTATGTTCATCCATTTCAGGAGATGGCATATGATCAAGAACCAATGGTATTGAAGGAAAAAGTTGAAGTTGCATTGAAGAAAGTGCCAAAAAACAAAGCTCTAGGAATTGATAGAATACCCATTGAGATGTTTCAACAAATGAATGCCATGCTGGAGGCACTCACTTGGCTATGCAAGGAGATTTGGAAGTCAACTATCTGGCCAACTGACTGAAAGAGATCCATATTTGTACCCATTCCAAAGAAAGGTGATCCCACGGAATATGGAAATTATCAAACAATATCATTAATATCCCACACAAGTAAAATCTTGCTGAAGATAATTCAAAATGTTTACAGCAGTATATTGACAGAGAACTTCCAGAAATACAAGCTGAATTCAGAAGAAGACATGGAATGAGGGATATCATTGCTGATGTCAGATGGATCTTGTCTGAAAGCAAAAAATACCAGAAAGATGTTTACTTGTGTTTTAATGACTATGCAAAGGCATTTGATTGTGTGGGTCATAACAAATTGTGGATAACATTGAGAAGAATGGGAATTCCAGACCATTTAATTGTATTCAAGAGAAAACTGTACATAGACCAGGAAGGTGTCGTTCAAACAGAATAATGGGACACAGAATAGTTTAAAATCAAGAAGGAAGTATGTCAGCATTGTATCCTTTCCCTCATACTTATTCAATCTGTATCCTGAGCAAATAACCCAAGAAGCTGGACTATATGGAGAAGAACATGAAATCAGGATTGGAGGAAGAATCATTAACAACCTGTGATACACTGACGACACAACTTTGCTTGCTGAAAGTGAGGATGACTTGAAGCACTTACTGATGAAGATTGAAGAATACAGTCTGCAGTATGGATTGCATCTCAATATAAAGAAAACAAAAATCCTCACAACTAGACCTGTAAACAGCATCACTATAGACAAAGACTTCATATTGCTTGATTCTATAATCAATGCCAATGGAAGCAGCAGTCAGGACATCAGATGATGTATATAGCACTAGGAAAATTGACTGCAAATGATCTCTTTCAAGTGCTGAAGAACAAGAATGTCTCCTTGAGGACTAAGGTGTGCCTAGCATAAGCCATGGTATTTTCAATTGCCTCATGTTCATGTGAGATCTGGATGATGAACAAGGAAGACCTAAAAAGAGTTGGTGCTTTTGAATTGTGATGCTGATAAAGAATGCTGAAAGTAGCATGGACTGCTAAAAGAACAAGTCTGTCCTGGAAGAAGTGCAGCTGTAATGCTCCTTGGGAGCGAGAATGGCCAGACTTCATCTCACCTACTTTGGTCATGTTGTCAGAAGTTACCATTCCCTGGAGAAAGATGTCATGCTTGGTAAGGTAGAGGGTTGTCAAAAGAGGGGAAGGCCCTCAATGGGATGGATTGATATGTGGCTGCAATGATGGGCTCAAGTATAGCAAAGATTGTAGAGCAGGAGCAGGACCAAGCAGTGTTTTGTTCTACTGTGCATAGGGTTGCTATGAGTCAGAGACAACTCTACAGCACCTAACAACAACAACAGCAGCAACCAATAATGCTAAAAATGAAGAAGTTGAAGATTGTTACCAACTTCTGAAGTCTGGCATTGATCAAACATGCAATCAAGATGCAGTGATAATTCTAATGATCAGACTGTGAAAGATGGAAACAAAGAATGGTGGGTAGTTAGAAAATATGGTCTTGGTGATAGAAATGAGCCTGGAGACCATATGATAGAATACTGCAAGACCAATGACTTATTCATAGAAAAAAAAAAAAAACTTTTTTTCAACAACAGAAATAACAGTATGCATGGCTTTCATTTAATGGAATGTACAGGGATCAAATAGACTACATCTGTGGAAGGAGACAATAGAGAAGGTCAATATCATCATTCAGAACAAGGCCAAGGGCAGAACTGACCATCAGTTGCTTCTGTATAAGATCAAGTTGAAGTTGATGGAAATGAAAATAATTCCACATGAGCCAAAATATGGTCTTGAGTATATCCCTCCTGAACTTAGAGACCATATCAAGAATATATTTCATGTGTTGTACACTAATGACCAAAGACCAGATGAATTGTAGAATCAAGAACAGACATGACAAAGTATCAGGTCATTAAAAAAAAAAAAAAAAAGACCAAAATGGATGTCAGACAACACTCTGAAACTTCCTGTTGAATGTAGTAGCTAAAGCATACAGAAGAAATGATGAAGTAAAACAGCTGAACAGAAAATTTCAAAGGGTATCTTGAGAAGACAAAGTAAAATATTATAATTAAATGTGCAAAGACTTGGAGTTAGAAAACCAAAAGAGAAGAACATGTTGGCATTTCTCAAGCTGAAATAACTGAAGAAAAATCTAAGCCTCAAGTTGAAAGAATCTATGAGCAAAAAATTGAATGATGTAGGAAGCATAAAAAGATCATAAGTATACACAGAGTCACACTATACCAAAAAGAATTCGTCCACATTCAATCATTTGAGGAGGTGGCAGATCAAGAACTGATGGTATTGAAGTAAGAAATCTAAGCTGCACTAACGAAATTGGCAGAAAATAGTTCCAGAATTGTTGGAATACCAATTGAAATGTTTCAACAGAGGGAGGGAGCACAGGAAGTCCTTACTTATTTTTGCCAAGAAATTTAGAAGAGAGACACCTGATCAAGTCCATGGAAAAGATCCGTATTTGTGTCATTCCAAAGAATGGTGATCCAGCAGAATGCTGAAGTTTTCTAACAATATCATTAATATCACACATAAGTAAAATTAAACTGAAGGTAATTCAAAAATAGTCACAGAAGCACATCAACAGGGAACTGCCAGAAAGGCAAGCTGGATTCAAAAGAGGATGTGCAATGAGGAATATCATTGCTGATGCCAGGTAGATCTAGGCTAAAAGCAAAGAATATCAGAAAGATATTCTGTGTTTTATTGACTATGCGTAAGTATTTGATTGTGTGGATCACAACAAATTATGGGTAACACTGCAAAAAATTGAAACAAAAAATCTAATTCCAAATCAAATTAAAAAAAAAAAAAGAGTTGTTTATTGGTCCATTTGTGAAGATTTTTGTTTTCTTTATGTTGAGGTGTAATCCATATTGAAGACTTAAGTCCTTGATCTTCATCAGACAGTGTTTTAAGTCTTCTTCACTTTCAGCAAGCAAGGTTGTGTCATCTACATATCACAGGCTGTTAATAAGCCTTCCTCCAACCCTGATGCTGCATTCTTCTTCATATAGACCAACTTCTTTTGGATTATTTGCTCTTAACACAGATTGAAAAACTCATGCTAAATGGAGAATAGAGTTAAGTTGTCAAGGATTTAATTTTACTTGGATCCACAATCAATGCCCATGAAAACAGCAGTCAAGGAAAGAAAATGCAGTATTGCATTGGGCAAGTCTACTGCAAAAGACCTCTTTACAGTGTTAAAAAGCAAAGATACCACTTTGAGGACCCAAGTCATGGTATTTTCAATCACCTCATATGCATGTGTAAACTGGACAATGAATAAGAAAGACTGAAGAAGAATTGATGACTTTGAATTATGGTGTGAAGAATATTGAACATACTGCCAGAATAATGAACAAATCTGTCTTGAAAGAAGTAGGATTAGCATCTTCCTTAGAAGAGAAAATGGTCAGACTTCATCTCACATACTTTAAAGTTATCTGGCAGAACCAGTCCTTGGAGAAGTACATGCATCATCCTTGGTAAAGCAGAGTCAGCAAAAAAGAGGAAGACCTTCATCAAAATGGATTGACACAGTGGCTACAAAAATGAGCTCAGACATAGCAACAATTGTGATGATGGCATAGGACTGGGCAGTGTTTTACCCTGTTGTACAGAGGGTCTCTAGGAGAACCAAATTGATGGCAGCTGACAAGAATGCCTCTCAAACTGCTAGAAAATAAATTTTGTTCTTTAAAACCACACTCTTGTGTTATTTCTGTGACAGCAGCCCTAAGAAACTAACAAATGTATATCTTTTGTTCTTGTATTTTCTTCCCAAATTCTTGTAAGGTTTTTTCTGTGTTTTCTTTGGTCTGTCTCTCAATCCTTTGAAGATACCTAAAGATAATTCTTT
>NW_006921695.1:8318315-8335766 GCF_000298275.1 Orycteropus afer afer | reverse complement strand
AATTGGTTTCCCTTTTCTTTGTTGAAGAGGGTCTGTGCAATCCTTCTGCCTAGTCCGCCATCTTGCCAGAACCCACACATGTGTATCTTTTAAGTAATTTATGCTTAGACTAGAGCAGAGGGAAAACATATCTGAGTTTTATTATCTCAACTTCAGCATCTTTTTCCATGATCCTGATCTACTTCTGGTCCACCCTAGTCCCTAGAACATGCTATGAAGTTCCTCTTTCACAGCTTTTTCTGATCCCAGGCATACTTTGCCATTCCATCCCTGAGTAAAGCATTAAGTGAGATTTATGTTCACAAAAGGGCAGCCTATCCCCAAGAGAATAAAAATAGGTGACAATCTGTCTCAAAACAAGTCTAACAAACTGTTTACCCTAGAAGGTTAGAGCATGTCACTCTTTCAAGGGAGTTTAAAGTAAGGTCATGATGGAAGCAAGCCATTTCTTTCAAAAAATCGCTTGATTGGATTCCCATTCCAATTTTATTCTTGCCTCGTAACACTTTCACATGTGATGCTTCTGTCCCATTAAAACTGCTGTAAAACTTGCATGAAATCCCCTGGTGATTCACTGCAAGAAAAAGGCCACTCAGTCCAGAAATATCTGCTACATCTCAGTTAATATCCAACATTTTAAAATTATGGAGCTGATGGTTGCTTTTACACACTGCCTTGTTAATATTAAATAGTATCTGGGTCCTCCTTACCAATTAGCACCTATGCAAATGGACACTTCCTCAGTAGTAATTTGTTTTTAATATCATTTGCTTTACACTAGCTTTATCTTAGGAGTTCTGGTGACATAGCGCCTAAAGCACTTGACTGCTAACCACAAGGCTGGTGGTTCAAACCCACCACCCACTCCTCAGAAGGAAGACTGGGCAATCTACTTCCATAGAGATACCACATCAGAAACCCAAGGAGGGGTTGCTATGAGTCATATCTGACTCGCCAATGAGTTTGGTTTTTTTTTTTTTTTTTTTGGTAGCTTTATCTTTGTTACTTAGTGTTTCTGTTATAGAAATTCTACAAGTGGGTGATTTTAAATAACTTTTTTTTTTCTTCCTCACTATTCTGGGGGCTGAAAGTTCAAATCAGCATCTGGCCATAGTGTTCCCTTCTGTGAGTCTTTCTCCCAGTTTTTCTTGTGTGCCACAAATCCTTGGTGTTATTTTGTACCTATCTCTGTGTCTATTCTGGTATTTTTATAACTAATAATTGATTGGGTTTCCAAAGAAGATCACATCCACAGATACATTGACCAGGGTTTAAGTAGAAAATTTTGGGAGACTTAATTCAATCCATAACAAACTTCATAAATACATGTCTATGTAAGCAGATTTACTTTACAGATAAAATGACCAGCATCACTAAGGTCAGAAGTCTAATCCAATTCCTGCACTTAGTGGAAATCTCTAGACAAAAAGAGAACTATGACCACCTTTAGTCATCCCTTGATATTACACATGAATATCAACATTCCTGTAAGGCAGATTTTTTTTTTTTTTTTTAATTTCCCCTTGACAAATGAGGAAAATGGAACTCAGTTTGACCAAGTTGCCTAAATGGTAAATGTACAGGAAGAATTTGAATTCAGGGCTGTGTGATATCATACTGCCTCCATTTTAAAAAAGTTCTGTTTAGCATATTTAACTGACAGACTCAGTCAATGCAAAATGAAGTTTAATATAAATTTTATGAAGCACTAATAGCCTTATTGTTGTTGTTTGCCCTCGAGTCAGCTTCAGCTCATGGTACCCTTACATATAACAGAACAACACACAGCCTGTCCTGTGCCATCTTCACAATCAATGGTATACTTGAGTCCATCTTTGAGGCTATTGTACCAACCCATCTCATTGAGGGTTTCCCTCAGATCTGCTACACTTAGTGTATCAATAGTCCAATAGGAAAGACAGACAAGTAAATAATTTTTGATAAAGATAATTAAAGAATGCTACAAAAATTCTTAAAGTATTGGTGTTTCAGTGATAGAATTCTCCTCTTCCATGCTGGAGACCAGAGTTTGATCCCAGACCAATGCACCTTATGAGCAACCACCACCTATCTGTCCTTAGGGGCTTGTGTGTTGCTATGATGCTGAACAGATTTCAGTGGAGCTTCTGGACTAAAAAAGACTCAAAGAAAGACATAGCCATTTACTTCTGAAAATCAGCCAATGAAACCCCCAACTGAATATTCAACAATGTAAGACTGGGCAGCATTTTGTTTTGTTACACATGAGATTGCCATGAGTACTGCAGCTAACAGCAATAGAAATCCTTAGAAAGGAGACCTAACCCAGTCTTAGAAGTTTAGGTAAGACTTCTTATAGAAAGGAACATCAAAGATGAAATCTGAAAGGCAATTAGAGATCATCAAGGTGACACTGAACAGTAGGTTACCCGACTATTCTAGACAGGGTAACTGGACGGTGGTTTACCCGAAGCATTCTAGACAAGGTAAATGTGATAAAGCTGTAACTAAGAGAGTATTGAATGTACAAGGAATCAAGCCAAACCCCAAATATGATGAACAGCAAGTGCAAATGCAAATGAGCATGAAGCAATAAAGAATAAAAATATTCTAAAACAAACTGCTGCAAATTCTCAAACACGAGGCTGTACAATACCAGTCCTAAAGGCTCTTCTTGCATGCACTTTGGCCTGAAGCACATTAAGGATGCAGGGGAAAGTACTGAAGATGACACCGCTCTCCAGGTCTTTGTCAATATGTAATTTTTTAAAATACTAAGTAAAATACTGATGGCAGATATAAGAGGAGCTTTTATTCCCTTTGCATAGTGAATTTACTTTAAGTGGAAATTAGCAGCCTGTCTTAATAACTGGAAGATGACCCCTTTGCAAGCAGCTTCTGACAACACTCCTGTCTGGGAGTATTTGTAAGTCACTGCCCTGAGGTAACTGTGCTGTGTATGACAGTTGGGTGGAAGCTAAGTCAGAGGTGAGAGCAAATGGCACACAACTTTGGAAAGAGAGTTTTTGTTAACTATTTGCTTGGATAGTTATTACACACTTCTTCCAAAATCATTCAGATTTTGCTCAGACTTGCTTGGTGGTACAATTTGTGACCAGGACTTAAAGGGCACTGATATTGGTATCACAAATGTCAGACGAGGCAAAGAGACCAACTGTCTTGGTTTCCTAGTGTTGCCGTAACAGAAATACCACATATGGGTAGTTTTAAAGAAGAGATATTTCTAACAGTTTAGGAGGCTGGAAGTTCAAAATCAGGGTACTGGTTCTAGGGAAAGGCTCTCTTTCTGTCGGCTCTGAGAGAAGATACTTGTCTCAGCTTCACTAGTTCCCTGGTTCCTTGGCATCTTCATGTACCATCTATTTTCCACCTGTTTGTGCTGGCTCATCTCTGTGTCCGTGCTGTCCTTTCTGTCACTCAGCAGAGATTATATTTAGGACAGGCTCTCTATTGATATAACTTCATAAACATAAACTTATTCTCAAATGGGATCACATTCACAGGTATCCAGGTTAGGATTCCAACACATATTTTGAGAGCACACAATTCAGTCCACAATACTGACTCTTGACAACTGTATAAGCCAAACACCAAGTATGATGTATAATTGAAAAGGAGTTCCTGAGTAGTGCAAACAGTTAAGACACCCAGCTACTAATAGAAAGGTTGGAGGTTTGAGTTCACCCAAAGGTGCTTCAGAAGGCCAAATGATCTACTTCTGAAAAATCAACTATTGAAAACCCTGTGGAGCACAGTGCTACCTTGACACACATGGATTCACCAGGAGTTGGAATTCACTTGATGGCAACTAGTTATAATTGATGAGGCTTAAAACTGTAAATTAACCAAGTTCACTTGCTGCGTTTTCAGCGCTAATAGGCAGTGACAATCCTCTGACTCCCATGATGGTGCCTTCCCTTCTCAGGAGGGTATTTTATATATTTTTAGTACAGTAGTAATAACATTATTAAAAATTAACCTGCTTGTGTACTTTCATTAATACATACTTTCAAAATAGCTTGCTACTTAGAGATCAGGAAAGCTCATCTTTTGTAACTGGTCTTCTTATTTTCAATGATGGCTTAGAGTAAACTTTGCTCCAAACCAGGAGCAACAGAATGAACCCAAAGTGATCTAAATGAGAACAAGCCCAACAAATTCTAATTAACATGATTCAGTTGAACTGTAATAGTATTGGAACTATTGACTTTTACCATTCCAACTTAATTATTCTACAATAGGCGGAGCAATGTATGTTGCTTTTCACTTAAAGCAATTTTGAAAGCAATGTCTCTGAAGTATGGCACCAAGCACTTTTTTTCTCACCCACAATTTGTGAATATTGTTTTAAAACATCATTAAGTCAAACAACCAAAGTCTAATTAAGTCTTTTGTAGTTTTGAGGCAGTTTCACAAAATGCTACAGGATTTATTTGCCTCTTTTCTTCACTTGACTGAAGTTCTTGAGAGGCTGAGTGAATCTAACCCCCAGAATCCTACTCCTCAGGAAATCAATGTGGAAGAGAATTTCTGACGCTTAATGTGATGTTAGAAAAACAAAACTGAAGGGCATGCTCAGCAATTCTGCCAAAATATCAAGATATGGATTTAAGCAAGTCCCTTTCACATCTTCTGGCTCTGATGGTCACAGCTGCAAAAAAACTCCATTAAGAAGCTGAAGGTAGATGAGCTCCTGAGATTTAGACTATAGGAACCTGTAAAAGAATAAAGACCCTTCAGAGCCAAAAAAAGACTGAAAAAGAAAAGCTTATATGTTCAATAGACATGGGAGTGTAATGTCCCTCAAGAAATGAGTTCACAGACTCTTTCTATACTATCCCTCATAGTATACCCAGGGATGGTATAGAAAGAGTCTGTTTCCACCATGATAATATTAGGAAAAGGGAGGACATCGAATTGTGCACTTAAGATATAGATGACAGATGCTAATACAAACTAGTATATCCACAATACTGCATTACCAATAACACTAAACACCAGCCTACAGATAAACACATAAACATCTGAGAAGTTCAGATGGGGGTCAGTGAACAGAAGTATACTCTAGACCAAGGATCAATTCAGCAGAGGCTAATCTTGCACAGATACCAGTGATACAAAACACCTGGAATCCTTGCAGAAACAGCAGAAGACTGACCGAGTAATCCCTCACAGACAGCCAGACACTGTAAGAGAGAGATCTAATGGATCTACAGACTCGGGACCATAGTACTGGGGGACACCAGACTCGATTGGCACAACAAAATACGTAAAAGTCTTGTTCTGCATCCTACATTGGTGAGTAGTGACTGGGGTCTTAAAAGCTTTCAAGCGGCCATCTAAGATGCAGCTAATGGTCTCCTATCATCAGAAGTGAAGAAGAGTGCAAAAAAAACAAGGGCATTTGGAAGAAATCAGCCCTAGGACACAATGGCCCTCGAGACCAGAAGAACTAGATGATGCCCGGCTACCAATGCCAACCACTCAGGAAAGGATCAAATCTGGAGATCCTGGATAGAATGGGAGGAAAAACATGGAACAAAATCCAAAAACACAATAATGACCAGAATTACTGGTCAGGTAGAGTCTGGTGAGACCTCCAATACTTTGGCCCTGGGATACATTCTGGGCCTGGAATAAAACTTAGTCCCAGGAGCTGGCTCTCAGCCCAATAGTAAACAAGATGTACATGTAGATCTCTCAACCCAGGGTGGCACACCCACATACTCTCTAGAAATGCATCCCTTGAAGCAATAGACCACAAGACCCCAGACGGGCAACATTCACATGGAGGAAATGCAGAACACACAGGAGTGCATAACTATGAGGGGCACAGGGGGGGTGGTTACTCAGCAGTGAGGGAAGGAGATTGGGTTAGGTTAAAACAAAAAAGAAGAAGAAGAAAGAAAGAAAGAAAGAAAAAGAAAAAGAAATGAATTCAGCAAGTCTCTTGGAGTTAAAAGCAATAGGGTGAGTAGAAAGGCAAAGAATGGAGTTTGTTTAGTGCAGGGAAGGATTATAAACATTACATTCTGATTGATTTATCTGAGGACTGGAAATTTCCTCTTAGATTGGACATTTTTTCTGGCTTAACTTACAAAAGTGCAGTCTCTGTTTTCAAAGAGGTCTCATGTAGCTTATATAAAACTTTGTTGGGCTCTGGGCTGAGACACTTGTGTAATATGTGCTGGAGATCTGGCAAATTATCAAACCAGATAGAGAAGGGAACAGAGCCTACAGACTCTTAGAGATCATTTTATCCAACAATTCCAGGTTTCAGAAGATACTGAAAACCCGGTGACCCTGTTAGGTGAAGTGATCTTCCCAGAGTCACAAAAGTCTTGTCACTTGGAAGAAATCTAAAGTTACAGGGGACTGAGGTCAGGCAAAATAGGTCATATTGTAAATCCAGGTAGAACCACCAAGGTCTTTGACATTGGAAGTTTTGACAGAAATGGTCTCATGTTGTTCCAAAATACTCTCTGATTAAAGTATGTTATGTTGGCAACTTCTAAAGTTATAGCACAAATAAGTATTTACTGATCTCACTAGGAAATTCTATTTAATTGACATACACTAAATATATATTTAGCTGGCCCAGGACTGGGTAGTGTTTCGTTCTGCTGTGCAGAGGGTCGCTATGAGTCGGCACCTAACAACAATAACAAATATATTCTAAAGGAGCTCTGGTAGTGTAGTGCCTAAGACATTTGGCTGCTAACCAGAAGGTTGGTGGTTCAAACCCACCAGCTTATGGAAGGAAGGTTGGGCAATCTACTTCTGTAAAGATTTACCACCTCAGAAACCCAAAGGGGGTCACTATGAGTCAGAATCCACTCGTGGCAGTTTGGGTTTTTTTTTTTTTTTTTTGGTAAGCATATTCTAAGGAGCTCTGGTGGTATAGCGGTTAACACACATTCAGCAGCTAACCAAAGTGTGGGCATTTCAAACCCACCAGCTGCCCTTTGTGAGAAAGATGAGGCAGTGTGCTTCTGTAAAGATTTATAGCCTTGGAAACCCTATGGGGCAGTTCTACTCTGTCCTATAGGGTTGGTATGGGTGAGAATCAATTCAATAGCAGTGGGCTTTTCCACTTCTTCTTCTTTCTCTTCTTGTTCTTCTTGTTCTTCCTCTTCCTCTTCCTCTTCCTCTCTTCTTCTTCTTCTTCTTCTTCTTTTTTTTTTTAAGTAAGCGTATTATAAGAAAGGAACTCTGGTAGCATAGTGCCTAAAGCATCTGAACTGCTAACCAGAAGGTTGGTGGTTCAAACTCACCAGCCACTCCATGGAAGCAAGACTGAGCAATCTACTCTGTAAGTATTTACCACCTGGGAAACCCAATGAGGGTTGCTGTGGGTTGGAATCAACCAAGCTGCAATGGGTTTGGTTTTTTGGGGGTTTTATTCTAAAGACCCCTGGTGGTACAGTGGCTAAATGCTTGACTGCTAACAGAAAAGTTAGAAGTAAGAATCCATCAGCCACTCTGCAGGAGAAAAGACCTGGCCATCTGCTTCTGTAAAGATTACAACCTAGGATACTCTATAAGGCCTTTCTACTCTGTCATACAGGGTACAATTAATCAGAATCAACTCAACAGTACACAATAATACTAAACCAAAACTCACTGCCCTCAGGTCGATTCCAACTCATAATGACCCCTCCTTGGGTTTCCGAGGTGGTATCTCTACTAAAGTAAATTGATTGCCCAGTCTTCCTTCTGAGGAGTGGCTGGTGGGTTTGAACCACTTATCTTCTGGTTAGCAGTCAAATGACTTAAGCACCACGCCACCAGAGCTCCTTGTACATAACAATAACCCAAGTATATTCTGCATCTATAACCCTATTAGGTACAAAGGAGTGGTCAGCAGAAAGTAAATGATGAATACTGCCCTTGCCAATAAGAAAGCTATAAACTGGAGAGAAATGCACACAACTAACAATAATACTAGGACTGCTATCATCTGGGCTGTAATAGAATACAAGAAAAATAATGTTAAAACCCAGAGGAAGAAGAAGCAAATCTGACTAAAGGGATTGGATAGAGCTTTAGAGAAGTTACATTTGAACTAGACCTTGAATCTTTTTTTTTTTTTTTTTTTTAATTTCTCATTCAACAAGTATTTAGTGAGCACTTATTTAGTAAGTGTTTACTATGTGCCAAGAGCTCTGGTGACATAGTGCCAAAGGCATTTGACTGCTAACCAGAAAGCTGGCAGTTCAAACCCCCCAACCACTTCTCGAAAGGAAGACTGGGCAATTTACTTCAGTAGAGATATACCGCAGAAACCCAAGGAAGGGTCACTGTGAGTCAGATTCAACTCAATGGCAGTGAGTTTAGTTTTCTTTTTTTGGTTACTATGTGCCAGACAATATCTTTGGTAATTGTGGCATGTCAACAAACAAAACAGATATCTATCCCTGCCCTCATGAGGTTTATATTATAACAATGAGTAGGATTTAAAAGAACCTGTAGGGGAAAATAATTCCAGGTAAAGACAGTAGCAAGAAAAAGAATCATGAAGGATGACAGACATAGAGTCTGGAAAGACATTCACATGGATGGAACACAAGGTTCATGTACAACCAACGAACATGCTTTGGATAGGGAAGGAAAGAACAATTGGGAACAACATTAAATAGTACATTGAGAGGAGAGGTTTTATTCTCTAAAACTCACTGCCGTCGAGTCAGATCCAACTCACAGCTACCCATCCTTGGGTTTCCAAGGTTTATTCTCTAGGCAATTGAAACATTGTTTAGGGAAAATGTTCTAATGAGGAATCTGAAGCACAAGGATACATTATAACTTCAGTAACTATTGCCTTACAGCAGCATTGAGAAATTCCTGGAAATTGCAGTAAATGCCTCCAGGACTGGCAGCATGCAGGACTTCCTAGACCATGGGCACAGTATTGAAATGTGCAGACTTTCTTCATATCCACCAATGTGTGAACTTTGGACTGATATAGACATGGCACAGGATCCAGTTTATTGCCATTAAAGGAAATCTGGAGGGAAACATGATTTGACACCATGCTAAGATCTGATGCTTTGATCCCCAAAGAAGACCTATGAGGTCTATGTGATCCCAAGAATAACTATAACAACCAAGATTATTAGGGGGTAAATCTATTTTTCAGAAAAAAACACAGGCTTTGAAGAGATTCAAAAAAAATCTTCCTTGCCTAAGACTAAAGCAAAAAATAAATTAAAACAAAAATCCTGTTGCTGTGGAGACAACTTTTACCTGTGATTACCTTTTGTGTAACAGAATAGAACTGCTCTACAGGGTTTTCTTGGCTGTGACTCTTCAGAAAACAGACTGCCAAGCCCTTGTTTTGTGTATGTGGCATCACTAGGTGGATTTGAATCATCAACTTTCAAGTTAGTAATCAAATACAAACCATTTGCATCACGCAGAGACCTTCTTTACCTACAATATACCAAAAAACATTCCCCCAGAATTGTTTATATTATTTATAGAAATCTTTTTCTAGAATACAAAGACACAAAATCTAACCAGTACATGATGATAATGTTTCTTGGGCCCAGTACTGTGCAGAGAGACTTAAGAGTATATAGTTTTTTGAACCCTGCTTATCTTCAGTGATTGATTCAAGCCCATCTTCTCCTAAAAACTGAACTGATCATACCACCTGCAATTACTTCATAACTATGTACTCTCTTGGGAGCTCTGGTGGTATCGTGCCTAAGGCATTTGACTGCTAACCAGAAGGCTAGTGGCTCAAACCCACCAGCCACTCCTCGGAAGGAAGGTTGGGTAATCTACTTCTAAATTGATACCACCTCGGAAACCCAAGAAGGGCGTTACTATGAGTGAGACCCAAATCAACAGCAGTGAATTTTTTTTTTTTTTTTGTATGTACTCCCTTATACTGTTAGATGGATAAATAGATACATGATATGTATATAAATAGATAAAAATAGATAATGGATATATGGATGGAGACAGATAGATAGGTAGATAGGTACATAACACATATATACATATGTATATACATAAAGAGATAGCAAACCAAAAAACTAAATCCATGTGAATCAATTCTGACTTACAGTAACCCCATGTGTTACTGAGTAGAACTATTTCATAGGGTGTTCTTGACTATAATCTTTGTAGAAACAGTTCATCAAGCCTTTCTTCCATGGCAGCACTGGGTGGCTTTGAACCACCATGTTTGAACTGGCAACTTTTAGGTTAGTAACCCACTGCCATTGAGTCAATTCTGACTTATAGAAACCCCTATTGGGTTTCCAAGGCTGTAAATATTTACAGAAATAGATTTTCTTATCTTCCTCCCACAGAGAAGCTGTTGGTTTTGATCATCAGACTGTGAATGCTTTCAAAAGTGGAATCAGCCTTCATGATTGATAAATCAAAAACCAAACTCACTGCCATTGAGTTGATTCTCATAGCCACCCCCATTGGATTTCCAAGATTGTAAATCTTTATGGAAGCAGACTGCCTCATCGTTCTCCCTCAGAGTGGCTGGTGGGTTCGAACCACTGACCTTCTAGTTAGCAGCCAAATGCTATAACCACTACACCACCAGGTCTGTTTCATGATTTATAGCTACTGATAATAATTTGCTGGGGTTATTCAGCAAACAAAGATAGTGAACATGTGGAATCTATAGTGTTGACAAACTGAGATCCATATTTCCTTGATTCATAGAGTTCATTATGAGGACTTTCTGCATTAGTTTCAACTAGAGTGCACCTCAAGCAAGTGCCCCAATGATGGTTGTGCACATTAAAATGTGAGAATCACTTCATTAATAAAATTGATGGTGTAGAAGTACAGTTGGTTTTTCACTGACAAGCAGCATAAAGGAAGTCTCTGAGATATAGCAAGGCTCATCTCATAATTGTCTATGAGTAATCATGTAACTGTGAGGAGAGTTACAAAAACTAGGTCAAAGCAAATAGGGAACTGAGTTTTTACTGAGCTTCTGCTCTGGTAGCACCCTTAGATGCATTGAAGCATTATCTCTTATAATCTTTGCAACAACTATATAAAAGCAGTATTAATTATTGCAAAAGGGGCTTGAAGAAGTTAAGTAACTTTGCTAAACAAAGAGAAAGATAAGATTTAATGCCTGGCTATTTGATTACAAAACATGGTCTTCCTAATATGCCATACTCAGAAGTTAAAACCTGGTAAAAATTAAAATTAATTTAAAAAAAGGGGGGGGAGCTCTGGTGGCGTAGTGCCAAAACCAGTGCCATCAAGTCAATTCCAAATTATAGCAACTCCCATAGGGTTTCCAAAGCTATAAATCTTTACGGAAGTAGATTGCATCATCTTCCTCCCATGGAGCAGCTGGTGGGTTTGAATTGCTGACCTTCTGGTTAGCAGCCAAATACCTTACCCACTGTGCCATCAGAGCTCCCTACAATTCACATAACCAAAAAACCAAACTCGCTGCCATCGAGTCAATTCTGACTCATAACAATCCCCACTGGGTTTCTGAGGCAGTAAATCTTTATGGAAGTATACTGCCCCATCTTCTTTCTGTGGAGTGGCTGGTGGGTTTGAACCACCAACCTTCTGGTTAGCAGTCTAATGACTTAGGCACTATGTCACCAGAGCTCCTTGCAATTAGAATGTTGTTGTTGTGTGCTTTCGAGTGGACCCAACTCATAGCGACCCCTCCTTGGGTTTCCGAGGCAGTATCACTATGGAAGTAGATTGCCCCATCTTCCTTCCAAGTGCAATTAGAATAGTAGGTGTAAATTCCGTTTACCCCAGGACACCTCATGTAAGGGACTGCACAAAAATGGTGATGGCTTCTTTTGTTTCTATTCATGTTGTCAGCACTTTCCAGCCTTGTGATACTGATTTTCAGGACGGGTTGTTTTGTACTAGATAAAGCAGAGAAACTAAGAAATGGGATACTTGAAGTTAAAGCAAGGGCTTTTGCTTCTCTAATTGAATCCAACAGATCCAAACTGGGTCAACAAGGCAACACGGACTTGAAACTTACCATTAAGTTAGTGGGATGTCAGATTTTAGTGCTGATTCTAAAATTTTCATTTATTTGCCTTTCTGTGTAGCTTGAGAATGTCTTCTCCTCAGGACTCATGTAAATTCTAGTGTTAGCATTTCAAATGAGAGAAATTGGCCTACCTCTCCCTTTTTTTTTCTTATGAACTTATCCATGGGAGTGCAGTGTGGTGAAGTAGAAAGACCTGATTCTAACTCCTTCTACTGTGACTCACTCACTGTAGGACCTCTTTCCTTCTTGATAAATTGAGGATAATCATATTTAACACATCTGACTGTTATTGAGATAATATATACAACCACTAATCATTTGTCCATACACAATTTTATAAAGTTATAAACGTAACTCTCATGTAAATAAAAGTAAGCATGTGTGAAAAGTGTTTGTAACTCCTTAATGATGAAACTAGCAGTAAGGTAAAGCTGGCTCAAAGAATTAGAGGAACAGTGATTATGTAGTCCACCAGGAAAGGCTAACTGAAATAAATTTTCTGGGTTAGAGACAGAACGGATTGATTTTTATTTTGTATGTTTTAGTGTATTACAGGGTAATGAAACCATAACAATTGAGTTATATTTTGTACCAGATTGTTATGAATTGAATTGTGTCCCTCCAAAAATATGTTTGAGTATTGATCCCTATACCTGTGAATGTAATCACATTTAAGAAAAAGTTTTCTTTGTTATGTTAATGAGGATACGTCATGTAGGGTGTTTCTTAAAACTAATCACATCAGAATGTTATAAAACGTAGCATAGAACATGTGCTAAAAAATTAGCCACACACATTACAGAAGCAACAGAAGACAGAGTTGGAGTAACTTCTCAGAGACAACCAAACATCTTGAGAAAGAGAATCACTGGGCCTGCAGACTCGGGACCATAGTCTCGGGGGCCATCATGCTCAATTGGCACAACATAAGACATAAAAGTCTTGTTCTACAACTTACTTTTGTGAGTAGCAAGTGGGGTCTTAAAAGCTTAGAGCAGATATCTAAGATGCAACTACTTTTCTCCTCTCATTTGAAGCAAAGGAGAGTGAAAAAAATCAAAGGCATCTGGAAACAATTAGTCCAAAGATAAGATAAAGCACAAAGACCTCAGCCTTCATGACCACGAGACCAGAAGAACTAGATGGTGCCCAGCTACCGATGCCAACCACTTGGAAAGGGTTCATAACTGGAGATCCTGTATATTGGGGGAGGAAAAATGTGGAACAAAATTCAAAAGCACAAAAATGACCAGAATTACTGGTCAGAGAGAGACTGGTAGAACTATGGCTCTGGGTTACCCTTCAGGCCTAGAAACGGACTCACTTCCATGGATTGGCTCTCAGCCCAACAGTAGAAAGACCTACATGCAGAACACCTACCCCAGGGTGATGCACCTACCTACTAGGGAGATGCACACCTTAGATCAGCAATACGGCACCAGAGGGGCAGCAATCACATAGAGGGAAAGCTGGACAGACAGGAATGCATAGTTAAGAAGGTCATAGGGAGGGCATTGCCATAGGGAAGAGAGGAGAGGAGAGTTTTTTATGGTTGGGGATGGTGATTGGGGTATGAAATCAAACGTACATGAATTTTAGAATGTACAATAAATTTGCTTTGTAAATTTGTACCCAAATCACAATAATAATAATAATAGTGTATTAACAAAGAGAGAGAGAGAAAGAATGAAGGAAAGGTGGACTAGAAAGGAAAGAAGGACAAGAGGGATGGAAAGAAGAAAGAAGGAGAGAGATGAGGGAAAAAAGGAGAGGGAAGGAGAGAGAAAAAGAAGGAAAGTATCACTAGGTTTTGCTTGGAAAAATATATGCATATGCTACATAGTTCTATTGCTATAACCTAGTGAAGAAGGCATTATTACCCCTAATTTATAAACAAAAATAAATGCCAATTGTTCTCCTTTCCTTCCTCTCCCTTTTCATTTAGATCATGCTAGTGATGGGTCTCCAAGGAGTTAAAAGACCACTGTAATAGAAGTAAATGTAACAAAGTAAATGTATATTTCAGGAAAAAAAATGTTCAGGCTTCCCTGGTCATTATGACATAGGAGTTGCATGGAAAAAGGATCTCAAAAAAAAAGAGAGAGAGAGAAAGAAAAGTAGCATAGACACAGAGATGAGGAAGCACAAATGAGGGAAGATAGAAGGATATGTGAAGATAGCCAAGCAGCCAAGGAATGCTGTAAGAGACAAGGTTTGATTTTCTTCTCTCCTTTTTGCTCCAGATGAGAGGAAAACAATATTTGCATCTTAGATGACCACTTGAAAGCTTGTAAGACCCCAGTCACTACACACCAAAGTAGGATGTTAACAAGATTTTTATGGACTATGCTGTGCCAGTTGAGCACGATGTCACCGAGACTATGGTCCCGAGCCCGTAGGCCCAGCGATTCTCTCCAACAAGGTGCTTAATTGTCCTCTGTTACATATGTAACATATATGGATAATTTTCTACCACAAATACATATGTAAGACTATCTTCAGTCAAATCTATACTTGGTCTTGGGTATATTCCTGTTCACCATCCCTCACCTGATCTTCTCACCCACCTATGCATTTACCCATAACCTAGTGTTTGCTGACACTGATAATGCAATATAGTGTGTGTAATTGTATTTGCCTCTGTTGTCTATAGATTTTGTGCACATTTCTGTGTTCTCCCTTTCCCCACTTTAACTGTGCTGGTCATACACTCTTTCAATACTGCCCCTCCTCTCACTCAAATCAACATGTGACCCCCAACTTGTCAGAAATTTTTATCATATGTAGATATTATATCTCAAGGCAAATAAAATTTAGTTCCCACAAACCTTGTATACAATACCTACTTATATGTTTCCCTTCATGGTACTCTTTCATAGTTTGAAACATATTTTCTTTTCCCCTTGATAAACAAAAGCATGCATAACACATTGTTACAAACATGAACATGCATAATACAATTCCCTAGAGCCACATATATCTTTTGATCATCTTCATCAAAGTGGAAAATGTAAACATGTCCAACAACATGACCCTAAATAATTACAGATTCTCTAAAATATTAAAATATATATATATATACAACAAGAGACATATATGTGCACACAAAGGAGCTCTGGTAGCCCCATGGTTAATGCATTTAGTTGCTATACAAAAAGTCAGCGGTTGAAACCACCAGACTCTCCACGGGAGAAAATGAGGCAGTCTGCTTTTGTAAGGATTTACAGCCTTGGGAAACCTATGGGGCAGTTCTCCTCTGTCCTAGAGGGTCACTATGAGTCAGAATCAATTTGATGGCAGTGACTTTTTATATGTACATATATGTATATGGTGACCAACTTGTCAGTATCACTTAGAAATTATCGACTAGGGATTACCCTTTAATTAGCTCATTTTAATATTAGTTCAAAGTATTAAACACAATTAAGGAACTAGAGAATATGTTTAAACTGATATTTAATTGCACACATAATTTTATATTTTCTTAATTTTAGATGCTTTGTGGCAATGGCAGCATAAATTTAGGAACTTCAGATTAACAGCCTCTTCATCAGAAAATAAAAACAAAAATTATAAAATATGTACACTTGTATTATAATTCTCTCTGATGAAATTGAGAGAAAGACAATGTGCATTAGTTTTCTAAGACTGTTGTAACAAAAATACCACATAGTGGATGACTTTAGAAAAGAGAAATGTATTGTCTCACAGTTCCAGAGGTTGTTGTTGCTACATGCTATGGAGTCAGACCCAACTCATAGCGACCCCTCCTTGGGTTTCTGAGGCAGTATCACTAAGGAAGTAGATTGCCCCATCTTTCTTCTGAGGAGGGGCTGGTGGGTTTGAACCACCTGGCTGGTGGGTTTGAACCACCAGCCTTCTGGTTAGCAGTCAAGTGCCTTAGAGCTCCTTTCTGGAGGTTAGTTGTCTGAATTCAAGATGTTGACAGGGCGAGGCTCACTCTCTGCCACTGAAGGGGTGTGATCTTTCCTTGTCTCTTCCAGCCATGAAGCGGCTTGTCACTCTGGGCAATAAATTCTATATGGCTATCTTCCCCACCCTGTCTCTCAATGTCTGTTACCCTCTTTTATAAGGACAAGACTCAAACTGAATCAGACTCATGCAACTTCATGTTAATTTAACTAATAAAATTTTCAAAAATCCTTTTTCCAAGCAAGATCATGTTCTCAAAGATATATATTGGACATATTTTGGGGGAAACACAATTCAATGCAAGACAACATACAATGTGAATTTTTTTTAGCTAAATTTAAAAATAATAATAATAATTATATATGTCCAAGGATATTCCTCAGTTACATGAATTTGTATTTTATATGAAAGTTATTCTGAGCTGGTAGTTGCTATGAGAATTTTTGTTTTATGAGTAGTACACATTGTTGTTGTTGTTGTTGTTATGTGCCATGGTGCCATGGAATTGGACCCAACTCATAGCGACCCCTCCTTGGGTTTCCGAGGCAGTATCACTAAAGAAATAGATTGCCCAACCTTCCTTCCGAGGAGTGGCTGGTGGGTTTGAAATGCCAGCCTTCTGGTTATCAGTCAAGTGCCTTAAGCACTAAGCTACCAGAGCTCCTAGGAGCAGTACATAGAAGGCATTAAAACTTCAGTTTCCTTGTTTTATAGGAATCATGGGTATATTAATTTATATAAGCAAATCAAATCTATAAATCAATAAAAACAAATGTTTTTACTTGTAAGATTTATCATCTAATTTATTGAAACTGAAGGTAGAAATATATTTCACATTCACATAGTAAGGTAAAAAGTTTTTCTCATTTATAGACTCACAAACTGAGGTTTTGCAACTTTACTTTCATAACCCATGGATTAAGAATAAATACTGAAGAGCAAAACTCCAGGGTCCAGAACCCAAAGGGTGTTTCTCCTTTCCAATGAACCTAAGACATAATCTTGCCAAACAGACAAAAGAAGAGGCTAACAAAATAGATTTTTCACCATCTCTCACCCCACAAACAAATAATTAGATTTCCATCTATCTACCTAACAGCCCATCAGATGATCAAAACAGAAAAATAGAGCTGCCATCATTGCTGTCGTCCACAATAACTTATTGCATGCATGCAAATTAGATTCTCATATACAGAAGGTGATCTCTTGATTAATATGCTACAGAGAAGACCCCAGATTCAAACATATTCTATAGAGACCCTTTTATTAAGCCTTAAACAAGACAGATATAAAACAACCATAATCTTCATGGATGAGGGAAACCACCAGAATGTGTCTAGTAGAGAAACCAATGGATTCTGCTGACACCCAGCCATGGTTTTTGTATATATAATAGTTGTTGTGTTGTTATGTGCCGTCGAGTCAGCCCTGACTCATAGAGACCCTTCCTTGGGTTTCCGAGGCAGTATCACTATGGAAGTAGATTGCCCAACCTTCCTTCA
>NW_006921695.1:8315661-8317995 GCF_000298275.1 Orycteropus afer afer | reverse complement strand
TAACAATGCCCAGAGTTCCACTTAGAAAGATTCTAAGCTTGGTTTGGTATTAACAAATCAATTTAATTTCTAGTCCTTGTTTCACTTCTACAATGGTCTGTCTCTATTGGTCTCTTCAAGGCCACACTAAAGAGTATTAAATATTTACTCACTCATTCTGCTGACTTCTGGCCTAGGGTTTTTTGCTTGTTTTTATTGTGACTTGGGTGAAAACTTATGGAGCAAGTTCATTTTCCATACAGCAGTTCATACACATTTTGTTTCATGAGATTGATTTCAATTTCCCACAATGTAACAGCTTTCCTCCCTCTCCCTCCCCATAGTTACCTCTTCCCTCTGTCCTTCCCTCCCATATATTCCTGCCCGCTCCCCCCCCCAGCAATCTCCCTGTGCATACACTGCCCTTCTATTCTGTCACTGTGATGATTGATCCCTCCAAGGAATGTATCTTCCTAATGTAAATGTTCAATTCATGTGCCTGCCTGCCTTCGGCTGGACGCCGCAGGAGTGGGTTCAATTCCAGACCTGAAGGGCAGCTAGGGCCTATAGTCTCACGGTTTTCGCCAGGCTCTATCAGACCTGCAAACCCGATCCTTATTTTGTGTGTGATTTTGAGTTTTGTTCCACATTGTTCTCCCACTCTATCCAGGTTCTCCTATATAAATCCCCTTATGAATAGTTGACATTGGTAACTGGGCACCATCTAGTTCTTCTGGACTTATAGTCATATATCCTGAGGACTGCATGGTGTAGCACTCCCTTGGACTAATTGTTTCCGTGTGTCTTTGGTTTTCTTCATTGTTCTTTGTTCTGAATGAGGAGAGCCCCATCATTGTACCTAGATGGCCGCTTGCAAACTTTTAAGGTCTCAGTTGCTACTCACCAAAATAGGATGTGGAACAATGTTTTTGTGTAGTATGTTATACCAATTGAGCTTGATGTCCTCTGTGACCAGGGTCTCAAGCCCACAGATCCAACTACTCGCTCCCTCCAGGTAGCTGGCTATGGCCAAGAAGTCACCACAACCTTGTCCTTTGTCAGCTCTACTATATACCTGGACATTCTTACAGAACATACAAATATGCTTATAGACACATCATCTGCCAACCCTATACATGGTTATGGGCACATTCCCCTCCTACCTAGATGTATCTGATCATTCAACTTGTCCACCCATCTATCCACCCTAGATCAACGTTTGCCATCACTGCCAACGCAGTACTGTACGTGCAAAAGGGTTCATTTTTGTTGTCCATATCTCCCACATACCTTTCTATGTCTTCCTCTTCCTCAATGCCACTATGTTGATCACTCACATTTGGTGCATTTCCCTTCTCTTTGCCCAAATCAAGTCTTTACCTATCTAGCAGTGTTCCCTCCCTTCCCCTCCCACCCCTGGTAACCAACAAAGGAAGTTTTGTTCCATATATAAACTTTTCCTTGACTTTTCACAATAGCAGACTAATACAATATTTGTCCTTCTGTAATTAACTCATTTCACTCAGGATAATGTCCTTCAAGTTTATCCATGTTATGCATGTATTTGCAGATTCTACATTATTCTTTAGGATTGCATTAGTATTCCATTGTTTGTATGTACCATAGTTTGCTTAGCAATTCTTCCATTTATGGGCACCTAGTTTGTTTCCATCTTTTTCCTATTGTAAGTAGTGCTGAATGAACATGAGTATGCATATATCAGTTCTTGTCCTGCCTCTCACTTCTTTAGGATATATACATAGTAATGGTATTGCTGGGTCAAATGATATTTCTATTTCCAAATTTTTAAGGAATTGCTGTACTATTTTCCACAGTGGTTGTACCATTTTACATTCCCACCAGCAGGGTATGAGAGTGCCAATCTTTCTGCATCCTTGCCAGCATTTGTTATTTTCTGTCTTGTTGAACTCTGCTACTAGTGCTGGGGCAAAGTGGTATCTCACTGTTGTTTTGATTTGCATCTCTCTAATTGCTAAAGATCATGAACATTTCTTCATTTGTTTGTTGGCAGCCTGAATATTCTCTTTGGTGAAGTGTCTGTCCAGGTCTTCCACTCATTTTTTAATTGGATTGTTTGCCTTTTTGTTGTTGAGGTGTTAGAGTCTATAAATTTTAGAGATAAGTCCCTTGTCAGATATGTCTTTGCCAAATATTTTTTCCCAGTCTGTAGGTTCTCTTTTGACTCTTTTGGAGAAGTCTTTGGAAGTACATAAAAATTTAATTTTTAGAAGGTCCCATTCATCTAGTTTCTCTTCTGCTGCTTGTGCATTTTGGGTTATGCGTGATAGTCTATTTATGCCATACATTAGGGCCCCTAAATTTGCCCCTAATTTT
>NW_006921695.1:8310628-8315561 GCF_000298275.1 Orycteropus afer afer | reverse complement strand
ATCCATCTGGAGCTAGTTTTTGTATATGGTGTGAGGTACAGATCTTGTTTCATTTTTCTGCAAATGGATATCCAGTTTTGCCAGCACCATTTGTTAAACAGACAATCTCTTCCCCATTTAATGGATTTTAGCCCTTTGTTAATGATCAGCTGACCATAGGTCGATGGATCTATTTCTGTGTTTTCAGTTCTATTCCATTGGTGTATGTGGCTGTCATTGTACTAATACCAGGCTGTTTTGACTACGGTGGCTGTATAGCAGGTTTTGAGATCCCAGAATGTGAGACCTCCTACTTTGTTCTTCTTCATCAGTAGTGCTTTGCTTGCCTGAGGTCTCTTTCTTTTCCATTTAAGATTAGTGATTGGTTTTTCCAGATCCTTAAAGAATGTTGATGGGATCTGGATTGATATTGCATTGAATGTATAAATTGCTTTGGGTAAAATTGACATTTTCACAATGTTCAGTCTTCCTATCCATGAGCATTGTATGTTCTTCCATTTATGTAAATCTCTTATGATTTCTTGGAGTAGTGTTTTGTAGTTTTCTTTGTACAGGTCTTTTTTGTCCCTGGTAAGATTTATTCCCAAGTAGTTTATTTTCCAGAAGGCTGGTGCTTCAAACCCACCAGCCACTCCTTTGAAAGAAAACTGGGCAATCCACTTTCGTAGAGATACCTCCTCAGAAACACAAAGAGGGGTTTGGTATTGTAGATGGTATTAATTTCCTTATTTCTTTTCCAGCACTCTCTTTGCTGGTGTAAAGGAATCCAACTGTTTTTGGATGTTGATCTTGTATCCTGCCACAATGCTAAATCTTCCAATGAGTTTCAGTAATTTTCTTGCTGAATCTCTTGGGTTTTCTATGTATAGGATCTATCATCAGCAAATAAGGATAGTTTGACTTCTCCCTTACCAATTTAGATGCCTTTGATTACCCTTTCTTGCCTTATGGCCCTGGCTAGGACTTCCAATACAATGTTGAATGGAAGTGGTGATAGAGGGCATCCTTGTCTGGTTCCTGTTTGCAAGAGGATAGTTTCAGTCTCTCTCTATTGAGAATAATGTTGGCCATTGGTTTTGCATATCTGCCCTCTATTATGTTGAGGAATGTCCCTTCTATTCCTATTTTGCTGAGTTTTTGATCAGGAATGGGTGTTGGATTTTATTAAATGCCTTTTCTTCATTGATTGATATGATCATGTGGTTCTTTTCCTTTATTTTTATTTATGTGATGGATGACATTGATTGTTTTTCTAATGTTGAACCATCCTTGCATACCTGATATGAACCCCACTTGGTCATAATTTTTTTTTGGGGGGGGAGGGAGTATGCTGTTGAATTCTATTGTGTAGAATTTTGTTGAAGATTTTTGCATCTATATTCATGAGGGATATTGATGTGTAGTATTCATTTTGAGTGATGTCTTTGCTTGGTTTTGGTGTCAAGGTTATGCTTGCTTCATAAAATGAATTTGGGAGGATTCCATCCTTTTCTATGTTCTGGAATAGTTTGAGTAGGATTGGTGTCAGTTTTTGTCTGAATGTTTTGTAGAACTCTCCAGTAAAACCATCTGTGCCAGGATTTTTTTTTTTTTTTTTTTTGATTGGTAATTTTTTTATGACTTGTTCAATTTTTTCTTTTGTTATGGATCTGTTCAACTTCTTCCACCTCAGTCTGTGTTAGGTTAGGTAAGTAATATGTTTCTAGAAATCTGTCCATTTCTTCTAGATTTTCAAATTTGTTGGAGTATAGTTCTGCATGTTGTTGTTGTTGTTATGTGCTGTCAAGTCGGACCTGACTCATAGAGACCCCTCCTTGGGTTTCCGAGGCAGTATCACTATGGAAGTAGATTGCCCCATCTTTCTTCTGATAGTACAAATAACATAAATATTATCTCTTTTATTTCAGTTGGTTCTGATGTGATGTCCAATTCTTTTCTTATTCATGTTATTTGTACTCTGTCCCTCTTCTTTTATTAAATTTGACAGTGGTTTGTCAATTTTATTAATCTTTTCAAAAAAAAACAACTTCTAGTCTTAATGATTTTTTCTATTATCTTTCTATTTTCTGTTTCATTTATTTCTGCTTGAATCTTTATTATTACCTTTCTTCTGGTTACTTTAGGGTTTTTTTTGTTTGTTTGTTTTATTTTGTTTTTTTTTTTTGCTATTCTTTTCCTAATTATTGGAGATGGTTTATGGTGTTGCTTTTGGCTGTTTCTTCCTTATTGATGTTTGCACTTATTGCTATAAATTGGCCTCTGCTGTGTCCCAAAGATTTCAGTATGTTGTATTTTCATTCTTCTTTGATTGAAGGAATTTTTTATTAATAATTTTCTATTTCTTCTATTACCTAGTCATTTTTAATGAGGGTATTACTCAGTTTCCATGTCTTTTCTCTTTTTCTGTTGGTCTTCCTATTGTTGATTTCTAATTTTATAACATTGTGATCTGAGAAGATGCTTTGCTGTATTTCAGTATTTTTAAATTTTTTAAGGCTTGCTTTATGGCCTAACATATGGTCTATCCTGGAGAATGTTCCATGTGCACTGGAAAAGAATGTATATTATGCTGATGTTGGGTGAAGTGCTCTGTAGATGTCTATCTATAAGGACAAGTTGGTGGATTGTATTATTTAGTTTTTCTGCATCTTTGTTGAATTTCTTTCCAGTCATCCTATCTTTGATTGAAAGTAGTGTATTAAAGTTTCCTACTATGACTCTGGAGTCATCTACTTGTCTTTTCATCTCTGTTAAAGTCTGATTTATGTATTTTGAGGCTCTTTCATTCAGTCCATAGATATGGTTATGTCTCCATGTTCAATCAATTCTTTAATCATTATATAATGTCCTTCCTTGTCTCTTGTGCTAGTTTTTGTCTTAAAGTCAACTTCATCAGAGATTAATAGTGCCACTCCTGCTCTTTTTTGGTTGCTATTTGCTTGCTATATCTTTTTCCAACCTTTGATTTGTAGTCTATTTTTGTCTTTTTCTCTAAGGTGTGTCTCTTGTAGGCAACATATTGATGGGTTTTGTTTTCTTACCGAGTCTGTAACTTTCTGTCTCTTGAGTAGTGCATTTAATTCATTGACATTTGGTATAATTATTGACAAGTATGAATTGGTTGCTGTCATTTTGTTATGTTTTTTCATAGTGTTCCTTATTTCTTTTTTCCATGTAATTTTCTGGGCTCAGCTCATTTTGTTTCTGAATCATATTATCATTTTCTTTGTTGCTATTGTTTTAGTATTTCCTAAATATTTGTGCTTGTCCTCTTTTTATTGTGATGTGAAGGTTTATCTTTTTTATTTTTTTTTTTATTACCCTGTGATTTATAATTTTTTTTCCCAAGTTTAGAACAGTCCATTCTATTTTGCATTTGTCTTGACATCCTCACCATTTGGAAGTTCTATAACTACACTATTTTTTCCCTCTTTTTGGTTTCTAGTTGTTGTCATTTGCCCATTGATGTCTCTGGATCCCTGTTTACAATCTTGTAAGCTTATTTTACTTTGTTGTTGTTGTTGTTGTTGTTATGTGCCATCAAGTTGGACCCAACTCACAGTGACCCCTCCTTGGGTGTCTGAGGCAGTATCACTATGGAAGTAGATTGCTCAACCTTCCTTCCAAGGAGTGGCAGATGGGGTTGAACCATCAGCCTTCTGGTTAGTCAAGTGCCTTAGGCACTATGCTACCAAAGCTCCCATACTTTAATAACTGGGTTGGTTTCTGGGTTATGTCTTCATGTGTATTAATGGTCCGTTGTTGTTTGCTATTATTGGTTCTCTAACCAAAGGACTCCCTGTAGTATCTCTTGTAATGTTGGTCTGGTTTTACAAACTCCCTTAATTTCTTCTTATCTGGAAATATCCTTATTTCACCATGATATTTGAGGGACAATTTTGCTGGAGTATATAATTATTGGTTGGAAATCTTTCTCTTTCAGGGGTTTATATGTACCATCCCATTGATTTGTCACCTATATGGTTTCTGCTGAGAAATCAGAGCTTAGTCTTATTAGTTGCCCTTTGTAGGTAACTTTGTTTTTCCTGGGCTCCTTTCAGTATTCTTTCTTTGTCTTTGTTTTTCTGAATTTGACGTTGATATGCCTTGGTGATTTTCTTTTGGGGTCTATCCTGTTTGGGGTTTGTTGCACTTCCTGAATGGATATATTTTCATCTGTCATCGTATCTGGGAAGTTGTTTTCAACAAATCTTGGACAATTTTCTCAGTAGTTTTCTTTTCTCTTCCTGTTCTGGAATTCTGATTATATGTAGGTTATCTTTAGATGTTATTCTACATGAATTTTAGGATTTCTTCATTTTCTTTTAATGTTTTTATTGATTGATCACATTCCAAAGAAGTATTCAGGTATCTGTCTTCAATGCCACTGATTCAGTCTTCCATTGATTTGATTTTACTCCTTTGCTTTTTCAGTGTGTTATCTATTTCTGAAAGTTTAGTGCTAACTTTCTGCATTTCTATCTGTAAATTTTGTATCATTTCCAATTTTTCATTTATTTTGTTCTTGTATTGCGTTTTGAAATTGTTTTAGGGTTTTGTCTGTGTTTTCCTTAATTTTGTCAGTGTTTTCCTTGATCTGTCTCTCAATCCATTGAAGGTACCTAAATTTATTTCTTTTGACTGCTTTATCATGGTGTTCCAGTGCTGCTTCTTCTTTAGGGATTGTTCTGGGACTGTATCCCAGTCCCTTTTTCATCCTGCTTTATCTTGTTTCTTTATGAAGACTGTGATGGTCTGTTGTCTCTAAGATATTGTAATGTTGTATTTATATTTAATTGGTTCTTGTATGTTGGAGTGATTCTCCCAAGAGTTTCTTCTTTTTTTTTTTTTTTAGTGTATGTGAGTTAGCAATGTACTGTGCTCCTCTATTCATTAGTTGGCAGGACTTATGCCCTCACCACCTGTCTCCTGG
>NW_006921695.1:8308980-8310248 GCF_000298275.1 Orycteropus afer afer | reverse complement strand
AATAGAAAAAGAAAAAAAGCAATATCTGGAGAGGAGAGAATAAGAGAAAAGAGGTAAAGTAGGAGAATAATGAGGAAAAACATGAAAAAAAAAAAAAAAAAGCAAGGAATGGTGAGAAACACAACAAAGAAAGAAAAAAAAAATGGGAACCAGGAAAAAGGAAGAGAGAAAAAGCCACAACTTAAAACCTGGGATTGGAAAAGGAACAAATAATAATTAAAAGGGAAAAAAAAATAAAATAATTTTAAAACAGACACAGACAAAAACAAACTAACTAAAAAAAAAAAAAAAAAATCTGGGCAGGATGGAGCAGGGCACCAAGGCTCCATCAGAGCACACAGACTGGGTTGGAATTCCTTCCAGACCAGAAGGTGGCTGGAGGTAAGGTTTGGCTACACCTCCATTCACCAAGAGAATATGGGGTATAAGAGTAACAGGGGGAATATTGCACCTTTCATGTCCTCAGTGTCTGGTATGTCCTTGCTGTTCCCAGCAAGTGGAACCTATTTTTAAGTACCTGAAATCTGAGAGAATGTTATCACTTTAAATATCTAAAATAATTAAACCTCTTGTAAACTTTCAAAGTGGCCACACGCTACAGACAGCCAAAAGTCCACAGCTCAGATTGTCTCCTTGTTCACTATTTCCCCTTTTACTCACCAGCCATCAATTCAGTCTTCTGTGCAGCCCCTGGCTAGAAGAGCCAATTTTTAGATTAATTCCTAGGTCTTCACACCACTTGGAAATATCTAAATTGTCCATGTTTTCAGGATCGCTGACAGTGCACAGCTCTGTATGTCTCCTTTTTCACTGTTTTCACGCAGGTTCTTCTACTAGTTGGAGTTTAGTCCACTTCTGTATCCTTCCTTTCAAAGCTTAGGGCTGTAGAATTATCTTCTGTATCTATGTTATTTGGTACCTCTTTTCTTCATTGAAGAGGGTTTGTGTAATTTATCTGCCTACTCCATCATCTTACCAGAACTCTAGGATTTCAACTTTTTAATTAGGTAACATGTGGATATTTTCAGTAAAAAATTAAGGAGATGTCCAGGCAAGTTCCTTAATTCTTTGTGTGGGCATCATACTAGTTAATCTACTTTTAATCACATTCTGCCTGAGAGCAAACTGCCCCTCCTTGGGTTTACTCTGTTGTTGTTAAGTGCCGTTGAGTTGTTTCCAACTCATAGCGACCCCATGCACAGCAGAATGAAACACTGCCCGATCCCGCGCCAGCCCCACAATCCCTGCTATACTTGAGCCCATCATCA
>NW_006921695.1:8294512-8303730 GCF_000298275.1 Orycteropus afer afer | reverse complement strand
T
Organism: Orycteropus afer afer; assembly: GCF_000298275.1. NCBI lineage: Eukaryota > Metazoa > Chordata > Mammalia > Tubulidentata > Orycteropodidae > Orycteropus > Orycteropus afer. The sequence goes on along the minus strand of NW_006921695.1, from coordinate 8,303,729 downwards.
AGCATTATTTCTGTCACCAAGGCCAAATTTTCCAACTACTGGTGATTCTTCTTTGTTTCCAACTTTTGCATTCCAGTCACCAGTGATAATTAACACATACTGATTGCATATTTGGGTTACTCTGGATCTGTCTAAACATAGCCTCATTGCTGGTTTAATAATTAGCAAGCACTGGGGAAGTAACATTAATAACTTCAATGGTGTCTTAACTTAGGTCAAAACTCAAGATGGAGTTAGGGCTCCCACTGTAGACTGCAGCCTTCCACAAACCATGTGCTTCAGAATTTAAGCTCTAATGCACTAAGGACTTGAGAGTTTACTAGCAGTCAAAAATTCACTGGTCTATGGACTTGGTTGTGGCCCAAACCAGGAGCTTCTGAGACATACTTGCTTTCACAGTTATGCAGTGGAGGGGGCCCAGTGTTCTAAGACAAGACATGGATGCCTTAGTCTCTGTTCCAGTTGTGGAAGAAAAATGGTCCAAGCCATGCTTTTGGAATAACAGACTTGGATAAAACTCAGTGAAAACACAGACTCAGAAGGAAAGAAAATAAACAAATAAACAGAGACAGCCATAATAATTTCTCTTGCTACTTGAGATATGCTCCAAGACTAATAAAATCTAAAAAAAGATAGTTTAGCAGGTAAGTCTACATGACATCATGGTAAGAAAAACTGCCAAACAACATAAAATTTTAAATCAGTTGTAAATGTGACTCTAACACAAACATAAAATGAGTACATGTCAAAGATGTTTTTAACTCTGAGGGAACTAAAAAATAGCAAAGCTCACTCAAAGGAGATTTAAAGGAAGGGTGGTTATAGAGAGTACCAAGAAAAGCACAATGTGTTAATATCCTACGTTGTTGTTGTTGTTAGGTGTCATCGAGTCATCTCCAACTCATAGCAACCCTATGTACAACAGAACAAAACACTGCCCAGTCCTGTGCCAGCCCCACTATCTTTGCTATACCTGAGCCCACTGTTGCAGCTGCTGTGTCAGTCCATCTCATTGAGGGCCTTCCCCTTTTTTGTTGACCCTCCACTTTACCAAGCATGATATCCTTCTTCAAGGAATGGTTCCTTCTGACAACATGACCAAAGTAGATGAGACAAAATCTGGCCATTCTCTCTTCCAAAGAGCATTCAGGCTGCACTTCCTCCAGGACAGATTTGTTAGTTCTTTTAGAAGTCCATGGTACTTTCAGCATTCTTCACCAGCACCACAACTTAAAAGTATCCACTCTTCTTTTGTCTTTCTTATTAATTGTCCAGCTCTCATATGTATATTAGGTGACTGAAAATACCATGGCTTGTGTCAGGCACACTTTAGTCTTCAAAGAGATATCTTTGCTCTTCAGCACTTGAAAGAGGTCTTTTGTAGCAGATTTGCCCAAAAGCAATACATCTTCTGATATCTTGATTGTTGCTTCTATTGCTATTGATTGTAGAAACAAGTAATATGAAGTCTTTGACAACTTCAATCTTTTCTCCATTTATCGTGATAGTTCGTATTGGTCCAGTTGTGAGGATTTTTGTTTTCTTCCTATTGAAGTGTAATCCATACTGCAGACTGTAGTCTTCAGTCTTCATCAGCAAGTTGTTTAAGTCATCCTCACTTTCAGGAAGCAAAGTTGTGTTGTCTGCATATTAAGTTAATGAACTTTCTTCCAGTCCTGATGCCATGTTCTTCTTCATATAGTCCAGCTTCTCAGATTATTTGTTCAGCATATAGATTGACTAAGTATGGTGAAAAGATACAACCCTGACACACTCTATGCCTGCTTTTTAACCATGCAGTGTCCCCTTGTTCTGTTTAAACAACAGTGTCCTGGTCCATGTACAGGTTCCTCATGGACACAATTAAGTGTTCTGGAATTCCCATTCTTCTCAATGTTATCCCTAATTTGTTATGATCCATACAGTCAAATGCTTTTGCATAGTCAATAAAACACAGGTAAACAACGTTCTGGTATTCTTTGCTTTCAGTTAAGATCTATCTGTCATCAGCAATGATATCTCTCATTCCACATCCTCTTCTGAATCCAGTTTGCATTTCTGGAAGTTCTCTGTCAATATATTGTTAATATCCTATAGAACAATGAAATACAACCTTTAGGATTATCTTTCCTATTTGACAGAAATCTTGCATCTCTACCAGATACCAAACCAAATCAGTCACTATTGAGGCAGCTCAATTCATGGTAACCCCAACTCATGGCAACCCCATATGTGTCAGAGTAGAACTGTGCTCCATAGGGTTCCCATTGGCTGAGTTTTCAGAAGTAGATCATCAAGATTTCTTCCAAGGTACCTCTGGGTGGATTCAAATCTCCAACTTTTTGAGTTGGAGGGAGGCAAGATAATAAGTGTTTTCACCAGTCAGGGACTATCTATTAGTAATTTCATTGAGGGTGAACCCTAAACAATAGGAAATTGAAAAATAAAGATGTATTTTCCTAGAGAATCTAATGATCCTTAGATGAGTCATTTAAATCATGGTTGACTAGGACAAAGAAAAACTATGAAGTCTTTTTTTTTTTGCTTTATTTTCAAGTTTTATAAGTTTACTAATATACATAATAGCTGCTTAAAAATATTTCTCTCTTTTAGATAGAACATTTGGATTTGCCATGAACTTCTATTCACTACATTCTTATAAGAAAGCATAGCTTCTAGTAGATAAAGGAAGAAATGCTAGAACTATTGTTTTAGTTACCTATTGCTGCTCTGACAGAAATATGCCACAAATAGGATGGCTTGAACAAACAGAAGTTTATTCTCTTACAGTTCAGGAGGCTAGAAGTCCAAGTTCAAAGTGTCAGGCTCTAGGGGCTGGGTGAAAGCCCCTCAACCTTGGGCTTCAGCTCTGCCTCTTGCTCCTACCCCACTGAAGCTAGAGGCATCTCTTCACTCTGGCAGATACTGGCTGCTGAGGCTGACAAGCCCAAGGTCAACAAATAAAATGGCACAGTCCAGATGTTACCACATCACACAGCAGGCCATTAATTCAAGTCCATTGAAAGTTCCAAGGTCAGCAGAACATGGCAGGCTGCTGCACAATGACATGGCTACATGCAGGGTTCAAGCATGCCATAAGCTAGAGACCATTCCCAAAGCTGCTTCTTATATATGGGAAGCAGACCACACACCCAAAGGCAGCTACTCAGCTGCTCACAGTAGATTCCACTATGGAGTTGATTACCATTCTTATCATAGGGAATACTACATCCTACTGCCCAGCCACTCATCCAGGCCTAGCCAAGTTGACACACAAACTTAACCATCGCAGCTATTATCTTACATGATCATGTCTAATTGTCTAATAAAAAAGCACATTTTTTTCTACTCTCAAGTAAGAAGGCTCTGTATTTCAGTAAAAGGCAATTCATTCCCTGTGACAAAAGACAATAGCTGTGTCAGGGAAAATTTTAGAAAAGGAGAATTTCCATTATTTTACATTTTTAAGTTCCCTTTAGGAAATAAGAAATGAGTGAAAGCAATCATTTTAACTAATTGAAATTAAAAGCTTGCAGTTATGTATTTAGCTAAAATACATAGTTTGGGATTTCTTAATAATTGAACTGATGTGATTCTTACATTTGACTGTAGTAACAAGTGTGTACAAGTATGTTGTTAGTTGCTGGCAAGTTGATTCCTACTCATGGTAACCTCATCTGTGCAGAGTAGAGCTGCTTCATAGAATTTTCAAGGCTGTGATCTTTCAGAAGTAGATTGCCAGGTCTTTTTTCTGAGGAAACTGTGGGTGGGTTTGAATAGCCAACTCTTCAGCTAGTAGTTGAGCACTTAATTGTTGTGCCCCGCAGAGACTTCCATGTGTAAGATATTCATAGGCAAGGTCACATTTTACTGAAGATCTACAGCCTGAAGTTAGATGCTAAAGACTTCCCAAATATAAAAATTAGGATGATGGATATCATTTAGAGAAAGAACATATGAAAAAGACACATAAAAAGTCTTTGTTTTTCTTCTTTTACATTTTGATTCTTGTCCTTTAGCCTACAGATGATGTAATAAGAGAAAATGAAAAAGTCACAGTTGCTTTTAAGCGATGTTGTCAAGAGGTCTAATGCAGGGTAGAAATTAAAGCTATTTTCTAAAATAAGGACAATAGTTTAAGTATTGTTTTCAGTTAAGTATACTATAATTGTCCCCTGTGCAAATGCTTGCACATAAGGCAACAACATTGTAATTATGAATAATATAATGATATATCATTATCTAAATTATATATGCTACTTGTCCCAGAAAACAGATTCCTCATATATCTTACTCATCATACCCAAATATTAGTCATTGTATATTTACCCTAATCAATGGTACAATTGGTGATAAATAAATGCTTATCAACTATTAGTTTACCATACACACATAGAGAGAGAAATGCAACTTAGAGAGGGATGGGGGACAAGAACATAGATAATTGTGACAGTGAAGAAAAGTTAACTTTGAAGGTCAAAAGATATTTCAGCTCAGTGAAGAACCAGGCAGGGAGTCTTTGTAGATATTTGAGGCCAGAAAGGAAACATCGTGAAAGCATGAAAAGGGAATGTTTTTGCCAGTTGGATGAGTAGGAAGGAGAGGCAAGAAGTGGGGAATACTCTGCACCAGTGACTGGATTGCCAAGTTCAAGAATAAAGCCAACACAACAGAATCCAAACAAAGGAACACAATACACGGAGCTCAAAAGAAACTATATTTTTAAACTGGGTTTTAAGAACTTGCTATGAGTTCTATTCCACATGAAGACACAAATGCCACCAATTCTGTGCATTTCCAGAGAACCCTATCAACTCTTGGTAATATACTGAATTGACTCATAGCATGACCCCCATAAAGGGGGATACTCCCCCATAAAGAGGAGATAACTAGCTCCTTCCAAACTGATTGGGAGGAGGGTAAGAACTGCACATTTTTAGGAACATGAGGACTGCCACTGAGTCAACTCTGACTTACAGCAACCCTATAAGACAAAGTTGAACTGCCCCATAGAGTTTCTAAGGTGGTAAATTTTTATGGAAGCAGATTGGCTCATCTTTCTCATCCTGAGTGACTGATGGGTTTGAATCACAGATCTTTTGGTTAACAGCCCAGTGCTTTAATCAAGTCACCACCAGAGCTCCTTGGAGCATGAGGAAGAGTCACCAAAACAGATTTAGTTCAAAGCCCTAACACACTAGAGATTTCACTGAACTAAAATCTCAGACACATTGTCTTTACTTGTCTGGCAGGTGTTACAGCTCCAACACAGGATTCTTATTTAACTAGTCCTTCCACAAAGCTAGACTTTAGCTTGTAAAATAAGGAGTATAACAAGTTAGCTGGGGGTGTGATAGGGAGGAAAAGGAGACCATGATGTCAGAAAACGTTCCCTGCTTGCATTCTATGGGAATCGTTTGCATCCCAGCACTAACACTTGATATTTCTTGTGTCTCAACCAGTGCAACGATAATTGCAATTCATTATAAAATTTTGCTGTTATTTTTTAAAGCTGGTGCTGGTGTGTGGCTTTATGGTCTTCCTTGACAGTGAATTCTAGAGACTAAATCCTAGGATCTGACAAAGCATTTTCTTCTTTGTTTTTGCATTTGAGCAACTCACATCTAACCCATTGCCACCAAGTTGATTCTGACTCATAGCGACCCTGTAGGACAGAGTGGAATTGCCCTATAGGGTTTCCAAAGATGTATTATGGAAACAGACTGCATCAGCTTCCTCCTACAGAGCAGCTGGTGGTTAACTGGTTAGCAGCTGAGAGCTTTAACCATTGCTCCACCAGACTGCTTAGGTAAACAATTCAGAGACTTTTGTCTATGTCATTTTCTCATACAAATGAGCTTTAATGTCCACCATGATCAAATGATAACATGGACTTCTGTCACAATATCCAGACCATCTAAATGGTAGACAGAAAATAAGTTTTATACTAATTCAGTTGATTCCTGACATTTAAAATGATTTTTAAATGTACCCTTTATACAGGAATTTTAATGGTAATGCTTTCTTTAGAAAACCTTGTTCATCCTGCTGTGAAACTATTTCCATTAATATTTAGTAGTACGCAAGTTGAAGGGACATGGAGATAAAGGAATTGTCATGTCCATATGTTCACATGTAGGCATATGATGATTCCATACGTTTTGTTTTATTGAGAACTACCCACTAACCAACTCCCTGCTTACAATCTTAACCTTCTCTCAGTCATCCTCCTCAATTCTGCTAAAACAATTTCCCTATAATACACATCAGACTATGATGCTCCCATACTTAAAACATGTGAACGATTTTCCAGTGTTTACAGAGCCAAATCCAAGAAAACTAGCATGATTTATAACTTTTACAAACAGACATCTACCTCCTTCCCCAGAGTCATTTCTCATCCTTCTTTTTCATGTATCATAGACCCAGGGCTTACATGCCTTTACTCTGTAGTTTGTGCCTTTATCTAGGCTGTGAATCTTTGCTTAGCCAAACTTCTCATCCTTCCAGAGCTCAAGCATCCTTTCCTTCAGGAATCTGTTGCTCATTCTTTCTTTTCCTGTAGTTGGGTAAGTGTTTATTCTCAATACATTGTGCAAATCCTTGTCCTTATTCTTGAAACAATAACAACAATAAAACCTATTACCATCAAGTCAATTCCAACTCAAGGTAATCCCAAGTGTGCAAAGTAGAATTGCTCCATTGGTTTTTCAAGGCTGTGACCTTTCAGAAGCAGATCACCAGGTCTTTCTTCCAATGTACCTCTAGGTGGTTTGAACCACCAATTTTTCAGAGAACAGTCAAGTACTTAACAGTTTGTGCTAGATTCCCTGTGGAATCCATCCTTTGAAATCCATTAATATACATGTAACGCACTGTAAACTGCTAGCTGCTGTATTCCCAGCATAGTTCCTGGCATGGAGAAGATGACCAATAAATAAATATTTTTCAAATGAATTAATAAAGAAAGAAACAAAAGAACCAAACTCTGTAGTAGTCTTTTCTTCTCAATCAGATAAAATATTCACTTAAAATTCCATCTCTGTCTTATGCTTTGCACAGCCCAGTGTGCAGATGATAGACAATCAACAAATGGTTTCTGACTTGCATTTAAGACTTCTATTGCATCTCTCCTACAGTTGTAGATTTCCAGAGCTAAAACTCATTTTATGCAAAATTGTCACTTACCTTAGCCCTTCTCTGTGGCCTAAAGAAGGTCAAAATATCTTGCTCAATGTCACACAGCTAGATCACAGCAAAAGAATAAACTTAGGATGTTGCTCTCAATCAAGAGTATTTTTACCATTTTCCAACTGGGATTATCATTTGAGAAACTGAAGTTTAAAAAAAAATAAAATAATAAGAAAAAGAAGAGAGAGAATTGAAAGAAAACAGAAGAGTAAAATATGTGAAAAGTTGGAGGTTTAAGTCCACGAGGAGGCCCTTGGAAGAAAGGCCTCGTACTCTACTTCTGAAAAATCAGTTGTGGAAAACAGCTCTGCTCCCTTGACACACTAAAACCCAAAAAGCCAAACTCATTGCCATCAAGTTGATTCTGACTCCTAGCAGACCTACAGGACAGAGTAGAACTGTCCCATAGAATTTCTAGGTCTGTAAATCTTTACAGAAGTAGACTGCCTCATCTTTTTTTTCCACAGAACAAGTTGTGAGTTCAAACTGCTAACCTTTTGATTAGAAGCTATGTGTACAACCACCAGACACATTAGGAGTCACCATAAGCCAAAGGTGACTTGATGATAACAAGACTAGAAGAGTTATGTTACTTTGTTAGCTACTAGAAAGAACACAATTTATTAAAAGAGTAAGATTTTTCTATCACACTTCTAATTCATTTTAGTATATAATGCACTCCAAACTGAAATATGGAAGGATAAATAACAACGAGTTGCATTCAAGTTGATTCGGATGCATGGCAACCCCACACATGTGTGCACAGTGGCACTACTATGGAGTAGTAGGGTTTTCAGGGCTGTGACCTTTCAGAAGCATAATGCCAGCCCTTGTGATTACCTCTGGTTGGGTTTGAACTACCAACCTATTGGTTAGCAGTCAGGTTCTCAACCGTTTACACCACCCAGCCCTCCTAAGGAGAAGTAATAATATGTACTAAACTATAAATGAAATCAAAAGGCAATAATGGTCAAAGTGGTACAGGTAGTGAGCACTGCACTTCACAGGGGAGATGGTAAGTGGGCCGCAGTTCAGTGATGGATCTTGAAGGATGAGTAGGTATTAGGTAATCTGAATGGAGAATGGAGGACATGATGAACAAAAAGAAGCTGAATATCCTAGGCCTGTTCCAGTTAGGCTGTGCCTAGGGCAATCATGGGAGCTCTGGCAGCTTAGTGCCTAAGGCACTTGACTGCTAACCAGAAGGCTGGTGGTTCAAATCCACCAGCCACTCCTCGGAAGGAAGTTGGGCTATCTACTTCTGTAGTGTTACTGCCTCGGAAGCCCAAGGAGAGGTCACTTTGAGTCGAGTCCGACTTGATGGCACATAACAACAACAACAACAGGGAAATTACAGGGGGAAAATTCTGGAAATATAGTAAGCAAAAATTCTGATTGACCTCAGATGCAAAGTCAAGTGTTTAGACTAATATGTAGATGGCAAGAAACCATTATGTACTTTATGTGCTAGGGGAAATTATGTAAAGTAAAAATTGTATTTTGGGACAGAGAATCTGGTATTGATTTGTAAAATGAAGTATAGTAGTAACCAGTAAAGAGTACAAATGTGAGTCTTGACACGTGAGGTAATAAAAGCCAAAATCTAGAGTTATGAAGTTGGGAATGGGAAACGAGAGACAGAATTTCAAAAAATAGTAATGGTTATAAATGTAAATGTTTTCAATGTGTTAAAAAAATTATATGAAGTATCATGGGAGGTACAGACAACAAATATGAACCCTTTTGCATATAAAGTACTGTGTTGTCAGTGAAGGTAAACATGGGTATATGGATGGATAGATAGGTGGACAGGTTAAACGATTAGGTATGTCTATGAAATGGGGATCAATGGTTCCTATAAGTTTATGTGAATGATCAGAATTCCCAGGTGTATAGTAGAGCTGACAAGGGGCAAGATTGTGGTCACTGTTTGGTCACAGCCAGCTACCCAGAGGGACCAAGTACTTGAACCTGTGGGCTTGGGACCATAGTCACAGGGGACATCAAGCTCAATTGGCATAACATA
>NW_006921695.1:8275438-8293807 GCF_000298275.1 Orycteropus afer afer | reverse complement strand
AAATCTTCACCCAAATCACAATTAAAAAAAAAAAAAATTAGGAAAGATGTTCTTTATTAAGTCATGCAACCAGAATTTAATAGGAAAATCAAATATATTAATTCAATTTAAAAAATGAAGTACCATTTAATCTTCACAAAATCCTACATGGACCAAACACTGAACTCTGTGATAATGCAGGTTTGTGAGGTTAAGTAAAAAATAAAACCAAAAGAACTTTTACTGTGAAGTTGATTTTGGCTCATGATGACCACATTTGTACAGAGCAAAACTTCTCCATAGGATTTCAACTCATGATCTTTTAGAAACTACATGAGGCCTTTCTTCCATGACACCTCTGGATGAATTTGAACTGCCGATCTTTAGGTGGTAGCTGAGTAAAAACAGTTTGCACCATTCTATAGCCTCAGGTTAAGTAATTTGCCTCAACTCACACTTCAGAAATCCAAACCCAGATCTGTGGAAATCTCATGCTCTTTCCACCACATTGTTCTACCATTTGCCCAAATCAGTCCATACATACAGCAGACACACATGACTAGAACAACTATGGAGAAAGTGTATAACTCTTTAAGATCTGTATATCCGGCAGGTGTCTCATGGATGTGGCAAAGTCATGAGGAAGGAAAATAGTTAAGTGTATAAAAGGAGCAAGGTCTCATTTGTCCCCATTTGTAAGTCAACTCAGCTCAACTGCCCTAAAAGCCACTACTTTTTTTCTGTGAAAGGCAGATTGCTTAGTTTTTATATCCTGAAAAGATGCTGATATCTGCTGTAGGCTGAACAATGTTGTTGTTGTTGTTGCTTTGTGCCATCTAGTCAGACCTGACTCATAACGACCATTCCTTGGGTTGCCGAGGCAGTATCACTACGGAAGTAGATTGCCCACCCTTCCTTCCAAGGAGTGGCTGGTGGGTTTGAATCCAAAAGATATTCACCCACCAGCCACTCCTCGGAAGGAAGGTTGGGCAATCCTACTTCCGTAGTGATACTGCCTCGGAAACCCAAGGAGGGGTAGCTATGAGTCGGGGCCGACTCGATGGCACATAACAACAACAACAATAACAAACAATGGAACTAATGGATGTTACTTTATATGGCATAAAAAAGACTTGGCAGATATGATTATAAATTTTCAGATGGGAGATTATTTTGTATTATCCAAATGAGATAACAAGTGCCCTTATAAGAGAGAATTTGAGGGATATTTGACACAGACAGACAATGTTATGTGACCACGGAAGTAGAGATTGAAGTGATGTGGCCACAAGCCAAGGAAGGCCAACAGCTACCAGAAGCTTGGAGGAGGCAAAGAATAGAATTTCTAGGAGTGCATAGCTTTGCCAATACCTTGATTTCAGACTTCTGGGCTCGAGAACTATAAGCAAATAAATTTCTGTTCTTTTAAACCACCAAATTTTTGTTAATTTGTTATAGCAGCTTAAGAAACTGAATGTCTGAATGATGTTGTCATACCAGTTGCCATTGAGTTGACTCTGACTCATAGTGATCCTATGTGTGTCAGAGTAGAACTGTACTCCATAAAGTTTTTAATAGTTGAATTTTTGGAAGTAGATTCTCAGGCCTTTCTTTTGAGGCACTTCTGAATAAATTTGAACCTCCAAACTTTCACTTAGCAGCTGAGTGTGTTAACCATTTATACCACCCAGAAACCCTGGAAATGACATTGTCATTGTTAGGTGTTGTGGAGTCGCCCAGACTAAAAACTGAATGAAGAACTGTCTTGTCCTGTGTCACCCCTATGATTGCTTGCAACTCAGACCATAGTGATCTATAGGGTCTTCATTAGTTGATATTTCAGAAGTAGATTGCCAGGATTTTCTACATAGTCTGTCTTAGTCTGGAAGGTCCACTGACAGGTGTTCAGCATCACAGCAACACTTAAGCTGCCAACTGGCAGATAGTGGTTATAAATGAGGCTCATTGGCTAGGAATTGAACCCAGGTCTCTCACATGGGAGACAAAACTTATACCACTGAACCATCAATGCAGCCCAAAACATAATCACACTGAAAGTTTGATGATATAGCTTTGGTTATCCTTTTTAAAAGGAAAAAGAGGGGGAGTGCTTCTTTCCCAGTCAGCAGTTTTTTGAGGGGATTTGAATTGACCTTGGAAAAGTTAGGATACTCTGATTTGTCAGGCTTTGTTTACTCCACATGCAGACTCTTTTACAGTAATTCTTTCCCTACTGCCTATTTAGGTTGCCATGATTACAGGTTTGACAGGTGTTAAGATGTTAGAACTGACAAAATAAATGAGTGCTAATAAAATTGTGAAGTGTTCTGCTGTGGAGTTACTGAACCAATGCAATGGTTTATAACAGCATGATGAAAGAGAATGATTGGATAGTGTGATGAATATGAAGTATTATAATTTTGATGGTCTTGGGATTATAAATGATAAGTGTTAAACAGTAATGCCATGTTCTTTTTGCCTACAGGCTCGGTGGGATGGCTTGACTGGGCGTATCACCTTCAATAAAACTGATGGCTTGAGGAAGGATTTTGATCTGGATATTATTAGTCTCAAAGAGGAAGGAACTGAAAAGGTAACCTGTTGGGTAATAAAAAAAAATAAATGAAATGAAGAACACTGGTCAAGCAGTGAACATACAAGTGCATATACCAGTTACACATCCAAGCAGGGAAATTGTATATACAAGTGGAAAAATGATAATGGGACTCTTTCAGTATTTTCACTAATATCCAGTTTTCTAATTCTCTCTTCCTCATCTTTAAATAGATGTTGATGAGCTAGATTCTCAAGTTGTGCTTGTTATGTTAATGATATTAACATTATGTTATTGATGTTTATATAGTGCTTGATTTAGATGATATGTGTGCATATATTATCACATTTATAAATCTATGAGGGGTATCCTCAATCTCATTTCTTAAAGGTTTTGAGAAGGTAAATGTAGACTTGGAAAAATTAGAAGTTAACAATGGTTAATCAATGGAATGGCATCCAATGGTTACTTAGAAATTAACTGCAAGTGTGTAACCAATGTCATTGAACTGCTTGTGTGCAAATTATGAATAAATGTATCTTTGGTTGGGTACAGTGCCACCAAAAATAAATAAAACATCAAAAATAAATTAAATAATTGCAATGCATACCATTTGAGATTAGTGACAGAAAGAATAAAGTAGGATTGGAAGAATTTACTAGGGAAAATTAATTTTTCATCCTTAATTTCAGAAGGGCAACTGATAAAAATTGTATTTCAATGTTCAGTTCCCTTTTGAGGATTCTATTAGTTGTATTTTTCAGTCTGTCAAACTGTAAAGTTCCATTTCAGTTACTATTTAGAGTGATGCCAATGTAAATTATTTATTTCAATAATATAATAATAATAAATAATTTTAATATTCACAACTATAAGGTAGAATTAATCAATATAGTTTGAAGATTCTACCCTTCAAAAGCTTAAGTAGAAGCATTCTGAAAACCTCAAAACAATTGTCCAGATAGCCCAGCTCTGGATCCATTTATCCATTTTATTCTCCTATAGTGGAGAAGTCCTTAACATGAATGAGTGACTCTGGGTAGAATTAATTGTTTATTTAATGACTGGTTGATTCTTAAGTGAGGTGAGGTTTTCATTTTTATTTTGTTGCTTTTATTAACTGGCACCCCTCCCCCTTCCCCCAGATCCTACCTACCACCCCTCATTACTAATTGAGACAAACAATGATTAATTAGGCTTAATGTAATAGAATGTGGTCACTGATGTTGACATGTTTGAGAGAAACAATTAGTTTGCAGCTTTGAGAACACCATTATGCATGCTGGTTCCCCATTTCAAAAAATTATCTCTCTTGCTTCTTAACTTCTTGCCTGTCTGTTGGTTTAATATACTCTGGCAGAGTACAGGCATCCACCTAGCCTCTCAAAGCAGGATATGGAATTTGGGCTGGGGGAACAAAACAAAAGAAAATAATACTTGTTATGTACTAAAAGTACAGATTTTCTTCTTTTTTTTTTAAGAAAATGTCTGCTCCTCTATGAACGCCCTTTTCCATTCCTCTTAATGTACAGAACTGAAAGGGGAAGAAAAGCTGTTAAGGAAACATCTTTTTGGCTCAGATGGGTGATGGAATAGATGGAGCTATTGTTATGCTCTCAGAGCTATTTATACACTGTAATATTATGCACACTCTACTGGCATTTTCCATCACAGGCAAAATCAAATTAGATGGAAGTGTTTTGTCAATTTATTTGTTATTCCTTTATTGTTTGCCATAAGTTTTCATTCTTCAGGTGATTTGGGCTCCATTCTTGAGAAAGCTGGCTTGGTCTTAGAGTGGTGGAAGAAGCCAAACTACCTCTCTCAGGAGCCAAAGGAGGCTTGGCTCTCTTGTCAACCTCCTAGGGAGGTCAAAGGGAGAATGTTAGAAAAATTCCATTTTCACACTTTTACTCAAGTTTCTACTGCCTGAAACCTTTAAGAATAAGCCATCAAGCATGCATTCTTCTTCTAGCATAAAATTAAATACACACACACACACACACACACACACACATATATATATATATATATATATATATATACATACATATATATATGTGGAATATGTATAACATGTAATATATATGTATGTATATTATATTGTCAAAATATCAAAATAGGTGTAGAGGTTTTACTTGAGCAGATAATCTTTAAGCATATAAGGGGACCTTTCTGGTCAGAAAAACAGAAGGACTCCTTAGGCCAGTGGCAATGAGTTTTAAGGAGAAAACATAAAGCAAATTAACCATTGACTAAATTTAGTGTGATTGATTGAGTCTTGTCCCCCACCCTGGAATCAGCTAGTATCAGCTAGTATCTCGCCACCAGGTAATGGTTTTTGTGGCCTGGCCAGTTCTCTATTCATTTTTACAAATCCTTAGATACTGTGCAGAGTTTTAAAATAATAAAAGCACCTCAACTACTCAGAAAATTTGATAGTTTTAGAATTATCTCTCAGGAAATAAGGAGAATTATCAAAAGTTAAATCATTTGCATAAGATAAACTCTGAGCAAGTTTTTGATTAACATATTTTTGTTAAAAAGGGGAATTTGAATAATGTTATGTTCACTGTGTCTCCATTTTATTTTTTTATATCTGTTTCTGGGATTTCTTATGCCCTGAGAAGAGTCTATCAATTTGGTCCTCAGTTTCTCTCTTTAATTATACACACATACACATACACATACATACACATATACATACGTGTATATACATACATATATATACATATATACATATATATATGTATATGTACATATTCAAAAAACTTTTAAGTCAAGTTTCAGTGAAAGAAAAAATGAAAATCTAGTCTTACCAGCAAGTAGAAGAAACTTTTACCACACCCAAGTATTTGGTTTATCTCTTTACTGTTTCTATTTTGTGGCTTTATACTGAATTAAGAAACACGGTCCCAAATACTGGGAAGGGAATATAACACTATTAGCATTCGCACCCATGATACCTTCTGGGTTCTATGCTCCATTTTAATTAAGTGCTATTTTTATTCTTCCCTCTGAAAACCAAGGCTGCTGGCGAAGTGTCTAAACACTTATATAAAGTGTGGAAGAAGGTTTGTACCCGGACAAATACTGCAGGAAACCTGGGTTGGGCTGGGGAATGTCATAGGAAAGCCTGCATTCTCTCAGTTTGCCAGACCAGTAGATGTCCAATTGCAGTTTAGAGGCGATGTTCAAGTCAAAGGAAAGGGGGAGGGGTCGGTGATTGAATACATTCTCTCGCAACAACATTACCCATGAATTGAGAACAGGCTTGCAATGGACTTGATAATGATGGATTAAAAATTTCCCCTAGATTATTTTTGTTTCTCCAAGGCAAGATCACTCCGTGTTAGGACTGAAAGCAGGTAACTGCAACAGAAACAATACTGGCCCGTTGATATTTTTTCTCAAATCACTAAATATTTTCCCTAAGGGGAATAAAAACAACAATAGATTTGACCCATCAGACTAGTCAGATGGGCTAAGGCCTCAGAAGTCTAGAATATCTCCTTCAGTGTCACCACCACAAAATAGGAACCATTTTCTGAAATTCCCTTTTCTTATGAGCTGTCTTTGTTTTACATAGTATCTTTGTCAAAGTATACTGTCTCACAATTTGTTTTAGAAGCACAGTTTCCAGAGGACAAAAACATTAAAGACCTTGGAAGAGAAATGAAATTATCTTGTAAATTATAACACCCACTATTTCATAGTTTATGTACAGTATCATGTTGCCAATGAATGTGCACAGATTTATATAAGCAAATGTTAGACATTAAAAGCATTTGGAACAAGAAACTGTCCCAGCTACATGCAAACACTATTTGTCATTCTTGCTTCCTAAAACTACTTGCTAAAATATCTATTGATTGACAGATGGACCTTAAATTATTTCAGGTTATTCAACTTGACTGGTTTTGTCAAGTTCACTTTTATCTCTTGAGTAATAAGTTAAGTCAGAGAAAGTGCAAACAGTTGCTCCTTGGAGTCAAAAGCTTTTCTCCCTGGAAGAAGTCAGTAGAATAGCTCAAAAATGTCCTCCTTTTACATAAAAACAGCAGCAACAACAGAGGTTTAATAACCTTGTTTTAATCTTCAATGAATCAAGTTACTATTAACCCTTAGAAGATGATTCCAGTTTTCTCATCCTGAAAGAAGCTTATTATACTAATCCAGCTTGAGACTCCAGGCATTTTAGACAGCATTGAATGAATTCCAACCAAATATCTGAGGGATGGAACTCAAGCTTAGAAATTATACATTGGGGGTGGGGGGAGGTGGTCTTTATTTGTCACTAAACTGCAATAATCCATCCTCACTTTCCATGGATGTAAATTCTTGGTCTCTTTCTCCCATGATGTATTGTCGCTGCCTCTTTCCTTTCAAATAACCCGTCATTTCCAACATTGTTATTTGTATATACCATGGTGAGCTGTTCCATTTTATAACTCTCCCTCCACAGTTCACAGTGACTAGAGTGCTAGCACACAATACATTTCAGGCCAAGTAAGCACATTGTATTTTCCTAAGAAGATTCCATCTTACAAGAGGAGGATTTGTCCCCATCATCTTTAAATTCCAAAAGCTCTCCTCAATACTCTAACACTTTTAGTGTTGTTGTTTGGTGCCCTTGAGTTGGCCCCGACTCATAGTGACCCTATGTGTACCCTATGTCAAAACAAAATAATGCCTGGTCCTGAGCCATCCTCCTGATATTTGCTATGCTTGAGCCCATCAAAGCAGCCACTGTGTCAGTTCATCATGTTGAGGGTCTTCTGCTTTTTCGCTGACTCTCTACTACCAAGCATGATATCCTACTCGAGTGACTGGTCACTTCAGACAACACGACCAAACTGGTGAGATGAAGTCTGCCTATTCTCACTTCTAAGGAGTGTTCAGGTGGTACTTCTTCCCAGACAGATTTGTTCATTCTTCTGTTACAAACAAACAAACAAAACCCCACTACCGTCAATTAGATCCTGACTCACGGCAACCTCCACTGGGTTACTGAGGTGGTAAATCTTTACCTAGAGTGGCTGGTGAATTTGAACCACCAATCTTCTGGTTAGCAGTCAAATGCTTTAGGCACTGTACCATCATACCTCCTTATTCCTCCGTAGTCCCTGGTATTTTCAGCATTCTTCCCAGCACCACAATTCGAGTACATCAATTCTTCTTTGAATTTTCTTAGTCATTATCCAGCATTTATATACATATGAAGCTATTGAAAATACTATGGCTTGGGTCAGGCACACCTTAGTATAAACCTAACAAAGCAAACTCACCGCCATTGAGTTGATTCCTATGCATAGCAACCCTCATTGAGTTCCCAAGGTGGTAAATCTTTAGAGTAGATTGCCCCATCTTGCTTCTGTGGTTGGTGGGTTTCAACCATCAACTTTCTGGTTAGCAGTCAAATGTCATAGGCATTGCATGCACAGAATAGAAAAAAACAAAACAAACAAACAAAAAACAGTTACTATCAAGTTGATTCTAACTCATGGTGACCCCATATGTCAGAGTAGAACTGTGCTTCACAGTTCTTAATGACTAATTTCTTGGAAGAAAATCGTGAGGCCTTTCTTCTGAGGCTACTTTGGATGAACTGGAACTTCCAATCTGTTGAGCATGTTAACTGTGTATACCACCCAGGGGCTCCTTAATGCAGACATTCTTTCCAAAAGAGAAATGTAGCAATCTTTACAAAGCCCATCACTGAAGATGTGTTAATAAGACTCATGAGAGAAGAAACAGATATTTTTCTCCCTAGATGCTTGATCATTTTACCTAGCAATTTTGGATCTTGATTGTATGTGAATTACTCCCTAGATTTAGAAGGAAAATAATAGTCACCTTCTGAACATCTTTTCATTGTGTCACCTTTTTTTAAAAAGTTTGCTTAATGTCATTTGGGCACTCATTTTCAAATACTTCCCCTAGTTGTCCTAGATAATAAATGGCTGCTCCCTCATGCCAGCTTACAAAGTGAAAGAAGGCAGGACCAGACAATTTAGCTGTTGAGGGTTCTTCCCCACAAATAATTGATCCACCCTCCACTACTTCTCACTGGTAAATTATTGCTGTCTCTTCTCACTATATGGTTTGAAAATTGAAGTTCTGCCTCCTGGAGGCATTCCTCCAAGGTCATAGAATAGGTCTGAAATGCTAAATGTCTAAGCATCTGGTTTACTGCACTCCTCTTACCAACACACAAGAGTCTTAGGATCTTGTTTTCTGAACAAGGGAGATTCATTTGCTGACATGTTTGTTCATTTACTTCAGTTAACAGAAAAAAAGTAGTTATTTATACTAAAATAAATTACTATTCTCTTTTTCTGTTTTGCTTATTATGAACTTTGAAAACAGAAAGCTGAGGTGATTCAAACTGAGTGTGTTCCCTGTCCACCCCCCAGGAATAGCCTTATCTTTATTTTGACACTCTTTTAATTTAAATGCAAAAGATTCCATTATGCAGACAGTAGAAAAAAATTATATTCTTCCCTTTTTTTCCATAATATGGAGGAAACTTCACGCTGAATGAGACTCTGTGACTTAGTTGATTGGAAATACAGCAGAAACCTTCTCTTGCTTTCCACACTGTTAGCAGGAATAGTAAGAGAAATAAAAGCCAGATGTCAAGCTATGGTGTATATTTGTCTACACTTTCAAGTTTGTATCTTAGGAGGAAATGATATGACGAGACTATTCAACACTGCCTTTTAAAATATTAGAATAGTTTCTTTAAATGTGCACACACTTGACATTAATAGAAATAAAATTGAAAGAAAATGTACTCCTTTACTTAATGAATTGCCTAAAAACACATTTACTTTCTTCACCCTTCAATACTTAATTAAAAATCAAGTTCTTTTCTCCCCAGTGCCTACATCAAGGTTTAATTATAAGTATGCCAGGGCTCACTTTACACAGTCTTCAAAGAGTCAATTGTTCACAACCTAAAGGAAACTTTAGATGAAAGCCAATTGGCTGGTAGGTGTGTTCAGCCTGAGTTATGTTTCTTAGAAGCAAAAGTCCCTGCCTCAGAAATATTGGAGAAAGGGTAGAAGTTGAGAAGAGAGAGAAGGAAATATTGTCTCCCTTTCCTGGGTTTAAAAGCAGTCAAAGAAATTTGCAGATTCTTTAATCAACACATGTGTATTGCACACATTCTAAGTGAAAATCACTCTAGGTACTGGAAATACTGATGTTATTTAAGATGCTGTCTTATATCCCAGCTCTAATACCTTCTCTTCAGACAGGATTACAATACCTTCAAATGCATAAAGTAAGCCTCAATCCCCAACCAGGCAAGTAAAGTATTCTACTTAGATCTATCTCCTTATTTCTCTAAACCATATTCTCAACTAACCCCAATTAAGGGTAGAAAGAAAACAGTGAAACTGAAATAGTGTACACTAATGTTTAAATGTGTGATAGCCCTGGATAATTCCTCAAAGCAATTAAGTCTCTAAAAAAAAAAAAAGACTTGTCAACTTAAAAGAATGTCTAACTGTTGAATGTAAGCAGGAAATCAACATAAAGAAATAAAGAAGGAAAAAAGAAGGGGGCTAATATTTCCACATGTGTTATTTCGTTTAATCATCAGAAAAACCCTGGTGTCTCCATTATTGAGACCAGCATGATTAATTCATTTACCAAAGTCACACTGGGATCTGAACAAAAGTCTGTTTACAAATCTCATATTCTATCCAGCTCACCAAATATTCTTCCATTGGGGAAATATATTTAAGAATCAAGTATAGGTGCACCCTTTCCATTGCAGAGTATGTCCAAGAGTGGTTGTTGTTTTTGGTGCCATCAAGTCAATTCTTGACTCATAGAGCCCCATGGGACAGAGTAGAACTGCCCTACAGGGTTTTCTGGGCTGTAATCTTTACATAAGGGACTCTTGTGGTACACTGCCTAAAGCATTTGACTTCTAACCAGAGGGTTGGTGGTTCAAACTCAACAGCTGCTCCACTGAAGGAAGATGGGACAATCTCCTGTAAAGATTTACCACCTCAGAAACCCAGTGAGGGTCACTATGAGTCAGAATCAATTTGATGGCAGTGAGTTTGGTTTGGGTTTTTTAATCTTTATTTGAGAACATTGCCAGGTCCTTTCTCCCATGGAGCCATTAGTTGGGTTCAAACTGCCAACCTTTCAATTAGCAACCACTTAACTGTTGTTCCACTAAGGCTAGTGTCACTAAACTGCCCTTGTGTTTAATAATCCCTTTACTTTATCAGCTTCTGAAAAAAAAAAATAATAATAATAATAATAATGATTCCAAGGTCCTTTACAATAGGGCAAATTTGAAGAATGCAATTACTGGAGCAGTTGTATCAGTTTTTTATTATTACTGAACATTTATGTAGCTCTTAACATATGCAAATACCTTCATATACATAATCTCATTTACAACAGAAGAACCAAAGCTCAGAAAGGTTAGCATCTTAGCCAAGGGCACACAGCAACCAGGTCTGCCTGGCTCTGAAGCATACCTGCATTCCATCTCATCAGGCTTGTAGTAAATATCTACATGAATGCTTCAGAAAAATTGCTCAGTTCTCTAAGGCTCTTATCCGGGGTTCCTCCAGAAGCTAAAAAAATCAATATACTTCTATAGGGACAAATCACTCAGAAGTGAGTTGGCTTCTGGAGAAAACTGTGAGCCATTACTTTTTCAAAGACTGGTGGTCTTCACTGAATGCCAATGATCATGGTTAGATCTATGATAGAAAGATCAATAGCCTATAAAAGAAGAGGGTCCTTACTGAAAAGCTCACAGCCAAAGGGACAGACAAGACAGGTAAACAGATGACAACAGGGGATGCTGGGTACCATAAATAGAGTCTACAAGGGTCCACAAGAGCCATTTTTCATCTAGCATTGGCTCCTCATTGGAGATAGACCCAGAACTTAGTCTGCTGCTCAACATTCTTTCTTTTTTCATGTTTCCCTTTTTGATAACCAATATCTCCACCATCCACCCTTTCCTGTCATCTCATTTTTTATAAGCTTTAGAGGCAGTGATGCTATCACTTTGACAGCATAAGGCAGAGAGAATGTAAGCTCTGTAAGGGCAGGAAAATTTCTCTGCTTGTTCATTGCTATGTCCTCCAATGCCTAGAATAGCTACTGATACTAAGTAGTTATTCAGAAAATATACATTGCGAAAAAAAAAGTCTGATACTCAATTAAGGACAATCAGACTCACCTCATCCTAAATAGCACATATTTTCCACATTCATCTATATGCTCACCCCTCCATTGTTTCTCCACATTTAGTAGCTTCCACTGTGGTGTCCTGGTGTCTTCTGCTCAGACTGTGAGCTTCTATGCCCATTCATGGTGTAGAAGGGAATTCTTTTTATAATAAATGCTGTCACTGGCAACTAGCAACACTAATGTACTGTGTTCTGTGTAGATTGGGATTTGGAACTCCAATAGTGGGCTGAACATGACAGATGGGAACAAAGACAGGTCCAACAATATCACTGACTCACTGGCCAACCGAACACTGATTGTCACCACCATTCTGGTAAGTCAGCTGCATGAAATTTAAGGTGTCTTATCCAGAATTCCACCCTAGGCACTGAAGAAGTTCTGGCTCTTTCTTTCATGCCAGCAACTTTGTCTGCAAAAGGGAGAAAAAGAAAAATTAATACACGAAGTGTTTGTATTTTAGAGGGTGTAGAAATAACCAGCTTAGCAAAGGCAGGGGGATGATGGCCTGAATTCAATATTATTAAATCTTTAAAAAATCATTTAAAAATATTTTATATCTTCAAGTGGCTAGCAGAACTTGTGTAAGTAAATCTACCTTTCATAATTGCAGTGTTTTCAATTGGTTTGTTTTATATAGGAAGAACCATACGTGATGTACAGGAAGTCTGACAAGCCCCTATATGGAAATGACAGATTTGAAGGATATTGCCTGGATCTGTTGAAGGAATTGTCAAACATTCTGGGTTTCATTTATGATGTTAAACTAGTTCCTGATGGCAAATATGGAGCCCAGAATGACAAAGGAGAATGGAATGGAATGGTCAGAGAACTCATAGATCATGTAAGCAAACCTGCATCTCCTAAATACAGGTCATACTTGTCTGGAAAAATAAATCCATGATAAGGGAAAGTAATCCAAAGAAAAAAATCGGTTCAGTCAATGTCAAAAGATATTTAAATATATTTTGAATCATATTAGTTGCCATCTAATGGGCTTTGACTCCTAGTAATTTTGTGTACAACCAGACAAAATGTTGCCCAGTCCTGTGCCATCCTCATGATCTTTGACGTGTTTGACTCCATTGCTGAGGCCATTGCATATTTTGAGTCCCTTCCAACTTAGGAAGCTCACCTTCTAGCACTATATCAGATAGTACACTTTTGTGATCCATAGGTTTTCATTGGCTAAATTTCAGAGGTAGATCACCAGCCCTTTTTTCTAGACTGTCTTTGTCTAGAAGCTCTGCTGAAACCTGTCCACTATGGGTGACCTGCTGGTATTTGAAATATTGGTAACATAGCTTCCAGCAGCACAGTAACACACAAGCCACCACAGTATGACCACTGACAAATGGGTGGTGGTTTGAATTATAAAAGGATTAAAACATAGGAGAGAACAACTGAGAAAAGGACTTTGTTCCTTGGAAGGTGATTGAGGATATAAAGGTATGAGTCCATCTATTATACTGAAGAGTAAGCCTGAGTGATTCTTAAATTAGATAAGAATTCTTAACGTTTTCAGCTCAGAGTGAAATCTCATCTTGTCAACTATTTTGACCAAACTGCTAATCCCTTGCTTTTCTCATATGCCCTTCTTAAAGAAATCCTCCTGTGGCTTTTTTTTTTTTTTTAACCTTTGCTTAAACCCACTGCCATTGAGTTAGTTCAGACTCACAGTAACCCTATAAGACAGAGTAGAATTGCCCCATAGTGTTTCCATAAATCTTTATGAAAGAAGATTGCCTCATCTTTCACCCTTGGAGCTGCTGGTGGATTCAAACCACCAACCTTTTGATTAGCAGCCAAAAGCTTGAACCAGTATGCTACCAGAGCTCCTTTCCCTTGCTAAGTTTCATGTACGTGTATGTATCTCTGTGTGTGTGCATGCATTTACACAAACACCCACATTTACACACATATATTTATATCTTCTGATTTATCTTTGCTAATAATGAATTAATTAAAATAACTATAAATACACTCTTTTTGTACTAAAACCAATCATCACAAGAAATTTCTTGCATGAGAAGTATTGCTATTGTTGTTAGTTGCCATTGTGTCAATTCTGACTCCTGGCAACCCCATGTGTGCAGAATAGAGCTTCTTCATAGTGTTATCAAGGCAGATTGCAAGGCCTGTCTTCCAGGCACCTCTAAGTGAGTATAAATCACAAGCTTTTTGGCCAGTAGGCAAGTGCTCAATTGTTTGTGCCACCAGGGCTGAGAAGCCTTAGGAGTTGAGAATAGGGACCTCCAGTGCCCAGGAAAAGTATAGACATTTGCAGAGAAGTTAAACCACTAAGGTAATGATTTCTGGTTTGCTTTTGCAGAGGGCTGACCTGGCCGTGGCTCCTCTTACCATCACCTATGTACGGGAGAAAGTCATTGACTTCTCCAAGCCCTTCATGACCTTGGGCATCAGCATTCTCTACAGGAAGCCCAATGGTACCAATCCAGGTGTCTTCTCTTTCCTCAACCCACTGTCTCCTGATATTTGGATGTATGTGCTCTTGGCCTGCCTGGGAGTCAGTTGTGTGCTCTTTGTGATTGCAAGGTAAGGTCCAGAACTAATGAACTTACTACTACAGGTCTATGCCAGTCTCAGTTTTCCCTGTAGGCTCTAGAGGCTGACCAAGACTAAAAACTTTAGTGTGCTATTTTAGTTTCACCTAGTTCTATTTTTCCATGGTTTCCCACATAGAAGCCAGAGTGTAAGTGATTTTTTTCTATTTGTAAAGGTGCATTAAAAGGAGAATAAAATGATATTTTTATTTTTTTTTCAGTAATTCAAACAATATAAAATGGTCATTTGCCCATTTTTCCTCAGTTATATTACAACAAAAACAGTACATCAACTAATAAATCTAAAATGTTTCAATAGTATATTAAAATTGTGTCAAGATCACTGAAATATTTGGTTACAAAAATGAGAGAAAAGCTATGAATTATTATAGTAAATCAGAAACACTGGAGTGAAAAAGGATGGCAAAATCCTCAGGAATAAAGAAAAATATTTTTGAAAAGTTTATGAAATTCATTTTTAAAAACAGAGAATGAGAAAGAGAAATTCTAGAACTAATTGTGAAAGGAATGATCACTTGTATACAGAGTATAGAGGCATAAAATCTTTATGCCACAATGAAGATTATTTAGCTTTGGTTTTCTTTTTTGATATTTAACTCTATATTTAACCATTCTGCTTTACACAGGTCTTGAGAGGATTTTTATACCTTACAGTACATCATATTTTCTAAATACCTTTGATGCTGAATTTGAAGCACAGCTACTTTGTCTTTGTGTAGGATTAAACGTTTGATATCCCTAGATAAACCATGTAAAAAATAATTGCTTTTGTATGTCTTTCTACTTGTTCTCAATCTTTTTTTACCTTTCAACAAAACTCAGTGAACTTTTTCCCTAATCAATATTTGTTTTCCCTCCAGGAATTTCTAAAAGACATATTTCTTCACGCTAGCCCTTTGTCATGGTCACTGTCTGGTTTTGATTAATGACAAGTAACATTTTCCCTGGTGTAATTATAAAGAAAGCTTGGAAAAAATAATCCAGTCTGAAAAGGTCTTAAAAATCCATAAAGCAAATGTAGTCAAAATGATTAAATGTGTGCTTTCACATGTAGAATTTATGCATTCAATATGAAATGCAGGTTTTAATGTTTTATATGCATAATGAATTATGTTATTGTTATTAAATGCCATTGAGTCAGTTCCGACTTCAGTTCTAGACTGTCTTTGTCTAGAAGCCCTGATGAAACCTGTCCACTATGGGTGACCGTACGTACAACAGAATGAAACTTCTTGGTCATGCGTCATCCTCATAATCATTGATATGTTTGAACTCATTATGGTAGCTACTGTTTCAATAGATCTCACTGAGGGTCTTCCTTTTTTTTTTTTTTTTTTTTTACTGACCCTCTACTTTACCAAGGATAATATCCTTCTCCAGGGTGTCCCTCCTGATAACCTGTCCAAACTACATGAGATGAAGTCTTGCCATTCTTCCTTCTAAGGAGCATTATGGCTGTGTAATAAAATATACCATTACCAAATACTTTAGCCAAACATTAAGTTACCTTTAAATATTAACCAAAACTCTCTTTCCATACACATTATCTCAGAAAATAAAAATCAACAGTATATGCAATGATATCGTCCCTTGATCCTTTAAAACTCTAAACCAATGGTTCTCAACCAGGAAACATTTAACCCCCTCACGGAACACTTTGCAATGTCTGCAGACACTTTGGTTGTCATAATTGAATAAGGGAGAGTGCTACAGGTATCAAGTTCATAGATTTCAGGGATGCTTCAAAGTATCCTATAATGCACAGGACATTCTCTACAACAAAAAATTAACAGACTCAAAATGTCAATAGCGCCAAAGTTGAGAAACAATTTTCTGAAAAATTAAAGATAAGATTATTTTGAATATCAAAATTTTTAATTGAAGTGCTCACCTTTGGAGATTCATTTCTCATTTCAGGATCCTAGACAAAGTTAATCCTGCCCTACAATAGTCATTTAGCAAATGACTACGCTAAGTTGATGGACCCTCTAATGAGTAAAATGTCTTGCACTGACTCATTGCTCTATTTCTCGGCTCTGCAAAGACCCACATCTATTGGTAGTAGACCAATCCAAGCAGCAGAGACCAATAGAAAAATGAGCTTCCATATCATTTGTGGTTCTGTCAAGGCAGTGATGCTGATGAGTAGAACAGGAAAGGCAATGTTGATGAGCAAGCACATTATTGATTATATTGACTTGACCAAAGACAGTGGGAGAAAAAAAAAATGTCAGCAGCATCTAGAAGTGTTCACTAGCGGAGCAGGATCAAAGTATCCCTTTACATTGGCCACAGTGCACTGTAAATTACCTTACTTTTGTTATCAGAATATGTCACAATAGTGTAACATTTCATCTTTATTTTGTCTGTTTCTCCATAATGGCTTGGTGACCAAGACCTCTGTATCTTCTGACTTCACACATTCTATTTCTATTACTATAGCAGATCCTCTCCTCCACCCCCAATCAATAGTATCCACTCAGCAGTCCAATTCACTAACAGTACCGTTTAAAAACCAACCTTTCCATTTTTAGCTTATTTGCTTGAACTCCCTCCTCTCACTGCATTCCCTTCACTCTGGGTCTTGGGGAAATGGAGAGATAGATACTATTCATCAAATACAAACTTACGAACAACATGATAATGAAAGATAGAATTATGTAAATACAGAAAATAACTCCCTGCAGTGCACAAGTATACTGAAATGGAAACCAAATTCTCAGCTATATTCATCTTCTTTACATTTTTTAATCCAATCATGTTTCTATTTCATAAAATCAATAACTATATTTTCAGAGTGATTCATAAAAGCAAAATCCTAGTTGAATACTCACTCACTGCCCTTGAGTTGGATCTGACTCATAGCAGCCCCTCCTTGGGTTTCTGAGGCAATATCACTAAGGAAGTAGATTGCCCAACTTTCTTTCCCAGGAAGAATCTGGTGGGTTTGAACCTCTAGCCTTCTGGTTAGCAGTCAAATGTCTTAGGTACTATGCCACCAGAGCTCCTAGTTGAATAGGTGTGCCTTTACCTCCCCCAGCATAGTTCGAGACCGTGAACTGAGTTACTGTATACCAATAAGCTAAGATGGACAATGGCTTTCAGTTACCACCTAGTTTGCACACAAAGTTGTTAGGTGCCATCGAGTCTGTTCTGACTCATAGAGAGCCTATGTAAAATGGAATGAAACACTTCCAGTCCTGCAACATTCTCACAATTATTGCTAATTTGAGTCCATTGTTGTAGCCACTGTGTCAGTTCATCCACAGAGGGTCAGCCTTTTTTTTAATGACCACTCTACTTTACCAAGCACCATGATTTTCTCAAGACTGATCCCTCCTGACAACCTGTCCAAAGTACATAAGACGAAGTCTTGCCATCCTCACTTCTAAGGAAAATTCTGGCTGTAGTTCCTCCAAGACAGATTGGTTTGCTCTTCTGATAGTCCATAGTATATTCAATATTCTTCACCAATACTGTAATTCAACTGGATTAATTCTTCTTCCTTATTCATTATCCATTTGGTCTTCCTTATTCACTATCCACTTTTCACAGGCATGTGAGGCAACTGAAAATATCATAGCTTGGGTGTGGTACACCATAGTCTTCAAAGTGATATTTTTGCTTTTTAACACTATGAAGAGGCCCTTTGCAGCAGATTTTCCCAAGGCAATATGTCATTTGATTTTGTAATTACTGCTTAAATGGGTGTTGCTTGTGGATCCAAGTAAAATGAAATTCTTGACAACTTCAATACTTTCTCTATTTATCATCATGTTGCTTATTGATGCAATTATGAGACTTTTGTTTTCTTTTTCCAACTTTTTTTTTTTGTGTGTGTGATTTGGGTGAAGATTTACAGAGCAAATTCACTTTCCATACAGCAGTTTACATACACTTTGTCTCATGACACTGACCACAGTTTACCACAATGAAACAGCTCCCCTCCCACTTCTTCCCCATAGTTACCTCTTCCCAGTGTCCATCCCTCCATGGACTCCTGCCCCCTAAGCTGTCTCC
>NW_006921695.1:8274460-8275048 GCF_000298275.1 Orycteropus afer afer | reverse complement strand
ATGGTGTACCAGTCACTAGGACTAATTGTTTCCATAAATTTTGGTTTTCTTCATTCTTCTTTGCTCTGGATGAGGAAAGACCCATCATTGCATCTGGATGGCAGCTTGCTAGCTTTTAAGATCCCTGTCTTTACTTGCCAAAGTAGGAAGTGGAACAATGTTTTATATAGTATGTTATGCCAATTGAGCTTGATGTCCCCTGCAACTATGGTCCCAAGCCCACAGGTTCATCTACTCGGTCCCTCTGGGTAGCTGGTTGTGACCAAGCAGTGACCACAACCTTCCCCTTGTCAACTCTACTATACACCTAGGAATTCTGATTATTCACATAAACTTATAGGATCATTATCTGCCAACCTTATGTGTGTTCTTAATTACACTCCCCATTTCATAGACATTCCTAATAGTTCCACCTGTCCACCCATCTATCCATCCACATACCCATGTTTGCCTTCACTGACAACTCAGTACTGTATGTGCAAAAGGGTTCATATTTGTTGTCTGTACCTCCCATGTACCTCTCTATGTCTCTCTCATCCTCAATGCTGCCATATTGGTCACTCACATTTGGTACATTGCCCTTCTCTT
>NW_006921695.1:8248454-8272191 GCF_000298275.1 Orycteropus afer afer | reverse complement strand
CCTTCAAGGCTCAGGGGTCCAGGATTATCTTCTGTGTCTGTGTCAATTGGTTTCCCTTTTCTTTGTTGAAGAGGGTCTGTGCAGTCTTTCTGCCTGGTCCCCCATCTTGCCGGCCAGTCTTTTGTTTTCTTTGAGTTGAAATGTGATCCATACTGAAGGCTGTAGTCTTTGATCTTCAATATAAATTCATCAAGTCCTCTTCATTTTCAGCAAGCAAATTTGCTATTGCATATTACAGGTTGCTAATGAATCTTCCTCCAATACTGATGCTGCATTTTTCTTCATATAATCCTACTTCTCACAATATTTGCTCAGCATAGATTGAATAAATGTGGTGAAATGATAAACCACAATTTTCCTGATCCTGAAAGCTGATGCACAGCTTTCCTGATTTAAAACCACACTGTATCTTCTTGTTCTATTTGAACATCTTCCTCTTGATCTACATACAGGCTCCACATGAGCACAATTAATTAAG
This sequence comes from Orycteropus afer afer, assembly GCF_000298275.1. Lineage (NCBI taxonomy): Eukaryota > Metazoa > Chordata > Mammalia > Tubulidentata > Orycteropodidae > Orycteropus > Orycteropus afer. Next base: position 8,271,713 of record NW_006921695.1, on the reverse strand, counting down.
ATAGTGAACACATTAAGTGTTCTGGAATTCCCATTCTTCACATTGTTATCCATTATTTATTATGATGCACACAACTGAATGCCTTTGCATAGTAAATAAACACAGGTAAAAATCTTTCTGGTGTTCTCTGCTTTCAGCCAAGATGCATCTGACATCAGCAATGACATTCTTCCTTTCAAATCCTCTTCTGAATTCAGCTTGAATTTCTGACAGTTCCCTGTCAATGCAGCCTTTTTGAATTATCTTTGGCAAAATTTTATTTGTGTGTGATATTAAAGATAAGGAGCTCTGATGGCACAGTGCCTAAGGCAGTTCAAACCCATCAGCCACTCAGCAGAAGTAAGACAGAGCAATCTACTTCCATAAAGATTTACCACTTCAGAAATCCAAGGGGGGTCATTATGAGCTGGAACTCTACATTCAGGTGGGATATTAAAGATATTGTTTGATAATTTCTGCATTCTGTTGGATCATCTTTTTTTTTTTTTGGAATGGAGCAAATGTGAATCTCTTCCAGTCAATTGGCCAGATCTTCCAAATTTATTGGCATAGATCAGCAAGTGCCTCCAGCACTATCCATTTGTTTAAACATCTCAGTGGATACCTCACCAATTTTGGAGGCTTGTTTTTTGTCAATTCCGTCAGTGCAGTTTAGACATCTTCATTAAGACCATTGGTTCTTGATTATTTGCTACCTCCTGAAATAGTTGAACATTGGCTTTTTTTTTTTTTTTTTTTTGGTACAGTTACTCTGTGTATCCCTTCCCTCTTCATTTGATGCTCCCTATATCATTCAATATTTTGCCCATAGAATCCTTCAATATTGTAGCTCAAGACCTGAAATTTTTCTTTATTTCTTTCAGCTTGAGAAATGCTTTCCTTTTGGTTTTCTAACTCCAGATCTTTGCATGTTTCATTATAATACTTTATTTTGTGTTCTCGAGCCACCCTTTGAAATCTCCTGTTCACAACTTTTACTTCATCACTTCTTCCATTTGTTTTAGCTACTTTACATTCAAAAGCAAGTTTCAGAGTCTCTTCTGACCCCCTTTTTGGCCTTCTTTTTTTTCCCCTTTCTCTTCTGTCTTTTTAATTACCTTTTGCTTTCTTCATGTTTGATATTCCCATAACTTGTGTGGTCTACAATCAGTAGTGCATCATATCTATTATTGAGATAGGCTCTATATTCAGGTGGGCTATACTTTACAATCTACTTTGCTTTCATGGACTTGTTTTAACTTTCTTCAGCTTCAACTTGAAGTTGCTAGGAGCAAACAGTCTATTCCATAGTTTGCCCTTGTCTTGTCCTGACTGATGATATTGAGCTTCTCCATTGTCTCTTTTGACAGATGTAGTCAATATGATTCCTTTGTATTCCATCTGGTGAAGTCCCTGTGTATAGTCACCATTTATGTTTAAAAAAGGTATTTCCAATAAATAGATCATTGGTCTTACAAAATTGTAGCATGTGAACTCTGACATCATTTCTATACCAAGTCTTATTTACCACATACTGATCCTTCTTTGTTTCCAACTTTCATAGTCCAATCATCAGTAATTATCAGTGCATCTTTATTGCATGTTTGATCCATTCCAAACAGCAGCAGCTTGTAACAATTTTCAATTTCTTCATTTTTGTCATTAGTGTTTGGTGTGTAAATCTGAATAATAGTCATAATTATTGATCTTCTTTGTAGGCATATTAACATCATCCTGTAACTGACAACATTGTACTTCAGGATAAGTCTTAAATGTTCTTTTTTTACAATGAATGGCATACTCTTTCTGTTCTTTTTGGCATTCCCAGTATAGTAGATCAAATGATTGTTCAATTCAAAATGCAACCCCATTTCAGCTCACTAATACTTAGGTTATTGATCTTCATGTGTTTCATGTCATTTTTGACAATTTCCAATTTTCCTAGATTCATACTTTGTACTTTCCACATTTTAATTATTAATAAATGTTTGCAGCTGCTTCTTTTCATTTTGAGTTGCACCATATCAGCAAAGGAAGGTTTCAAAAGCTTTACTCCATCCACATCATTAGGGTTGACTCTACTTTGAGGAGGCAGTTCGTCCCCAGTCATACTTTGAGTGTCTTCCAACCTGAGGGGCTTATCTTCTGGCATTATATCAGACATTGTTCGGCAGCTATACATTAGGTTTTTTGGTTTTTTGTTTTTTTTTTTTTTTTTTCATTAATTGGTGATTTCAGTAACCCACACTATCTTACTCTAGAAACTCCACTGAAACCTGTCCACTATGGGTGATTCTGCTGGCATTTGAAGTGCTAGTAACAGAGCTGCCAGCATCATGTTGTTGTTGTTGTTGTTATTTGCCATCGAGTCGGCCCCGACTCATAGCGACCCCTCCTTGGGTTTCCGAGGCAGTATCACTACGGAAGTAGGATTGCCCAACCTTCCTTCCGAGGAGTGGCTGGTGGGTTTGAACCGCCAGCCTTCTGGTTAGCAGTCAAGTGCCTTAGGCACTATGCTACCAGAGCTCCAGCATCATAAGAACATTCAAATTACTGCAGTATACAAAGTGACAGACAATTTGTGTCACTTAAATTTAGTAAAATTGAAAGGAAAAACTGTTAATCTCATAATCATCTTTAGCTTTAAAGAGACTTTTGAAGTTATATTCTGAAGTATATCTTTTTTATGTTATTTTTAAATAGAAAAAATAAGGTCATCTCTGTATTTAGACTAATGCCCTCGTAAGAGAGATGATTAAGAATCATTTGCTGAACTGAATTGCATACATAAATTGGTAGACATCAGTGGGACATACTAAGAAAAATGATACAAAAAAATTTAGTTACTTTGACTTACAACAAGTAGGGGTATTGGCTTTTTATTTTTTATGGTGAACATTTTTTTTTTTAATTATGCTTTGAGAAATATATAACTCCAAGGAATTATATCTATCATCTAACCCCAATTTAAGGAGCTCTGGTCACACAGTGCCTCAGACATTTGACTACTAACCAGAAGGTTGGCAGTTCAAACCCACTAGCCATTCTGTGGAAGGAAGACGAGGCAATCTATTTCCATAAAGATTTGCCACCTCAGAAACCCAAAGGGGGTCTAAATGAGTCAGAATCAACTCAAAGGCAGTGAGTTTGGTTTTTATTGGTTTAACCTCAATTTAAATAGACCAAATATCCAGATATAATGTTTGCTTATATTTTGTGATTTATGTTTGTCTTCTTAAAAATACACATTTATGTAAGTTGGCATTTGGCCAAAAAAAAAGTAAGAAAAAAGCCTTTAACAGTAAATTCTATAGTTACCCTACAAACCCAATGATTGCTTTACAAGTTAAAAAATCTTTTTTTTTTTCTTTATAAAATAGACAGATCTCCTAATTCTCAATGCAGCTCAATGTCCACTCTTGCCTACCAAAAAAAAAAAAAAAAAGTTCCTTAATTAAGAAGTTTTATTATGAGGGTCTTTTTTGTCTCCTATTCAAGCATACACTTACATGATTCCTATGTATTCCATCTGGTGAAGTCCACATGTATAGTCACCATTTATGTTGTTTAAAAAAGGTATTTCCAATGAATAGATCATTGGTCTTGCAAAATTCTATCATGTGATTTCTGACATCATTTCTATCTCAAGTCTTATTTACCACGTACATAACCCCAAATTGAACCTTCAAATTTCAACATATTCCTACTCTTCCATATGCAGGTTTCACAGATTCTAGGCATATGTGCCCCTTTCTCTGTCATATTACTAAAGATCAGCATTGATTTCTTGAGGATCATTAGAGGAAAGCAGTTGTAGGTTATCATTGGTTCAGGTTATTAATCTTTTCCCCAGACCTCCTGATGCTGACACTGCTATCACACTGGCTATCTAGAGGCAGACAATAGGAATTTCAAACTGAAATATCTACATTCAGGCAACAGGTAAGTCTATTACATTATGAAACGCCAGTGTCTAATAGCACAGTGTCAGGTTGTCATTTAATATTCCTCAAATCACACTCTTCCCAAGTCACTCAAATTCCCAGAAAGAACCTAAAATATCTCCACTGAACAGGAAAAATCACATTTCTATTTAGACAGCTTTCCCTTTGGCCATAGGAAATTAGATTAATCACTCAATTACATGGTCAAAGTATGAAACACTGAAACAAATTTAAAGCAGCAGCATTCCAAAGAGAGAAGTGGGGATTTCATTGATCAAAGCATAATTAGGGGACAGATACTAGAATATAAGGGTTGCCAGCTTTTATGGTTTGCTTGGAAAAAAATTCTTCCCTTGAATGCATAAACTGTGTAATTTATTACAATTAATATTTTTAAATTATTGTACAAGTGACAGTGATATTGTTTAAGTAATGGCATCTTTACTCTGCGTATTGTTTCAATTAGTGAATTCATTAATATTGGTCTTCATTTCTTCAGCTCAGCAAACTACTATGGTTATAAGTGTGTATAAATTCATAACTTAATTATATTGTGGAAACAATTTAGAACTTAATGATATTGTTGAAACTGTAATTAAAATGTATTGGCATGGCATTGTCAATTAAAAGTATATTCATAAGCTTCACACAAACCTTCACTAGGCACCCTTCAGCATGGAGAAGCCACAGTTGTATATCCTTATTGTGGGACAAACCATGAGACTGTTATCGTAGGCCCCCTAAGATTTAATGATGAGATACTGAACACTCTCCAGAATGTATCCAGGGCTTTAGAGAATGATTTTTCATTAAGAAGAACTGTCTGCCCAGTTCCTTGCATATGATTTACAGTGTGACCTGCTTTTCGCTATAAATAATGTATTCACCTTATTCCCAGTTCACCCCAGTGTGTCAGCAACCTGCTATTGTTTACTGCTGAAACTGTATGGCTGGAGAACATTCCGTATGTTCTCTGTGGCTTTATGGTATTTTAGCATTTCTCTAGCACTCTTGCGTGCATTAAAAGGACCCAGTGGCAAATGACAAAGCTTCCAGTGCTAAGAAAAATTGCATTTAAATCACTTCTAGATCACTTTGTTGAAAATCTGCTAATATCTCTTTGGAAAAATAAGTGTCCCTTGGCAAGATAACCTTAAAAAATAACCACAGAACAGAGACTTCCTCTGGGCTATACAGGTCAGGCATATGTTTAGGAAATAGCGAAAAAATCCTCAGGTTTTTTGTTTTTGTTTTTTAAGTGCTCCCCCAGAGATATCTGGATTCTCTCATCTTTACAGGAAGGAAGTGGATGCCAAAGAGGTTGAGTGATTTGTTCAGGGTCTTTTTCCCAGACTACTAATTGTTTTTCCAGAATGTTTTGCTTCCTGTGGTTCACCACCCTGTATGGAGGTAGAGCTATGATTTGGGGGAGGGAGGGAACATTGCTGTAAAATCAATTACAATTCATGGAGACCCCATGTGTTACAGAGTATAACTTCCCTCCATAGGGTCTTCTTCGTTATAATCTTTTTGGCAAGATCTCTAAGCCTTCCTTCTATAGTGGCACTGAGTGGGTTTGAACCACAAATATTTTGGTTAGTGTTTTTGTTGTCGTTATGTGCCATGGAGTTGGACCCGACTCACAGTGACCCCTCCATGGGTTTCTGAGACAGTATCACTAAGGAAGTAGATTGCCCAACCTTCCTTCCCAGGAGTGGCTGGTGGGTTTGAACTGCCAGCCTTCTGGTTAGCAGTCAAGTGCCTTAGGCACTATGCTACTTTGGTTAGTAGTCAAGTGCAAATTGTTTACACTACCAAGAAACTTTTAAAGCTATGCTAATACTGTAGAAATTCCATCTTAACTAACAGCCATTCCTCAGAAGGAAGGTTGAGCAATCTAACTTCTGTAGAGATACCACCTCAGAAACCCAAGGAAGGGTCGCTGTGAGCGGGATCAGACTCGAGAGCAGTGTGTTGCGTTGCGTTGTGTTAACTAACTGGGGCTGGTGATGGGTGATTACAGTCCACAGTTCTCAGAAAAATTAAAATTAAATCAAGAGGGAGTATAAACCAAAAGCTCTCCAATGAGAGATGCTTTGGAGTTAATACTATTGGACCCCTATACCCGAGCCAGGAGACTTCCAAGTTCAAGCTTTGTCTCTTCATTTAAGGATTGTGATTTTTTTTCCAAATACAATCTTAAAAATATGCCATGCATCCAATATATCAAGCCTTTCTTTGTTCACTAATTGTTTTCAGCTTGCAGCTCCTTTGAAGCTTTATTAAATTACTAGAACACATAGACTCCTTCTAAGCACCTGTCCATAGACGTCTCTTGGAGGCAAGTCACTCTTCTTTTTGTTTCCCGTAGTCTTAACTACATAGTATCTTGACATTATAGTTGGTATGCAGCAAGTGTGTGTCATCACCAACTGATGAGGTAAATAGCTGAGATTTGTGAACCTTTCTTTACAGTCTATCTAGTTGTTCAGTAAAATGAGTGAAAACTGAGAATTCAGCAGACATAGATCTGTGAAGTCAAATTCCAGCTGACCAATAGGCTTTACTTAGAAATAAGAAGCTGTAAATACTAATATTAGAAGATTCCTTTGCACTTTGCCTGCTAAAGCTGTAAGTTTATGACTATGCCCTTTAACATGTTTGTTTGATACTTTAATCATTCGTGGGTTTTCTGCACTGTATGGCAGGTTTTGCTGATACCACATGTCTTTATCCAATATTTACAAATTGTTTCTGTTAACTACAGGTTTACACCCTACGAATGGTATAACCCCCACCCATGCAACCCTGAGTCAGACGTGGTGGAAAACAATTTTACTTTATTAAATAGTTTCTGGTTTGGAGTTGGAGCTCTCATGCAGCAAGGTACATTGGTTACCCCTCTTTGTCACATGCATTCCACAGTCTGCTGAAAGGCTTTTGTGCTGGTAAACTCCACCATGAAGCTAGAGGATAGGCTGAAAAACAATCTCAGGAATTAAGAAAAAGGAAAGGAAAAAAAAAAAAACAGCAACTGACTTCCTAGCCTTTTCTGAAATCAAAGACAAAAATAACCTAAATGAAAGTCCTTTGCTATTACTTAATATAACCCTTCTATCAAATAATGAATACAAATTTTGCTGTGGGCAGCAAAGGATAAAGTACCTTAACCATTGTTTATAAACTTCTATAGATGGAAGTGTCAGTCTATTTCTCTTAAGCCTTAATTCAACACATCAGGGTTTTGAAAGGAGTGGAATTTGAATCCTGAGAAGTTTAAGTTCACGTACATCTTCCAATAACAGCTACAACTTCTACATAATTACCACTCTGACAAACCCTTCTGGGATTTATCTTAGCCCCAATAATTTTGCAATCTCCCTCAACTGATAATCATAGCAACAGTAATGCAGAGGCTAGGATAATAAAATTCAAACTATGCAAATATAATAGATTTTATACTTTTATTTTTATGATTTGAGTTTGGGATTTTGATGGGTGGGTGAGGTATTTTAACATTTAAAAAACAATTCATCTCTTTTGTGAACTTTCTGAAGTTTTGATTCCAGGCATATGGTCTAGAAAATGTTTCCAAGATTAAATGCACTCATTTAAGAAAAGCCTAAGTCACAGATGTTGTTGTTTGGAATATCTGCTCTTTTTACAATAAGCTGCTAAAGAAATTGGCATAGGAAAGTTCATCTGAGATACACATTAAACATGTTTGTTTGGGGGTAAACCTTAAGGCTTCTCATTTAAAAAAAAAAAAAAAAAAAACTACTCCCATCAAGTCAATTCAACTCATAACGACACTATAGGACAGAGTAGAACTGTCCCATAGGGTTTCTAAGGCAGCAAATCTTTACAGAAACAGACTGCCTTATCTGTTTCTGACTCATAGCAACCCCTCCTTGGGTTTCTGAGGCAGTATCTCTAAAGAAGTAGATTGCCCAGTCTTCCCACAGAGCAACTGGTGGTTTCAAACCACCAAAATTTTGGTTAGCAATCAAAAGTTTTAACCACTGTGCCACCAAAGCTCCTCATTGAGGAGTTATCACTGTACTAGTTGAAATATATATACTCTGTGTCTCCAAATTAGAGGAAGAGTGATCAATGGTCTCCAGTGTAGCAATCCCAAGTATTTGAAGAAAGTGAATAAATCCTTTTGTCATGCAATTAAGTATAACACAGGGAGCTCTGATGGCATAGTGCCTAAGGCATTTGACTGCTAACCAGAAGGCTGGCCATTCAAACTCACCAGCCACTCCTCTGGTAGCATAGTGGCTAAGGCACTTGACTGCTAACCAGAGGGCTGGCGGTTCAAACCCACCAGCCACTCCTCGGAAGGAAGGTTGGGCAATCCTATTTCCGTAGTGATACTGCCTTGGAAACCCAAGAAGGGGTCCCTATGACTCCGGACTATGAGTCGGGTCCGAGTCAAGGGCACATAACAACAACAGCCACTCCTCAGAAGGAAGACTGGGCAATCTACTTCCTTAAAGATACTGCCTCAGAAACCCAAGGAGGGATTGCTATGAGTCAGAATCAACTCCATGGCAGTGAGTTTTTTTTTTTTTTTTTTGGAACTGTTAAATAGGTGTAGTCATAACAACTGATTTACTAAAAATCATTTGCATGAATTTAGAGCACAGCTTAAAACTATAAATCCTCTACAAAAGCCTATTAGAAGCCATATATTGCTTTATTGGTATACTTAATTTTTAGAGCATTTATCTTATGAGCAATTATTTTTAAAGCATTAAGAGACCACCCTCCTTCCCTATTGCATGCCTTCCCCAGCCATTAAAAAATGCCAATTACTATCAAGCTAATTCCAACTCATAGTAACCCCATGTGTGTCAGAATAGAATTGTGCTTCATGGGGTTTTCAATGGCTGATTTTTTGTAAGTAGATCACTAGGCCATTCTATGGCAGCTCTGGGTGGACTCAAACTTCTAACCTTTTGATCTATATTTGGGTCTTCCAGAGCATGCAATGGATATGAGTACGTGTATGAACTTGACTGCCCCCTGTTCTACTAGTGCACTCTTCCCTAGAACTTCTCTTTAATATTCTATCTGTTTGGAGTTTACCATCATCCACAGCAAACCGTGGGATGCAGTGTCTGCTAGTTACCACTACCTTGGGTACATGACAGTCAGCCCCAACCAGACTCTGCTTGTCTTTCAAGAAGTTTAAAAACATTTGTCAGGTGAAACAAATGCCTCCATGGACGACCTTGCGGTACGTGTGACTGTTATTGCATCTGTTTTTAGCATGTAATACTGGACTAGGTAGCTAAACTCGGCATCAACTGTTATGCTCTCTTTTGTTAGCAGAAGCTTGTCACTGTACTCAATTGGAAACCATTTTGCTTAATTCTTTTTTTAATGTGATGATCAGGATTTCTCTTTTCTACAGAGCGTGAGCAAAGTCTGGATCAGGATTGGCTGTCATGTCTGCCATAAATGGCACTAAAGAGACTTCAGCAAGTATTGTCTCTCATAACAAATCTTCTCTGATGATGTTTTACTCTACATTGATTGCTTTCATAACTTCATCCTCTCGAGGTCTGAACTTAGACAAATCATGTCTCCTTCAGAGAAGCAATTTCTAAGTATTTCAATTACATGAAGAGTCATGAAATTCACAAAATCATGTGAAAATAAAAAGCACAATAAAACATTGAAAAAGAAGGCAGATTCAGACTGCCTTCCAAGAGTTCAAAATATAATTCCAGCACATTAAAATCCATCCATGTTTCTATTAATATTGTTCTCATTTTCTAAGACATCTTCATCTAAAAATATAAACATGTATTTTAAAGTATGAAAGATATGAAGTTATATATTATTCCTTATTTTATGCCAATACTGTTATCTACTCACCTATCCAGTTTTACTACCATATAAAATAAATATATAAATAATAAGCAAAGCCTTATCTTTTTCATGAGTACAGCCAAACAGTATACAAATGAATTTATAGCAGAAGAACTGCACTTACCCCTTAAGAAAACTATATCTATTAACTGTGTTATTTATTTCCCATGCCTATTTTATGAAATATATGGTATTTTCATGATAACTAACTAAAGATCTAAAATAATATCACACTGCCACAAGGCTATTAGATCAATTACGTACAAATATAGGAAACAACCTTGGGCATTAAGCACATACACCACAGCCATATAAATCCATTAAACCACAAGATTAAAACAACAGCAACAAACTATTCCACTAAATCATTTGAGGCAATTTAATAGAAACTATTATAAATCTGGGGAGCTCTGATAGAATAGTGCATAAAGCACTTGACTGCTAACCAGAAGGCTGGCAGTTCGAACCCACCAGCCACTCCTCCGAAGGAAGGTTGGGCAATCTACTTCCATAGTGTTACTCCTCGCTCAGAAACCCAAGGAGGGGTTGTTATGAGTCGGGGCCGACTCGACGGCACATAACAACAACATTATAAATCTGTGTAATATTACACTTCTGAATTCAAACAAACAAAAGAAGAAAACACAAACTTCAGTCAAACCCTTCACCTCATTAAAAGCAGGTAAAGCACAAAGATACCAAATACTTTAAGAGACTATCTGTTAATTCAAAGCTGAGAAGCTCTGCCAGCCTTGATCTCCTTATCCTGAGCTATGAGCTGGCTTTGACTTCATGAGGAATGTGTGTGTCTGTTTATAGATTAAACCCAAGCATAAACTCATTTATTTGTTGATTAATAAGTGTCAATTTTCCTTTCCATCTTAAGCCATATTGACAGAACTTCAGAACACCCAATCTGTACTGTGAAAGAATGTTTTATGCCTTATGTTGGACCTGCTGTAGTTTTTGGATTTTTTTTTTTAATTTACAGTGTTTTTCTTCCACTTTTTAACTGAGCCCATAAGCTCTATTATGCCTCTAAGTTCCTGGAGGAAATACTACGAACATTGGTGAATTTCAGACAAATCCATTAGTCAAAAGCTCTCCATGAGCCAGTACAATTGAAGTGAATCCTACACACTCCCTTCTGGTCTCTCCCATTTTCCACTATACAATTTCTCAGTTTGACCAAAACTTTTGAACGAGAGAGTTTTCACAAATGTATGTGCCTTGTGTAAGTAAGTTTAGCACATATGACCTTTCTTTTAGAAAGGAAGACTATTTTCAAGTACTTTTGTGTCATCTTTTTTAAATAATTAAGAATGTCACAAAGATGACATGTAAAATGTAAATTCTTACCAGAAACAGCATCTTTGCACCTGAGAAATAGCCAGCTTTTGTAGTGTAATTAAATAATACCTTATTCAAGGACAAAATAATACTTTTCAGCGAATATATTCTTTTTAGCCAAAGTAAGAATATACATTAGAAAAAAATAATTGTGACATTAAAAGTAACACAAAGCAATGAAAAAAATAATTCATCCACTGTCAAGTTTGGTTGCATCTTGTTTTATTTGATTTAAATAATTCCAACATTTTACTAAAAGTACATATAATAACTGGTATAGTATGTTAAGCTTTTGAAAGTTTCTTACATCATTTAATCTTAAATAAGTTGGGATTTTAAAGTTTTCATTGTTATAGTAAGAGTTAGAAATTATATTTTACACAATAACATTCATTTCAGACAATAATAAGAGTCCAGAACATTTGTAGTTTGTCTTTTCAATGAAAACAAGCAAAGAAACTGAAATGTAAGCTAATAAAACAACTCCATAAATATTAGACATTAAATAACTCAGAATTAAAATATTTTCATATCATCAAATATTAATCAATTATATTTTAAGCAGCAGCAATGATTAATGATAAAAAAAAAAAAAAGATCATTTAGATTTTGCTCCTTTTTCTTAAAAATGCATTTACACAAGATAGTAGTCCTTGGTAAACATAACTTTCATTTCACAAAAATGAGTAATCTCCCTAGAATAGTCAAGCCATAGTCTTCCCTTTTACTCTGACTCTGTTTAACACTCTTACTCTAATGATACCATCACAGGATCAGAGCTGATGCCCAAAGCTCTATCGACCAGAATAGTTGGAGGAATTTGGTGGTTTTTCACCCTAATCATCATTTCATCCTACACTGCCAATCTGGCTGCCTTCTTGACAGTAGAGAGAATGGAGTCCCCTATAGACTCAGCTGATGATCTAGCAAAGCAAACCAAGATCGAATATGGGGCAGTCAGAGACGGATCAACGATGACCTTCTTCAAGGTAAGAACCTTACAAAGTATTCTCAGTCGTCATCTCATACTGAGGGAAGGAATGAGTTTGCAAAATGAAGGAGTCTGTCTGAATAATAAAATGAAAACATTGAGTAGGATTTCTTTATAAGAAATGAAAAATATGATGATATAATCCCATTAAAGAGAAACATGTGCCCTCAGTAGTCAATACAATGCTATTTTCTCTGGTACCCAACTAGTTGTCCTTCTCTCTTTCCCTAACTTAATACCCTCAGATTCATATATCAGTATCCTCTTATCTTTATACTAGGGAAAAAAAAAAAGAGAGAGTTTCTGAAGACGGCCATTGATGAAACCAGAAATAAGAATTTCTTAATGTGAAATTCTGACAACCAGACTTGAGTATCATTATGTGGTTCTTTCACTTCCATGCTTTATGAGATAGAAGCAGCTGAAACAGGTGGATGTGTTAACATTGGGATTTTCTTGGTGAACTGAAAACAAAATTTCCCAGGGTATTATGGTCTAATACTGCACCAACACTGGCAAAGGACAGTGTTCCCAGGCTGCTTGAAGCTCTCCAAAAGCCTGGAGTACCTTTGGAGGCCTCTAAAGAAAATTGAGTTAGAGTCAGTATAGTTTTAGTGTTGAGTATATTTTATTGTTCAAGTTATTTCAATTACTTCCTTAGAAAAGTGAAACTGATTTCTGTCTTGCTGATGGAATCAGTCCTAGTACTTTTATTATCAAACCTCAGGTATTGTAGCTCCCAGGGGAAAATTAGTGTTAATAGATCCAAAGCGGTTCAGTGATAGAGAAGGGGCTTGTTGCTGTTTTTGCCTTCAAATGGATTCTGACTCATGGTGGCCCCTTATGTGCAAAGTAGAACTGCTCCACAGGATTTTCAAGGCTGTGACCTTTTGGAAGCAGATCATTAGGCCTGTCTTCTTAGAAACCTTTGGGTGGATTTGAATTGCCAGTCTTTCAGCCAGTAGTCAAGCACTTGATCAAATGGGGACTACTCAGGGGCCTTAGAGTTCATGAAGTCCAACCCCTTCACCTTACTTCAGAGGACAAAAGACCTTTAGAAGTTAAGTAACATGCTCAATGTCATGTACTTGGTCCTTGAAAGAGATGGGGCAAGATCCACCTTTTAGGAAATTATGATGGAGCTAAATGTGCCTACAAATAAAAGGAAACCAACCAGAATAAAGTCAGCAAACACCTTTGTCGATGTTTCACACCCAGATTATCAAAAATAAAGAGTTCTCATCTCAGGAAGGAGTGTACTGTGTGGATTTGTGAAAACATAAGTGTGAGAAAGAGCTGACACAGCTTTGTATAACAGCATTTGTTCACTAAAATAGGCATAGGCTTTATCTATGCAGTAAATTTTGCTTAATAATGATAATAATAATAAGAGACCTAGCATGATTTAAGAATAAACTATACCTAGAGTTCTTTCAGGAAAAACAATGTTATAAAACATAGCACTTGCTTTTCTTTTATGTTAGTAGAGGTGGGGGAAGGTGATTTTGAATATTCTTTCACATTAAGAAATCCGTTAAGGCACGTATAAAGCACAGTAAGTGGTTTCCCCCCGCCCTGGACAAATGACGTGTTTAGGATAAATGACATTAAATATATGCCTTCCCAAAGTTCTGAAAGTATTTTCCTGAAATCAGTACTATGAGGAGACAGATATTTCCCCAAGGTAGTGATTCATCATGGTTCTTGTCAGAAACCAGGAAAACCACCTGCAAGGCACACAGGACAGAAGGACACTGCCAAAGCAGTATTGTGTATATGTGAAAAAGTTATCTGAAATGATTTACCTCTTTCACTGATACCAAGAATTTTAAAGTACCAGGAAATGAGCTAATAAAGGCAGAGGCGAGTCTACTGTCCTCTGGATTTCCAGTTAAAAATGGGGAAAGGCTGCAATTCAAAAAAACTATAGACTTAACTTACTGCCGTCGAGTCTGATCTGACTCATAACCACCCCTCCTTGGGTTTCCAAGACCGTATCACTATGGAAGTAGATTGCCCAACCTTCCTTCAGAGGTATGTTTGAATCAGCAGCCTTCTGGTTAGCAGTCAAATGCCTTAGGCACTACACCATTAGAGCATAGACTGTAGGCTTAACTTTGCTACTGTGAAAATCATCTATGTACTTACAAACTCTTCCTTTAACTCATCTGGTTTGTTTTTGGTTATACACCTCTTTGCATGTAGAGGGTGCCAGTTCCCATTTTTTCTGGCAGGGCACTGTGGTGAGTGCATTAGAGGCACACTTGGACAGTGCACCTCCACAGAACACATGTGTGATGCTCTCACAAGTGCTGTCCCCACACATCTTCAGAAAGGGCTCCAACTTGCTCCCATTGTCTGGAATGAGGCACAAGAGAGAGTGTTCTTTCAGCTCACCAGACAAATGATGAGATGCTTCAGAGAGAAAGTACCATAATAATAACAATGACATTGAAAATAGCAGCATACATTGAGAACTAATTCTGATCCACACCCTATGTTTCTAAACGCTTTACATGTAGTATCTCATTTTATCTTTATAAAGGCCAGTTGAGGTAAGTACTAATATTATTCTCAATTTATGTGGAGAAAACTGAGGCACAGAGAGGTTAAGTAACTTGCCCTAAAGTACACAGTTAGTGACTAAAGTTACATAGCTAGCCAGTAGAAGAGCCAGGGTGTACTCAAAATCCATATAGTTCTAGAAGGAAAGCTCCTTGAGGGCAGAGTTTGTCTGTTTGTTTGTCTTTACATCCTCAGAACCTAAAATGGTGTCTGGTACCTAGTAGACACTCAGAAAATATGTGATTGATAAACGAATGAATGCATTAATGAATTCTATTAGAGAGACAGACAGACAAATAGACATAGTGTAGAAATAGGCAGAAACCCACAGAGGGAGAGGCATTGTTGCCAGGTTCCTCATATTACAATTTAGCTTGTGGTCCAGCAACCCTGCTTATCAAGAAGGAATTTATTTGCGAAAAGAGGACAAGGACTAAATCCGATTTAGTTTTCCCCTTGAGGGAGGCAAGCTATCAGAAAGCTTCACAGGGATACATTCAGGATTCTTAAGCTGGATTATTCCACAAGGCGAAAAAAAAATGCTCCAACCTTTTAGCTCTGTGGGGAGTTCCACCCTAATCACTGAGTGACAGCAACCGCTGGCACAAGAACTAGTTCTCTGACCTGTTTATGCATTAATATTTCACCTCTGCTTCTCCATTGGATGTTGATCTCTCTCTCTCTCTCACTCTCAGTTAAAAACAATAATTTCTTTTGGGCTGTTGAATAATAAGGAAAGCTGCATTTTCTTAGTCTAATCTAACACATTCTGATCAGTTGCTGGGACATGAGTCATTTGCTCAGTGGGTTCCCTCTACACTCAATTCTAGGAAATGTCTAATAAGGAATATTTTCTTGCCTCACACAATGTAAGTAAAAGGTTTTTTTTTGTTTTTGTTTTTGTTTTTTGTTCCTAGAAAAAAATATACATATCCCTCTGGCAACACCCAAATGATAGAAGAAGTCTATCTCTTTATTTTCATTTACACAAATTGATTTTAAGTTGTTTTACTGCTAAAAAATGTTGTTGTTGTTGTTATGTGACGTCAAGTCAGACCCGACTCATAGCGACCCCTCCTTGGGTTTCCGAGGCAGTATCACTAGGGAAGTAGATTGCCCCATCTTCTAAAAAATAAGCAGTGGCAATAAGAAAACCAGTATCCAGATGCTCGAGATTCTGGCTGTTATTGTCCATAAAGAAAAGAATGAATATTTA
Organism: Orycteropus afer afer; assembly: GCF_000298275.1. Taxonomy (NCBI): domain Eukaryota; kingdom Metazoa; phylum Chordata; class Mammalia; order Tubulidentata; family Orycteropodidae; genus Orycteropus; species Orycteropus afer. The sequence goes on along the minus strand of NW_006921695.1, from coordinate 8,255,785 downwards.
GTGGCCAAGGTCACTTAGCTGATGACACTTACTAAAGATTACGTTTTCTCCAGGTCAGCAGCAGTCTGAAGTCCTGAATTCTTAAGCACTGTGAATAATATAATAGCCTATTTGATCAAAGGGTGTCAGTCACCAGGAGGCCAATTAGCAGGACAAAGTTAAAGAGGCATATTATTTCACCAACAATCCAGGGACTGTGGGAGAAATCGTTTTAGGAAATTCTTTGAATATCAAGGGACCATTTCTTTCTCTTTGTCAAGCCTTTAATTAATTAATGGATACTTTTTATAAATCAGTGTATTAATAATTCAGAACTTCAAGAGGCTTCATTTTAGAGTTTTTCAACAAACTCCCTTTTATTTTCTACTCAGGATAACACTAATTAATAATCTGGTATTAACTAGATTGGTTTCTCAGCTCTCTGCTGGTGAATTATTGGGTACCCAATTGTTTCAGAAATCTGGGCAACAAAGATTTTCTCTACCTTTCCTGAGACTCCCAGGATCATCTTAAAGACCAACATGGACTCATGTCAATCCCCGATGTGTCAGAATAGGTATGTGCTCCATAGATTCTCAATGGCCAATTTTTCAGAAGTAGATTAGGAAGGCTTTCTTTCAAGGTGCCTCTGGGTGGATTTGAACCTCCAGCTTTCTATTAACAGCCAAGTATGTTAACTGTTTGCACCACCCAGGGGCTTCTAATCACCCTATTGAGAGGTCAGATAAATAGCAGTCAGTTCACAGTCAAATTCTGTGTATACAGCTGGATTCCCTGGGGCGTATGTTACCCATTTCCTTCTTTTATAGCCAAGAAAATTGACAGCGGTGGCATCCAGTTACAACTTTTATCATGATTGGGGTACTGAGGTAGTGTATTATTTCTCTCTCTCTCTCTCTCATATTGTTTTTGTTGTTATTAGGGGCCATTGAGTTGGCTCCCACTCATAGCAACCCTATGTCCAACAGAATGAAACACTGCCCAGTCCAGCACCAGCCTCACAATCCCTGATAAACCTGAGCTCATTGTTGCAGTCACTATGTCTATCCATCCCATTGAGGGCCTTCCCTTTTTTTGTTGACCCTTCACTTTACCAAGCATGATACGCTTTTCCAGGGAGGGTCCATTATGACAACATGATCAAAGGAAGTGAGACAAAGTCTGGCCATTTTCACTTCCAAGGAGCTTTCTGGCTGTACTTCCTTCAGGACAGATTTGTTAGTTAGCAGTCCTTGTTGTTAGCAGTCCTTGGTACTTACAGTATTTTTTGCCAACATCACAACTCAAAAGCATCAACTCTTCTTTGGTCTTCCTTATTCATTGTCTAGCTTTCACATACAAAAGATGCTACTGACAAATACTATGGCTTGGGTTAGCCCAATCTTAGTGTTCAAAGACACGTCTTTGCTCTTCAGTACTTTAAAGAGGTCTTTTGCAGCAGATTTTCCCAATGCAATACATCATCTAATTTCTTGATAACTGCTGCTTCCAGGGTTTTGATTGTGGATCCAAGTAATGTGAAATCTTTAACAAGTTCAATCTTTCTCCATCCACTGTGAAGTTGCTTATTGGACCAGTTGTGAGGATTTTTGTTTTCTTTATATTGAAGTGTAATCCATACTGCAGACTGAAGTCTTTAATCTTCATCAGCAAATGCTTCAAGTCATCTTCACTTTAAGCAAGCAAAGTTGTGTCATCTGGACATATCAGGTTGTTGATGAATCTTCCTCCAATTCTGATGCCACATTCTTCTCCATATAGTCCATCTTCTTGGATTATTTGTTAAGCACACAGATTGAAAAAGTATGGTGAAAGAATACAACCCTGATGCACACTTTTCCTGATTTTAAACCATTCAGTATCTCCTTGTTCTGTTCTAATGATAGTCTATGTACAGGTTCCTATGAGCACAATTAAGTGCTCTGTAATTCCCATTCTTTTCAATGTTATCCATAATTTGTTATGATCTACACTTTTGAATGATTTTGCCTAGTCCGTAAAACACAAGTAAACATCTTTCTGGTATTTGCTTTCAGCCAAGAGGCAACTATATCAGTGGTGATAACCCTCATTCCATATCCTCTTCTGAATCTAGCCTGCATTTCTGGATGTTCCCTGTCAATATACTGCTCTAAACATTTTTAAATTATCTTTGGCAAAATTTTACTTGCATGTGATATTAATGATATTAGTCAATAATTTCCACATTCTGTTGGATCTTCTTTCTTTGGAATGGGTACAAATATGGATCTCTTCCAGTCATTTGGCCAGGTAGATATCTTCCAAATTTCTTGACATAGATAACTAAGTGTCTCCAGCATGACATCCATTTGTTGAAACAACTCAACGGGTATTCCATTAATTCTTGGAGCCTTGTTTTTCACCAGTTCCTTCAGTGCAGCTTTGACTTCTTCCTTCAGTACCTTTGGTTCTTGACCATATGCCACCTCCTGGAATGGCTAGTAATCAATGAGTTCTTTTTGGTATAGCAATTCTGTGCATTCCTTTCATCTTCTTTTGATGTTTCCTGCATCATTCGATATTTTGACCATAGAATCTTTCAATATTACAGCTAGAGGTGTGAAATTTTTCATCAGTTCTTTCAGTTTGAGAAATGCTGAGCATGTTCTTCCCTTTTGGTTTTCTAACTCCAGGTTTTTGCCCATTTCATTAGAGCAATTGACTTTGTCTTCTCAAGCTGCTCTTTAAAATCTTCTGTTTAGCTCTAAAAGTGCTAAGCATTTCTTCCATTTGCTTTAGCTAGTCTCCATTTAAGGGCAAGTTTCAGAGTCTCTTCTGACAATCATTTTGGTCTTTTCTCCCTTTTCTGTCTTTTTAATGACTTTTTGCTTTCCTCATCTATTATGTTTTGGATGTCATCTCACAATTCATCTGGTTTTTGGTCATTGATATTCAATGCATCAAATCTATTCTTTAGATGGTGTCTAAATTCAGGTGGAATATAATCAAGGTCATATTTTGGCTCTTGTAGACTTATTTTAATTGTCTTCAGCTTCAACTTGAACTTGCATATGAGCAGTTGATGGTCTGTTCCATAGTCAGGTCCTGGCCATTTTTTGGGTGAAGATCCTGAGCTTCTCCATGGCCTCTTTCCACATATGTAGTTGATCTGATTCCTGTGTATTCCATCTGGTGAAGTCCATGTGTATAGCAGTCATTTACATTTTTGAAAAAAAAAAAAAGGTATTTGAAATGAATAAATCATTGATTGGTCCTGTAAAATTCTATCATGTGATCTCTGGCATCATTTCTATCACCAAAGCCATATTTTCCAGCTACTTGTGATTTTCCTTTGTTTCCAACTTTCACATCCCAATCACCAGTAATAATCAACACATCTTGATTGCATGTTTGGTCAATTTCAGGCTGCAAAAGTTGGTAAAAATCTTCAATTTCCTCATCTTTGGCTTTGTTGGTTGGTGTGTCAATTTGAATAATAGTGGAACTAACTGTTCTGTCTTGTAGGTGTATGGATATTATCCTATCACTGGCAGCATTGTACTTCAGGATAGATCTTGAAATATTTTTTGTGAGGATGAGTGCCTGCCATTCCTCTTTAATTTGTCATTCCCAGCATAGTAGATCATCTGGTTTCTGATTCAAAATGGCCCAAACAAGTCCATTTCAGCATACTAATACCTAGGATATTGAACTTTATGCATTCCATTTCATTTTTGACAACTTCCTTTCCTAGATTCATACTTTATATATCCATGTTCTGATTATTAATGGATGTTTGCAGCTGTTTCAGTCATGCCACACCAGCAAATGGAGGTTCTGAAAGCTTTACTCCATCCACGTCATTAAGGTCAACTCTACTTTGAGGAGGCAGCTCTTCCTCAGTAGTATTTTGAGTGCCTTCCAACCTGAGGTGTTCATCTTCTGGCACTCTATCAGACAATGTTTCAGGCTAGTCATAAGGTGTTCCAGTTATATATCAAACAGTGTTTCACCACTATTCATAAGGTTTTCACTGGCCAATTCTTTGAGAAGTAGATGGCTTCATCCTTCTTCCCAGCCTGTCTTAATCTGGAAGCTCTGCTGAAACCTGTCCAACATGGGTGATCCTGTGGGTGCTTGAAATAGTGGTGGCACAGCCCCAAGTCTCAAAACAACATGCATGCCACTATAGTACAATAAACTGACAGAAAAGTGGTGGCTCTCACTCATAGGAAATAGAAATCATACAAAAATTGTGTTTTTATTCCTTATTGTAATTCTATTATCTTTTGGAATGAATTGAGTAGCCCAAAACTTTACCTCACAATGATAGCTTAGACAGTCACATTTTTCCTCCTTATGAAGAAAAAATCATCATAAAAAAAGTCCAAGAACCATCTGAGGTCTGAAAGAAAAGATTTCCCAATGTCCCTTGAGAATCATCATCCAAGCAGGATGATAGTTTTAGTATATTTTGACAGGCTTGGAGAAATAGCTAACATCCAATGATAGAATATACATTAAATCTTACAACATAGTCCTACAGAATGTAGGTTTTGAGCCAGACAGCCTGAGTTTAAATCCTGACTATACTGATTATTAGCTATGTAGACCATGGGAGTTTGAAGATAAGACCTAACTCATAGAATTATTTTGAGGATTAAAAGTGCTTAGTACTTAATAAACTGTTGTTGTTGTTATGTGCCGTTGAGTCAGACCCGACTCATAGTGACCCCTCCTTGGGTTGCCGAGGTAGTATCACTATGGAAGTAGATTGTCCAACCTTCCTTCTGAGGAGTGGCTGGTGGATTTGAACCACCAGCCTTCTGGTTAGCAGTCAAGTGCCTTAGGCACTATGCTACCAGAGCATAAACTGTAAGCAATAAAATTAAAAAAAAAAAAAATAGATATTATTATAACTATCATCATCACCAGCTACATCACCATCATCATCCAACCTTTATAACTAGTAGCCATTAGGTTTACTTTGTATTATGGATTGAATTGTGTCTTCCAAAAGTATATGGAAAATTCCTATCCTCTGTACTTGTAAAAATGACCCTGTTTGTAAGCAGGAGTTTTCTTTTGTTATGTGAGTGAGGTCATACCAAATTAGCAAACCAAAACTAAAGCCACTGCCTTCACGATGATTCTGACTCACAGTGACCCCCGTTGGGTTTCTGAGGCAGTAAATCTTTACAGAAATAGAATGTCTCATCTTCTTTCTGCAGAGTGGCTGGTGGATTTGAACCACCAACCTTCTAGTTAGCAGTCAAATGCCTTACGTACTGTACCACAGAGCTCTAAAGTACAGTGGGTCCTAAATCTAATCACTTCTGAGTTGTGGAAAGAGTGGAGAGACAAACTCAGAGGGAAGATAGATGCTATGTGATGACCTGTCTACAAACAAAGTAACATCAAGGATTGCCCAAAACTGAGAAGGTCTCAATGAAAGAGTCAAAGTGGTAAAGACCCTGATTTGGACTTTTCACTTCCAGAACTGTGAGAAAATAACTTTTGTTCTTTAAAGCCACTCACTTGTGGTATTTCTGTTACAGCAACACTAACTAAAACACTTTCTCAGTCCTTCTGTCATTAAGAACTCTAGCATGATTTGTGTTCAGCTTCCTTATTATCAGTGACCTCTGGAACACGTGCCTTTTGCTAATGGGCAAAAGAGTCCAGAGAGAGTGCTTGTGCTCAAGATCTCAAACCTATCTGAAGGCAAGTCAGACAGATACCCTGAGCAACTTCAGAAACCTCTCTTGAACAACTAAATCGTGTCACAGAAGAACCACTTTCCACGTAGTAGGTAAACAACAGATAGTGAAGTTGCCCTTAGAGTTCAGGTGATTAGCAGAATTAGGCAGTTCAATTTAATTCAGCTCAATTTATATTTTTTCCAGAATCTACAATATGATCATCACCAAACTAGTTAATGCAAGTTGACACTATAGGAGACAGAGGAAGAACAGGCATGCAATCTTGTGCAAGACTTGAAGACCTGAAATAACACTAGAGAGACACATACCATATATATATATATATATATATATATATATATATATGTTTTTATTTGCCATCGAGTCGGCCCCGACTCATAGTGACCCCTCCTTGGGTTTCCTAGGCAGTATCACTACGGAAGTAGGAATGCCCAACCTTCCTTCCGAGGAGTGGCTGGTGGGTTTGAACCGCCAGCCTTCTGGTTAGCAGTCAAGTGCCTTAGGCACTATGCTACCAGAGCTCATATATATACATATATATATATATATATATCACATATTATTCTATCGTTAAAAATTGATAATAAACATTACTAAGGATTCTGTGTGGTCTGGTATGGGAGGAGGTTCGTGTGGGGAAGGTGACACCATGAGTTACCACACCAGGTAACACTAACCCTATTGACACTACTGAGACTGGATAGTAATTCAGTCTAAAATGACTTGGATAAAATAGATTTAAAAAAAAAAAAAAAAACTTATAAGAGATCTGTCATTTCTGGCTTTCATGGTCCAATGACTCTGAACCAGTTGTGGGAATAAGGGACTATCTAACCTTTATAATTTCCTTTCAGGGAGTGGTTAGGTACTGTCATCATCCAAAGAGACATTTCTAAAAAGTTACTGAGCACTGCAGCAGTGGAACTGAGGCAATGAGCCATTGTGGAAAGACAGATTCCAGACAGAAATAATCATTTAAAGAAGTTCAAGATGAAAGACATTTTTAAATGTATTTGCATAGGAAGGCAATTCTTCATATAAGAATCATTACCTCATGTTTGAAAGATCCAGCTAATTTTACCAGCGGTGTCAGAAATGTTAAGTCCCTGTAGGTTAAAAATGTATTTGTTTAGGAAGAAATCCATGAGGTCAATTTCAGCTAACCTTTTTCAAAGGCTGGGATATTGCCTGTAATGGACCCATCTGTAAATCTAGACAGGAGAAAAACATGAAAAATGTTTTAGTAAATGTGTTTAAGTTCCACTGAGGGAATCTTTAAAAGGGAAAGCATGAATTCTTAAAACCTTGGTGATTCTGAAAATGCCATTTCTCTCTATCAAGACCCTGATCATACAGTATACATTTGAAGGACTGTGGCCCCTCACTGTACCATTGATTTTCCTTCCGATAAGTTTTCTTCAAAGTGTTGGTAAATTAATTCATATTTTTAAAACACAAGAATTTATTACTTCATAAGACAATATGTTGAATAATTTGTCAAAGAAATTATTGTTTTTAAGGCAACTAATGCCTCTAATTCAGGAGCACTAGTGGCATAGTAGGAGCTCTGGTAGCGTAGTGCCTAAGGCACTTGATTGCTAACCAGAAGGCCGGAGGTTCAAACCCACCGGCCACTCCTTGGAAGGA